>NC_053041.3:91509293-91814293 GCF_002575655.3 Aegilops tauschii subsp. strangulata | reverse complement strand
CCTTGTGTGTACCAAACATCGCAACGTAATTGGGTGACTATCAAGACTGGGATTTGTCACTCCGTATGACGGAGAGGTATCTCAGGGCCCACTAGATAATACATCATCACAGTGAGCTTGCAAGCAATGTGACTAATGGGTTAGCCATGGGATATTGTATTACGAAACGAGTAAAGGGACTAGCTGGTAACGAGATTGAACTAGGTATGGTGATACCGACGATCAAATCTTGAGCAAGTAACATACCAATAGACAAAGGGAACTGCATACGGGATTATCTGAATCCTTGACATCGAGGTTCGACCGATAAAGATCTTCGTACAATATGTAGGAACCAATATGGACATCCAGGTCCCGCTATTGATTATTGGTCGTAGAGGTGTCTTGGTCATGTCTGCATAGTTCTCGAACCAGCAGGGTCTACACACTTAACGTTTGGTGACAATATAAGTATACTTGAGTTGTTATGGTGGTAACCGAAGGTTATTCGGAGTCCAAATGAGATCCCGGACATGTCAAGGAACTCCGAAGTGGTCCGGAGGTGAAGATTGATATATAGGACGAAGGGTCTCGGAGTCCGGAAGTGTTCCGGGGGTATCGGGTTATCGCCAGGAGAACCGAAAGGGGGATCGGTGGCCCCGGCAAGTGTTGGGGGGCCTCATGGGCCAGGGGAAGGGAGCACACCAGCTCACTAAGGGGCAGTGCGCCCCCCACTCACCCCATCCCACGATCACCAGGAGGGTGGTGTGCCCCCTAGGGCTGCCTCCCCCTTGCTTGCGGGGCAAGCTACCTGGGGGGGCCACCCAAACCCTAGGCGCCCCATCTATGGGCCGCCGGCCTCGTAGGGGAAACCCTAGGGATGCCCCCCTCCTCCCTTCCCCCTATATATATAGGGGTTGTGCAAGGGAAACCGCACCCATCTATGCCACGGAGCTGCCCTCCCTCTTCCTAGTAGTTCCTCTCTCTCTGCGTAGCTTAGCGAAGCTCTGCTGAGATTGCTCCACCACCATCGCCGCCACGTCGTCGTGCTGCTAGAGGACTCGGGCTACTACTTCACCATCGCTCGCTGGATCGACAAGGTGAAGGCGTCATCAAGCCGTATGTGTGTTGAATGTGGTGATGTCGTCTGGTCGGCGCATGGATTGGGAGTTCGTGGACGGGTCATGATTCGATCACGAAGACGTTCGACTACATCAACTGCGTTTCTTAACACTTCCGCTCAGCGATCTACAAGGTTATGTAGATGCAATCTCTCCTCTCATAGATTCATCTCCTAGATTGATCTTGGTGAGCGTAGGAAAATTTTTATTTCCCAAGCAATGTTCCCCAACACTTGTGGCTAGGCCCAAGAGGGGAGCAGCCACATGGGACTAAAGGGCCAAGTGTGTGGCACCACCCTTTTTCTTGGGTGGAAAGCATCCACATGGCGGCTAGGATTTGGGTGGGGTCCACCCTTGGTGTGTCCAACCTAGGAGGAGGCAGCCCCTCCTCCAAGGCTGCCCACCATTGTTTGCGCCTATAAACATGAGAGGGGGCAGCCCCTCAAACACATCTCTTTTTTCTTGCGTGAAAGTTGTTGTCTCCCTCTATCTATCTCTCTCTCTCATCGGAATTTTTCCTCCTCCAAAAGACTACTCGACCCCACCTCTAGTTCTCCAGCATAGCTTTGTTCTCAATAGCAAAGCCCTACTAAACTATTGATGTCGTATGCGCGGATACCAGCAGAGGGGTCATCCTTTTGATCCTTGTTCGAGGGAGGAAATGTTCTTGCAGATAAGAGGATGTAAATCGTAGCCAGGTAATCTACACCAATGATAATCACCCACACTCCTTTTCCGCTGCACTCTAATTGGTAAATATCCAATCTAATCTACTTGCATATTCATAGTGATCCTGGGATTATTCGTAGGACGAATGCTTTTTTCCCTCTACATTTCCCAACATATCTTGTGTCCCCAACACACCTAACACAATTGTCAATTGTTGGGTGCACTAATTAGGCGAAGAGATTGACAATTTGGATGACGGATATTTTTTGTGTTTTTAGAATAAATAAAATTAGCATGGTAACAAATTGCAAAAGTGAGTAAAACTTAGTTTCATAGTTACACTAGCGCCAATTCCTAACATCACTAACTTCACTAAAAGACATGATATATCCTCGTAAAGTGTGGTAAGGAACCACACCAAAGTTCTCCTTGTTGGATCGAAGTAAGATGAGATCTCGCAAGTATGGTAATCACACCTTAAAGTTTTCCTTTCAAATCTTAATTTATTGACCACGCTCTAATGTTACCTCAGGTAACCCCAGAAATGATACTAGACAGTCACCACATGGTCCATACTTTTATAATCTTCATCCATAGAGTTACCCAATGTCACCTCGGTTGTCTCAAAAATTATATTAGATATGCATCATACATTCTCAAGTTAAATACACAATATGTAGAACAATCAATGCAATATAAAGAAAATCATAACGGGAGATACATCATATATTTCAAATCAATTAACTGAAGGAAATATGCCCTAGACGCAATAATAAAGTTGTTATTTATATTTCCTTATATCATGATAAATGTTTGTTATTCATGCTAGAATTGTATTAACCGGAAACTTAGTACATGTGTGAATACATAGACAAATAGAGTGTCAGTAGTATGCCTGTACTTGACTAGCTCGTTAATCAAAGATGGTTATGTTTCTTAGCCATGGACAACAATTGTCAATTGATGAACCGGATCACATCATTAGAGAATGGTGTGATTGACTTGACCTATCCGTTAGCTTAGCACTATGATCATTTAGTTTATTGCTATTACTTTCTTCATAACTTATACATGTTCCTATGACTATGAGATTATGCAACTCCCGAATACCTGAGGAACACTTAGTGTGCTATCAAACGTCACAACGTAACTGGGTGATTATAAAGATGCTCTACAGGTGTCTCCGATGGTGTTTGTTGAGTTGGCATAGATCGAGATTAGGATTTGTCACTCCGATTGTCGGAGAGGTATCTCTGGGCCCTCTCGGTAATGCACATCACTATAAGCCTTGCAAGAAATGTGACTAATGAGTTAGTTGCGGGATGATGCATTACGGAACGAGTAAATAGACTTGCCGGTAACGATACTGAACTAGGTATGATGATACCGACGATCGAATCTCGGGCAAGTAACAGACCGATGACAAAGGGAACAACGCATGATGTTATGCGGTTTGACCGATAAAGATCTTCGTAGAATATGTGGGAACCAATATGAGCATCCAGGTTCCGCTATTGGTTATTGACCGGAAGTGAGTCTCGGTCATGTCTACATAGTTCTCGAACCCGTAGGGTCCGCACGCTTAACGTTCGATGATGATTAGTATTATGAGTTTATGTGTTTTGATGTACCGAGGTTAGTTTGGAGTCCCGGATGTGATCAAGGACATGACGAGGAGTCTCGATATGGTTGAGACATAAAGATTGATATATTGGAACGCTATGTTTGGACACCGGAATGGTTTCGGATGAGTTCGGACAATTACCGGAGTATCGGGGGGTTACCGGAACCCCCGGGGAGTTAACGGGCCTTAATGGGCCATGGTGGGAGAGAGGAGGAGGCGGCCAAGTGGGAGGTGCGCGCCCTCCAAGCCCAATCCGAATTGGGGAGGGGCCTTTCCTTCTCTCCTTCTCCCTCTTCTTCTCCTACTCCAACTAGGGAAGGGGGGAACCTACTCCTACTAGGCATAGGAATCCCCCTTGGGGTGCGCCATAGAGAGGGCCGGCCCTCCCCTCCTCCACTCCTTTATATACGGGGGAGGGGGGCACCCCATAGACACACCAGTTGATCTTAGCCGTGTGCAGTGCCCCCCTCCACATATTTCCACCTCGGTCATATCGTTGTAGAGCTTAGGTGAAGCCCTGTGTCGGTAACTTCATCATCACCGTCAACACGCCATCGTGCTAACAAAACTCTCCCTCGACCTCAGCTGGATCTAGAAGCTCGAGGGACGTCACCGAGTTGAACGTGTGCAGATCGTGGAGGTGCCGTGCGTTTGGTACTTGATCATTTGGATCGCGAAGACGTTCGACTACATCAACCGCATTACTTAACGCTTCCGCTTTCGGTCTATGAGAGGGTATGTGGACGCACTCTCCACACTCGCAGCTATGCTTCTCCTAGATAGATCTTGCGTGATTGTAGGGAATTTTTTGAAATACTACGTTCCCCAACAGTGGCATCTGAGCCAGGTCTATGCGTAGATGTTATATGCACGAGTAGAACACAAAGAGTTGTGGGCAATAATAGTCTTACTGCTTACCAGCATGTCATACTTTGATTCGGTGATATTGTTGGATGAAGCGGCTTAGACCGACATTACGCGTACGCTTACGCGAGACTGGTTCTACCGACGTGCTTCGCACACAGGTGGCTAGTGGGTGTCTGTTTCTCCAACTTTAGTTGAATCGAGTGTGACTACGTCCGGTCCTTGTTGAAGGTTAAAACAGCAAACTTGACAAAAAATCGTTGTGGTTTTGATGCGTAGGTAAGAACGGTTCTTGCTAAGTCCGTAGCAGCCACGTAAAACTTGCAACAACAAAGTAGAGGACGTCTAACTTGTTTTCCAGGGCATGTTGTGGATGTGATATGGTCAAGACGTGATTATATAAATTGTTGTATTGGATGATCATGTTTTGTAACACAGTTATCGGCAACTGGCAGGAGCCATATGGTTGTCGCTTTATTGTATGAAATGCAATCGCCATGTAATTGCTTTACTTTATCACTAAGCGCGGTAGCGATAGTCGTAGAAACAATAGTTGGCGTGACGACAATGATGCTTCGATGGAGATCAAGGTGTCAAGCCGGTGACGATGGTGATCATGATGGTGCTTTGGAGATGGAGATCAAAGGCACAAGATGATGATGGCCATATCATATCACTTATTTGATTGCATGTGATGTTTATCTTTTTATGCATCTTATTTTGCTTAGTACGGCGGTAGCATTATAAGATGATCTCTCACTAAATTTCAAGATATAAGTGTTCTCCCTGAGTATGCACCGTTGCTACAGTTCATCGTTCCT
Organism: Aegilops tauschii subsp. strangulata; assembly: GCF_002575655.3. Taxonomy (NCBI): domain Eukaryota; kingdom Viridiplantae; phylum Streptophyta; class Magnoliopsida; order Poales; family Poaceae; genus Aegilops; species Aegilops tauschii. The sequence continues at coordinate 91,809,215 of NC_053041.3, read as the reverse complement.
AGACACCACATGATGATCGGGTGTGATAAGCTCTACGTTCACATACAACGGGTGCAAGCCAGTTTTGCACACGCAGAATACTCGGGTTAAACTTGACGAGCCTAGTATATGCAGATATGGCCTCGGAACACTAAGACCGAAAGGTCGAGCGTGAATCATATAGTAGATATGATCAACATAGTGATGTTCACAATTGAAAACTACTACATCTCACGTGATGATCGTACATGGTTTAGTTGATATGGATCACGTGATCACTTAGATGATTAGAGAGATGTCTATCTAAGTGGGAGTTCTTAAGTAATATGATTAATTGAACTTTAATTTATCATGAACTTAGTACCTGATAGTATTTTGCATGTCTATGTTGTTATAGATAAATGGCATGTGTTGTTGTTCCGTTGAATTTTAATGCGTTCCTAGAGAAAGCTAAGTTGAAAGATGATGGTAGCAATTACACGGACTGGGTCCGTAACTTGAGGATTATCCTCATTGTTGCACAGAAGAATTACGTCCTGGAAGCACGGCTAGGTGCCAAATTCGCTGCAGGAGCAACGCCAGATGTTATGAATGTTTGGCAGAGCAAACCTGATGACTACTCGATAGTTCAGTGTGCCATGCTTTATGGCTTAGAACCGGGACTTCAACGATGTTTTGAACGTCATGGAGCATATAAGATGTTCCAGGAGTTGAAGTTAATATTTCAAGCAAATGCCCGGATTGAGAGATATGAAGTCTCCAATAAGTTCTACAGCTGCAAAATGGAGGAGAATAGTTCTGTCAGTGAGCATATACTCAGAATGTCTGGGTACCACAATCACTTGACTCAGCTGGAGGTTAATCTTCCAGTTTATAGTGTCATTGACAAAGTTCTTCAATCACTGCCAGCAAGCTACAAGAGCTTCGTGATGAATTATAATATGCAAGGGATGGATAAGACGATTCCCGAGCTCTTCGCAATGCTAAAGGCTGCGGAGGTAGAAATCAAGAAGGAGCATCAAGTGTTGATGGTCAACAAGACCACTAGTTTCAAGAAAAAGGGTAAAGGGAAGAAGGGGAACTTCAAGAAGAACGGAAAACAAGTTGCTGCTCAAGTGAAGAAACCCAAGTCTGGACCTAAGCCTGAGACTGAGTGCTTCTACTGCAAAGGGACTGGTCACTGGAAGCGGAGCTGCCCCAAGTATTTGGCGGAGAAGAAAGATGGCAAAGTGAAAGGTATATTTGATATACATGTTATTAATGTGTACCTTACTAATGCTCGCAGTAGCGCCTGGGTATTTGATACTGGTTCTATTGCTAATATTTGCAACTCAAAACAGGGGCTATGGATTAAGCGAAGATTGGCTAAGGACGAGGTGACGATGCGCGTGGGAAATGGTTCCAAAGTCGATGTGATCACCGTCGGCACGCTACCTCTACATCTACCTTCGGGATTAGTTTTAGACCTGAATAATTGTTATTTGGTGCCAGCGTTGAGAATGAACATTATATTTGGATCTTGTTTGATGTGAGACGGTTATTCATTTAAATCAGAGAATAATGGTTGATCTATTTATATGAGTAACATATTTTATGGTCATGCACCCTTGATGAGTGGTCTATTTTTACTAAATCTTGATAGCAGTGATACACATATTCATATTATTGAAGCCAAAAGATATAAGTTTAATAATGATAGTGCAACTTATTTGTGGCACTGCCGTTTAGGTCATATTGCTGTAAAGCGCATGAAGAAACTCCATGCTGATGGGCTTTTGGAATCACTTGATTATGAATCACTTGATGCTTGCGAACCATGCCTCATGGGCAAGATGACTAAAACTCCGTTGTCCGGAACAATGGAGCGAGTAATAGACTTGTTGGAAATAATACACACTGATGTATGCGGTCCGATGAGTGTTGATGCTCGCGGCGAGTATCGTTATTTTCTGACCTTCACAGATGATTTAAGCAGATATGGGTATATCTACTTGGTAAAACATAAGTTTGCAACATTTGAAAAGTTCAAAGAATTTCAGAGTGAAGTGGAAAATCATCATAACAAGAAAATAAAGTTTCTACAATCTGATCGTGGAGGAGAATATTTGAGTTATGAGTTTGGTATTCATTTGAAACAATGCAGAATAGTTTCGCAACTTACGCCACCTGGAACACCATAGTGTAATGGTGTGTCCGAACATCGTAATCGTACTTTATTAGATATGGTGCGATCTATGATGTCTCTTACTGATTTACCGCTATCGTTTTGGGGTTATGCTTTAGAGACGGCTGCATTCATGTTAAATAGGGCACCATCTAAATCCGTTGAGACGACACCATATGAACTGTGGTTTGGCAAGAAACCCAAGTTGTCGTTTCTTAAAGTTGGGGGCTGCGATGCTTATGTGAAAAAGCTTCAACCTGGTAAGCTCGAACCCAAATCAGAGAAATGTGTCTTCATAGGATACCCAAAGGAGACTGTTGGGTACACCTTCTATCGCAGATCCGATGGCAAGATATTCGTTGCTAAGAATGGATCCTTTCTGGAGAAGGAGTTTCTCTCGAAAGAAGTGAGGGGGAGGAAAGTGGAACTTGATGAGGTAATTGTACCTGCTCCCTTATTGGAAAGTAGTTCATCACAGAAATCAGTTCCAGTGATTCCTACACCAGTAAGTGAGGAAGCTAAAAATGATGATCATGAAACTTCTGATCAAGTTACTACCGAACCTCGTAGGTCAACCAGAGTAAGATCCGCACCAGAATGGTACAGTAATCCTGTTCTAGAGGTCATGTTACTTGACCATGATGAACCTACAAACTATGAGGAAGTGGTGATGAGCCCAGATTCCGCGAAATGGCTTGAGGCCATGAAATCTGAGATGGGATCCATGTATGAGAACAAAGTATGGACTTTGGTTGACTTACCCAATGATCGGCAAGCCATAGAGAATAAATGGATCTTTAAGAAGAAGCTGACGCTGACGGTAATATTATCGCTACAAATCTCGACTTGTTGCGAAAGGTTTTTGACAAGTTCAAGGTGTTGACTACGATGAGACCTTCTCACCCGTAGCGATGCTTAAGTCCGTCCGAATCATGTTAGCAATTGCCGCATTTTATGATTATGAAATTTGGCAGATGGATGTCAAAACTGCATTCCTTAATGGATATCTTAAAGAAGAGTTGTATATGATGCAACCAGAAGGTTTTGTCGATCCAAAAGGTGCTAAGAAAGTGTGCAAGCTCCAGCGATCCATTTATGGACTGGTGCAAGCCTCTCGAAGTTGGAATATACGCTTTGATAGTGTGATAAAATCATATGGTTTTAGACAGACTGTTGGAGAAGCCTGTATTTACAAGAAAGTGAGTGGTAGCTCTGTAGCATTTCTGATATTATATGTAGATGACATATTGTTGATCAGAAATGATACTGAATTTCTGAATAGCATAAAAGTATACTTGAATAAGAATTTTTCAATGAAAGACCTCGGTGAAGCTGCTTATATATTGGGCATCAAGATCCATAGAGATAGATCAAGACGCTTATTGGACTTTCACAAAGCACATACCTTGATAAAGTTTTGAAGAAGTTCAAAATGGATCAAGCAAAGAAAGGGTTCTTGCTTGTGTTACAAGGTGTGAAGTTGAGTCAGACTTAATGCCCGACCACTGCAGAAGATAGAGAGAAAATGAAAGTCATTCCCTATGCTTCAGCCATAGGTTCTATCATGTATGCAATGCTGTGTACCAGACCTGATGTGTGCCTTGCTATTAGTTTAGCAGGGAGGTACCAAAGTAATCCAGGAGTGGATCACTGGACAGTGGTGAAGAACATCCTGAAATACCTGAAAAGGACTAAGGATATGTTTCTCGTTTATGGAGGTGACAAAGAGCTCATCGTAAACGGTTACGTCGATGCAAGCTTTGACACTGATCCGGATGACTCTAAGTCACAAACTGGATACATATTTTTATTGAGTGGTGGAGCTGTCAATTGGGGCAGTTCCAAGCAGAGCGTCGTGGTGGGATCTACGTGTGAAGCGGAGTACATAGCTGCTTCGGAAGCAGCAAATGAAGGAGTCTGGATGAAGGATTCATATCCAATCTAGGTGTCATACCTAGTGCATCGGGTCCAATGAAAATCTTTTGTGACAATACTGGTGCAATTGCCTTGGCAAAGGAATCAAGATTTCACAAGAGAACCAAGCACATCAAGAGACGCTTCAATTCCATCTGCGATCAAGTCAAGGAGGGAGACATAGAGATTTGCAAACTACATACGGATCTGAATGTTGCAGACCCGTTGACTAAGCCTCTCTCACGAGCAAAACATGATCAACACCAAGACTCCATGGGTGTTAGAATCATTACAATGTAATCTAGATTATTGACTCTAGTGCAAGTGGGAGACTGAAGGAAATATGCCCTAGAGGCAATAATAAAGTTGTTATTTATCTTTCCTTATATCATGATAAATGTTTATTATTCATGCTAGAATTGTATTAACCGGAAACCTAGTACATGTGTGAATACATAGACAAATAGAGTGTCACTAGTATGCCTCTACTTGACTAGCTCGTTAATCAAAGATGGTTATGTTTCCTAGCCATGGACAAGAGTTTCCATTTGATGAACAGGATCACATCATTAGAGAATGATGTGATTGACTTGACCCATCTGTCGTGGTTTTGTCACGGCAGATGTCCTAGAGAAAGGACTTAGTCGTGCAGCCATTGCTACGGGTTAACTTAAAGGGGTTAAAGCGGACAAGGGACGCAGGAGAGTTTTATTCTAGTTCGGCCCCTTACGATGAAGGTAAAAGCCTACGTCTAGTTGTGATGGAATTGCTGGGGTTTCGATGACAACGGAGCGAATACGCTTTGCCTGAGTCTCGAGTTGTTGTCTGTCCTCCTTGAACCGCCGCCGGGTCGTCCCCTTATATACATGGGTTGACGCCCGTCGGTTTACAGAATCCCGAGGCCGGCTCATAATCGTGTCCGGCTTGGTCTCTGCTACTTCTATCTTACAACACAAGTTTACATATCAATGCTGGTTTATGTCTATAGGCCTTAAACCGGCTTTGGGCCCTGGGCCTTCATAAAGCATCACCGTTTGTCTTCATGGACTTCAGATACAGATGAACTACTTATGGGGTTAACCCGGCCTCTCCTGGCCGGTTTACGTCCAGTGGTAATATCCCCAACATTAGGCCCCAGATTGATTTGAACTAGTTCATGTCAATCCTCAATACTTAAGAAAATTTCTTCTTCAACATCTTCACATAATCTTGTAAACCGCCATGACATCATCTTCTAGGACCATGCTAACCGCCATGACATCACCTGTTATTTAAAACTGTGTATAAATCCACCTTCATTAATGAGCATCCGACAATCGAGGCGACAGCTCTGCCTCTTATCCAAAATTTAGGCTCCTCGATTCTCGCGTCTGACGCTTATCTTTCTGCCCTTATAAATAGGGCCAGGGGGTCTTTCCATTTTCCCCCTCGTGCCTCTTCGCGTCGTCGTCTTCCTCGCGCCGACCGACCCTCAAGCTCTGCCGCCGCCTTCGCCCTTCGCCTCTGCTTCGACAAAGGCCACTGCATCAACCTGATCGTACCAGAGAAAAGCGGTGATCCTCCGCTGCCTCCTGCACCAGTAAGTCCCTCTTCTTCTCGCCCTAGATCCGCCATTAGGGTTCGGTGTTCTTCATAGCTTGAAGCTGTTCTTCCTTCGGTAGCACCAATGGCCGGTTAGATCTAACTATTTTGAGCACCTTTTGTAGTTTAGAATCCTTTCTTCTTGTTAAGGCACCTGCTTGATATCCAACTCATCTGAAGTTGGTGAACCTTTAACACGCTGGAAATTAGGTCAGAATATATTTTGTTTTTCCAACGCGCGGTAGATCTGAAATTACCCTGGCAAGATGTGAAACTTGTTTCTTCCTTCACTTATACATTTTTAATACCAGATTGGGCGGTTTAATTTCATATACAGAATGATGACCCAGTAGATACCATTAGTCCCCTGTTGAACCGCCAATGCATTCATCATTGTACTGGTTCCATTGTCAGACTCCGGTTTACGAATAACCAATTCCGGTTTAACAGTATGCTTACATCCTTATACCGTTGTATAGTTGTCCTTTGTAAATCTTAAACCGGCAATAATCATGTTTTAGATCTTCCATTGTCATGGCCAAGCAAGTCTATGAATGCAATTGGGCTCCTTCTCGAGTAACCGAAGAAAAGTTAAACAATCTTGTTAAAACGGGCGCTTTAGCCAAGAAAGATGTCATCCACTGGAGGGTCCCTGGCCCGGAAAATCCTCCTACACCCAAGGATGGAGAGGTAGTCGTGCTTGCTGACCATCTGAGTCGAGGTCTTAGCCCTACCGGTTTGAAAATTTTCCAAGATGTACTAGCCAATTTTCAGCTGCGCCCTCCATTCATCGGTCCCAATTCTGTGACCAACATCTGCCACTTCCAAGTCTTCTATGAGGTTTACCTACAAGAGGAACCTACAGTCGAACTGTTTAGGGATTTCTTTCACTTAAACCGTCGCACAAAGTTCTTGGATGGACCCAATACGGAACTGGGCGGAATGGCGGTTCAGAAAAGGAAAGAAGTGACCTTCCCTCATCCAAAACTCCACAGTCACCCCAAAGAGTGGAACCAGACTTGGTTTTATTGCATGGATACCTCTCCATCTCATGAAAACCCCCTGCCAGGTTACCGCCCTGAACGCCTGAGCAACACGCATCCTTTTCCTCAGAGGTTGACTGCAAGATAAAGGGCCAACTATGCTCCTCAATTATCAAAGCTCAGAGCCTTCATGGCAAACGGTTTGACAGGAGTTGATCTTGCTCGTTGTTGGATAAGCTGGAGTATTCTGCCCTTAAGCCGACGCTCCGGTTTGATGTGTGAGTATACGGGGAGTTTGAAGGATGCTCAGCGGCACATTGACATTCAGTTTACAGATGCAGAAGTTAGTGAGGCTGTAAAAAAGATACTGAACGAACCGGAGGCTGTCTGTGCCCAAACCGGACTACTCCCTTTCTGCACCTTAAACAAACCACCAGTTGTAAGAATCATATAATCTTTTTATCTGAAGTTGCTTCTGTCCAAGTATTGTCTCAAAGTGTGATTATTTTCTGACAGGGTGAGGATCCGTTCTGGAACAAGAAACCATCACAAGACAAACCGGCGAAGACGCAAGACAAACCGGTCAAGCCAGTTGTCCAAAGACCAAGGTCGTTAAAAAACCTGCCAAGAGAAGGACCATTGCATCCTCCGACATACCAGCTGATGACGATGTGGGTAACCCGGATCCAGAGGTAGAACTTGACTCTCTTGGTTCATTTTCCGTACACCTCATTGACAATGATTATTATCAGGACGACGTTGAAGGCAGTCATGCTGACGATGTAGAGGTAATCATTCTTTCCTCCGATTCAGATCCTCTGCCGACATCGAAAATCCGTCGAGCAAACCAGAAAGTAAAATTTTCTCACCCCCTTGCTTACTTGGACCCAAACTTTCTTTTGAAGACACAGCAGCACGAGGCTCGCCGCACAACCCGGCACAACAGCCAGGTAGTTACCTCCGCCGGTTTACCGAACAGTCCGGTTCGGAAACGCCGATCAGAGGTCTCTTATCCCATTGACACTTCATGCCCCAAAGCAGGTTGTTTCCGCCAGCCTCTTAACCCGTCTGATTCAAATTATCAGGGTACTTCTCACTCATCATCTGGCGAGTCGTCAGCCAGAAAACTTCCACCCCTCAAAACGGTTATTGGGTGAGCTATACACTTGTTGTTATCCTTGATGTTGTTATTTTAATATACTGTACTGATCCGTATGTTCATTTTTCTCAGCGACAAGCCCAGAGCCAGCAAGAAAGCTCGGCTGAATAAACCGGCTAATGAAGACGTGGCTGTTGAACCAGAGAAAACTCCAGATCCTGAAGAGACCAACATTGATGCCATACTGAATGACCCACCACCTCAAGATCATGACTTCGTTGCTGAGCAGGCAGAAGTTGACACCACAAGCCATGCTGACCAGCCAACCAGCCCTGTCCGAACTGACAATAAACCGGCAAGTCCAGTTAAGAATACTGACAAACCGCCAACCCCAGTAATGGCTGCTGATGACAAAGATGATGACATTATGATTACTGGCACTGGCCATGCCGCTCCGGGCAATCCTGTCGCTTTGTCAAAGCATACTGCCAAAGATGAGCTCTCTGTAGTTGGCAAAGGCAAATGGAACGCCGATTTGTCAAATTATGCCCATCTGAATGCTCAAGACCTTCACTCTGGCTTCCTGAACTGTCTGTACACCAGCCATGACTATGAAGCCGGTTTGGTAAATATGATGAAGGAGCGCTATGAGGTAACTTTCATAAGTGTTTCTCTCTTATATTTAATTGCATCTTATCAACTCCAGTAGCCCCCAAGTGACGGTTTAAAATACCAATTTAAACCGGGACTTAGTAACAATTTCATGTTTGCAACAATGCATCTTAACTTCACTGATGTAGCCCCCATGGGCCGGTTTAACTTTATAGATGAACCGGGACTTTGTAGAAGAATTCCCATATCACCATTTTATGAGAAAATACACATTAGCCCCCAAGTGCCAAGCTTAATACTTGTATTGTGCTTGGGACTTGTAAAAATTTCTGATTAAGAGCAAATATGCATTAGCCCCCAAGTACTAAGGGCATAACTTGTTATGTGCTTGGTACTTCAAATATGTACTGTCAACTCATTATATATCTGTCTCTTTATAGGCTGAGATGAGCAAAAAGGAATCTCAAATCGCCGATCTGCAAGAAAATATCAACTCCCAACAGGCCGAAGCTTCCAAGGCAAAAGACGACCTGACAAGCGCCTTAGCCGCTATGGAAAAGCTAAAGGAGAGCTTCAACAAGGAGCGGGCGGATTGGAACGCAGAGAAATCCGCTTTGCAGAAAAGAGCTGAAGACGCAGAGGCAGCTCTCAAACCGGTGGTAGACGAGCTGACTGGTGTAAAGCGGCAAGTACATGCGATGACCGCTGCTGTGTTTGGTAAGCATCCTTGCTGTATACTTTCAACATATCTTCCCATGTGATGCTGGTTTATTGATGTTTATAATGATGCAGGAACTCGTATTAGCCATCTGGGCTCTGACGTACAGAAGAAATTGAAAGCGGCCTATACTATGATAGAGCAGTTGTATACCGGTGCGCAGCGGATCATCTGCACCGCTTCACACAATAAACCTCCACCAACATTGATCAAGGACACCTTAGAAAGGCTATCCATGCTGCCTGCCCGGGTTGAAGAACTAAAGAAAGCTGCGGCAAGGGCCGGAGCTCTGACCGCTCTAACCCGGGCAAAGGCGTGGGTGCCTGATCTTGATCCGATGGACGTGGCTAAAGGCTTCCCAAGCTTAAAAGAAGACGGATCAGAATTTGGCCAAGAGGACCTCCGCGCCATAAACCGGGAAGTACGTCCACTGGCTTGTCAATTGGCTGAAGAAGCTGATCTCTCATACTATCAGGCAAGTTATGATGACAAGAACAGACGGGTTGCTGCACCAATTCCGGAAGCGCAAAATCTGATCCCTCCAATCCATAAGCACACTTATGCCCCTGATATTGAACCGTCAACCCTTATAAGCGACGAAGCTGTGTTCCAAGCTTTAACTGGGATCGACTAGACAACTGTTGACTTCCAGCCGCTGGGTAGAGACGAAGAAGATGAACCGGTGCAAGATGATCCGCAGCCGTCAGGTCAAGCTGATAAGCAATCATAATCCGAGGCCGGTTTAATCTTCCACGTGCTGCAATGCTTATTGAGAAACAATTATCCCTTTGGGCACTGAAACGCCTTGTAATAGGCTAGTTAAAACACTTGGTCTGTTCTGCCTTCGTGCATATTTATCTGCAACTGATGCGTGTTAATCCTCCATGCTTTAAGATATGATGTTCATAATCCATAGCTATTTATTCAAGTAGTTCCTGCAGATAAGAAGCTTAAAGCGCCCTGGCGGTTTACCACCGGGCGGGTCATGATACCCAAATATATATATGACCACGGTTTATAACCAAGGTTGTAAAAGATAACCAAATATGGAAATATATGATACCTGGGACCTTTAGGCATGATGTTGGCTGACCAACTTTGTAGTGAGGGCCATAACCCTACACTGGAGGATAAGTAACTCCTGTTATATGATACTGGTTTACAATAAAACCGTTCCGGGTTGTGATAAACACCGGCTTATTCCATACTGGTGACTTTGAGTCAAAACCAGACCGGGCTGATAGCCCCCGGATTATAATTTGATAGTGTACTGACAACTTGTAGTCGACAGCCTAACCGGGTTGATAAACACCGGTTGAAAAATATCACAAATCTTATGAAAACAAAGAAAACTTAGCAAAAGGCAAATGAAAACCATTGTAGTCGAGGCTTTTCACGGGCTGCCAGGCCCTAAATTCGACAGCAAAGAATCCCCAAGCAACATTGTGAGCTGTGCTTAGTGGGTGCCTATGTTTGAGCTGCTGTTTTACAACACTCTCTTTGGCCCCGGATTGATGTGGCTTTGAGCCGATCAAGAGGTGTGACTGTGGTTCGGATACGACCAAGCCCCCAAGTGATGTTGTGGCATTGCGCCGATCAAGAGGTGTAGCTATGGTTCGGGTACGACCAAGCCCCCAAGTGATGCTATGGCATTGCGCCGATCAAGAGGTGTAGCTATGGTTCGGATACGACCAAGCCCCCAAGTGATGCTGTGGCATTGCGCCGATCAAGAGGTGTAGCTATGGTTCGGGTACGACCAAGCCCCCAAGTGATGCTGTGGCATTGCGCCGATCAAGAGGTGTAGCTATGGTTCGGGTACGACCAAGCCCCCAAGTGATGCAATATTAAGCTTAGAGAAGCTAAATCAAGGGGTAAACCGGATGCCGCTTTGTAAGCTCCATGTAACCACACATGATGTAAGAAAAACAACAGATACCCCGCTTTAGCCGATGTTCTGGTTTATTATATTGATCATAATATATACATTGTCATAATATGTACATAAGCAGAGCCTATAGCTCAAGTATAGTAAGGCCGAAGATGAGCAATATTCCACAGCCGGTTGGTCTCCTCCTCCGATTTACGTGATTCTTTGCGCTCTCGAACATCGATTAGGTAGTACGACCTGTTGTGTAGATTCTTGCTGACCACAAAGGGTCCTTCCCAAGGGGGGATAGCTTGTGCATATCCGTCTGATCCTGGATTAGCCGAAGCACCAAATCACCTTCTTGAAAGGTTCTGGTTCTAACCCGGCGGCTATAATAACGACGCAGATCTTGCTGATAAATCGCCGAACGGGCTGCCGCCATGTCACGTTCCTCATCTAATAGGTCAAGAGCTTCCTGTCGTGCCTTCTCGTTGTCAGCTTCAACATATGCCGCTACACGAGGCGAGTCATGACGGATGTCACTAGGAAGAACTGCTTCCGCTCCATAAACCATGAGAAATGGTGTGTATCCTATCGATCTGTTGGGTGTGGTATTGATGCTCCACAACACAGAAGGTAACTCCTCAACCCAACAACCCGGCGTCCGTTGCAAAGGAACCATAAGCTGGGGTTTGATGCCTCTATAGATCTCTTGATTGGCCCTCTCCGCTTGACCATTAGACTGTGGGTGAGCCAATGATGACACGTCAAGCCGGATGTGCTCACGTTGACAGAACTCCTTCATGGCACCTTTTGACAGATTGGTACCATTGTCTGTTATAATGCTGTGTGGAAAGCCGAACCGGAAGATCACCTTTTTGATGAATTGAACCGCCGTGGCTGCGTCACACTTACTAACTGGCTCTGCCTCCGCCCACTTCGTGAACTTATCAACCGCCACCAAAAGGTGGGTCTTCTTGACCTTGGACCTCTTGAAAGGCCCAACCATATCTAGCCCCCAAGTTGCAAACGGCCAGGTGATTGGAATCATCCTCAATTCTTGAGCAGGTACATGAGCGCGTCTTGAGAATTTCTGACAGCCATCACATCTTTTGACCAAGTCCTCGGCATCAGCATGAGCTGTCAACCAATAGAAACCGTGACGAAACGCCTTGGCCACCAAAGATTTTGAACCGGCGTGGTGACCACAATCTCCTTCGTGGATCTCACGCAAAATTTCACGGCCTTCTTCAGGAGACACACAACGTTGAAACGCCCCTGTCACACTGCAATGATGTAACTCTCCATTGATAATGGTCATGGACTTGGACCGCCGGATTATCTGCCTTGCCAGAGTTTCATCCTCTGGTAACTCGCCCCGGTACATATACGCCAGATATGGAACCGTCCAATCCGGGATAACATGAAGGGCCACCACCAACTGCGCCTCCGGATCAGGAACAGCCAAATCCTCTTCACCAGGGAGCTTGACGGACGGATTATGCAAAACATCCAGGAAGACATTAGGTGGAACCGGTTTACGTTGGGAACCCAGGCGGCTTAAAGCGTCCGCCGCTTCATTCTTCCGCCGGTCCACATGATCCACCTGATAACCCTTAAAGTGACCTGCAACAATATCCACCTCACGACGATATGCTGCCATTAGTGGGTCCTTGGAATCCCAAGTGCCGGACACTTGTTGAGCCACCAGATCCGAGTCACCAAAGCACTTAACACGGCTTAGGTTCATCTCCTTAGCCATCCGAAGACCATGGAGTAAAGCCTCATATTCAGCTGCATTGTTAGTGCAAGGGAACATTAAACGGAGAACATAACAAAACTTATCACCTCGTGGGGAAGTTAATACGACTCTAGCCCCCGAGCCCTCCAATTGCCTGGACCCATCAAAATGAATAGTCCAATAAGTACGATCCGACTTCTCCTGTGGCACTTGTAATTCTGTCCAATCATTGATGAAATCCACAAGTGCCTGAGATTTGATCGCCGTTCGGGGTATGTATTTCAACCCGTGAGGCCCGAGCTCGATAGCCCACTTAGCAATCCGGCCAGTTGCTTCCCTGTTCTGGATTATATCCCCCAAAGGAGCAGAGCTGACCACCGTGATGGGATGACCTTGGAAATACTGCTTAAGCTTCCGGCTTGCCATGAAAACCCCATACACCAATTTTTGCCAATGCGGGTACCTCTTCTTGGAGTCAATAAGTACCTCACTGATATAGTAAACCGGCCGCTGAACTGGATATTCCTTTCCTGCCTCCTTGCGCTCCACCACAATAGCCACACTAACAGCCCGAGCGTTAGCTGCCACATATAGCAACAATGGTTCTTTGTCAACCGGAGCAGCGAGAATCGGCGGATTAGCTAGCTGCCGCTTTAAGTCCTCAAATGCTTCATTAGCGGCATCACTCCAGGCGAAGTTATCCGTTTTCTTCAGCATCTGATATAGAGGGATGGCCTTCTCGCCAAGGCGACTGACAAACCGGCTCAACGCGGCAATCCGGCCTGCCAGGCGTTGAACATCATTGATACACTTCGGTTTAGCCAAGGAGGTGATGGCTTTGATCTTTTCCAGATTAGCTTCAATGCCCCTGTTAGACACCAAAAAGCCCAAGAGCTTGCCTGCAGGTACACCAAAGACACACTTGGCCGGATTAAGCATCATTTTATAAACCCGCAGGTTATCAAAGGTTTCCTTCAAGTCATCAATCAATGTCTCCTTCTTCCTTGATTTTACCACAATATCATCCACATAGGCGTGAACATTGCGGCCGATCTGTTTATGAAGACAATCCTGCACACACCGTTGATAAGTCGCCTGGGCACTCTTGAGCCCAGAGGGCATGGACACATAGCAGAAGGCTCCAAAGGGAGTTATGAAGGTTGTCTTCTCCTGGTCCATAACTGCCATTTTGATCTGATGATAACCAGAATATGCATCCAAAAAGATTAAACGCTCACAACCCGCCGTAGCATCAATAATTTGATCAATACGGGGAAGGGCAAAAGGATCTGCTGGACAAGCTTTGTTGAGATCTGTGTAGTCCACACACATACGCCAAGTGCCATTCTTCTTGAGGACCAGCACCGGATTAGCCAACCACTCAGGATGGAATACTTCAATGATAAATCCAGCCGCCAAGAGTCTGGCTACTTCTTCTCCAATAGCCTTGCGTCTTTCTTCATTGAACCAGCGGAGAAACTGCTTGACCGGTTTATACTTGGGATCAACATTGAGAGTGTGCTCAGCGAGTTCTCTCGGTACACCTGGCATGTCAGAAGGCTTCCATGCAAAGATGTCCCGATTCTCACGGATGAACTCGATGAGCGCGCTTTCCTATTTCGGATCCAAGTTAGCGCTAATGCTAAACTGATTGGACGAATCGCCAGGCACGAAGTCAACAAGCTTAGTCTCATCAGCCGATTTAAACTTCAGGGCCGGATCATGCTCTGTAGTTGGTTTCTTCAACGAAGTCATATCTGCCGGATCAACATTGTCCTTGTAAAATTGCAACTCTTCTGTTGCACAAATCGACTCAGCATAAGCCGCGTCACCTTGTTCACACTCCAGAGCAATCTTGCGGCTCCCATGCACGGTTATAGTTCCCTTGTGACCCCGCATCTTGAGCTGCAGATAGACATAACAAGGTCGTGCCATAAACTTAGCATAAGCTGGCCGTCCAAATAGGGCATGATACGGGCTTTTGATTTTCACCACTTCAAAGGTCACTTCCAGAGCTATCTTACCAATAGGATATGCCGATTTACCAGGCACCAGACCATGGAACACCGTGTTGGACGGTTTAAGATTTTTATCTGTTAACCCCATGCGACGGAAAGTTTCATGATAAAGGATATTGATACTACTCCCTCCGTCCATGAGTACCTTGGTGAACTTATAGCCTCCCACCCGAGGTGCCACCACCAACGCCAGATGACCCGGATTATCAATCCGGGGTGGATGATCCTCTCGACTCCACACAATAGGCTGTTCAGACCAGCGTAAGTATCGGGGGACCGCCGGTTCAATGGCATTCACCGCCCTTTTACGAAGCTTCTGATCGCGCCTGTCCAAGCTAGTGGTGAAGACATGATACTGTCCGCTATTCAACTGCTTCGGGTTGCTCTGGTAACCTAACTGCTGCTGCTGCTGCTGATTGCCCTGATGATTATAGCCACCTTGGTTACCCTGATTACTTTGATTGTTATGTCCACCCTGATTACCGTGGAAGCCTGAACCGGAATTTCCTCCGCCATAACCCGACCCATGAGAGCCGGGGCCCGAACCGCCTCCTGGTCCATGATCATACCGGAAAGAATCAGAATTTTTGAACTCTTGCATGATGTAACAATCTTTCTAGAGGAGCGTGGACGGGTCCTCCTTCGTCCCATGCTTTGGACAGGCTGGTTCAACAGATAAGACAAACGGTCCGGATTAGGACTTGGCCTTCCACCACGCTGGAGCGGTTTACCCTTACGCCGCTGGCCCTTGTCATGTGTATTAGTATTAGCCACAAATTCTAAACCGTGGTCCACCTTACGCTTGCCGCCGTTTCCATGACCCGCTGGGTTGTGGTGCTGCCCCTTGGCGTTGCCGCTCTTTTTTCCCTTCCCTGTCTTATCATCGTCAGACTCGGGATCCTTGGTACTAGCAGAGTCGGCATACTTCACCAGTGCAGCCATGAGGGTTCCCATATCATTACAATGACGTTTGAGCCGTCCCAACTTCAACTTCATGGGTTCAAACCGGCAATTGCCTTCCAATGTTAAAACTGCGGTGTCAGCGTTGATGCGGTCCGATGAATGCAAAATCTCCGAAACCCGGCGCACCCAATGGGTTGTTGACTCTCCTTCCTCCTGGAGACAGGCAGCTAAGTCCACAATTGACATGGGTTGCTTGCATGTATCCTTGAAATTCTGAATAAACCGGGCTCTCAACTCGGGCCATGACCTGATAGAATTAGGCGGTAAGCTCTTTAACCAAGTGCGGGTTGTCCCTTCTAGCATCATGGTGAAGTATTTCGCACATGCCGCATCATCCACATCCAGCATCTCCATGGCCATCTCATAGCTTTCGACCCATGTTTCAGGGGATAAATCGGCGGTGTAATTCGGCACCTTGCGCGGGCCCTTGAAATCCTTGGGCAGGCGCACATTGCGTGACGCCGGGACGAGACACGGCACTCCCAAAGAACTAGAGGTAACTCCTGGTTCCACCGATGTGGTTGGACGAACCGGAGTAAGCTGACGGGCTTCATGCTGCGCCGCTAACTCGGCCTCTCTACGTGCCCGAGCCCGGTCCACCACCTCCTGAGCATCACCAGCACCACCCGTTGGGTTATTGCCACGGGGCGGATCACGGTTCCATGCATTGCTTGACACTGCCAGTTCATCCATACGCCTGCTGTAACTCCGGCTTGGACGGGGAGTGGAATGAATCCGATCGCGACTATATGAATAAGCCTCATGTTGAACCAAGGTTGTCTGAAGAAGCTCCTTAACCCGACGCATCTCTACCGCCGCCGGAGAACCGCCTTTGATCGGGATGGCCGCCAGCCGTGAAGCGGCAGCGACAATGTTGTCAATCGGGTTAGAATAATGACCCGGTGGCGTGGGGACATGCGGTGCTACAATGTTGTTCCGACGAGGCAGATCCACCAAACGTGGCTGAACGGCGCTCCTGCTCCAGGTGCCTCCGCCCGGTTTACCACCGGGGATTACTGGTCCCTGCTCCTGGGGTGTTAAAGAGATTTCTAGCGCCATAAACCGGCGGCAGGCGAGATCGGTGCCTCCTCTTCAGGACTTCGTTTGATGCACTCTGATCCAGCATAATCCGGTAACCTTGTGCATCCAAAGTGGCCCGCTCCACGGCTATCCTGGTATCCTCAGCTACTAAGTCGGCTTTGGCCTGGGTGATCTGATCTTTCACTTTCGCGATTTCTGGATTGTGCTCCTGATCCGCCAGGTTAACCTCCGCCATCAGCGTTGCCAACGCGTCAAACAAATTAGATAGAACCTGAGCTGGTGGTCGCACAGGGCCTCCTGCCCCTGCCGTTGTTGCCGCTGCCGATCCGGAAATCATCGCCGCTGCGGTCGAAGAGTGGAGCGCCGGTTGCGTACCGGCCATGAAGATCGCAACCCGGTTTGGCAGATCAAAGGGGTCCGGAATACTGTCGCCATTGGAACAGCCCCCAATCCGGCCATCTTGTAACTGATATAACAACTCGGTCTCTCCGGTCGATGACTCGTCGCCGGAATAAACGACGGTCTCACCACCAGATTCCGATCTATCCTCAGATTCCCCTCCATGGATAACTCCCACGAAGGCACGCTTCATGATAGGCTTCACCCGGGCAGATCTTGCATGCTGAGCCATTTCGACGAGGTCGGTGCAGATGTCCGGCTCAGGGCCCGGTTCGCCTATCTTGCCAATGAAAACGTGTATGCCACCAAAGGGGACCCGGTACCCGTACTCGATTGAGCCGGCCTCGGGGCCCCAGCCTGCATCGTCGATGTAGAGCTTGCCGCGACAACTCTTGGTCATACGGCCCACAGCGTAACCCTTGAGTCCTTCGAAGTTCCCTCCAAGAACTTGAAACCATCGTGCGATAGCCCCACGGTGGGCGCCAACTGTCGTGGTTTTGTCACGGCAGATGTCCTAGAGAAAGGACATAGTCGAGGAGCCATCGCTACGGGTTAACTTAAAGGGGTTAAAGCGGACAAGGGACACAAGAGAGTTTTATACTAGTTCGGCCCCTTACGATGAAGGTAAAAGCCTACGTCTAGTTGTGATGGAATTGCTGGGGATTCGATGACCAGGGAGTGAATACGCTTTGCCCGAGTCTCGAGTTGTTGTCTGTCCTCCTTGAACCGCCGACGGGTCGCCCCTTATATACATGGGTTGACGCCCGTCGGTTTACAGAATCCCGAGGCCGGCTCATAATCGTGTCCGGCTCGGTCTCTGCTACATCTATCTTACAACATAAGTTTACATATCAATGCCAGTTTATGTCTACAGGCCTTAAACCGCCTTTGGGCCCTGGGCCTTCATAAAGCATCACCGTCTGCCTTCATGGACTTCAGATACAGATGAACTACTTATGCGGTTAACACGGCCTCTCCTAGCCGGTTTACGTCCAGTGGTAATATCCCCAACACCATCCGTTAGCTTAGCACTATGATCGCTTAGTTTATTGCTATTGGTTTCTTCATAACTTATACATGTTCCTATGACTACGAGATTATGCCACTCCCGAATACCGGAGGAACACTTAGTGTGCTATCAAACGTCACAACATAACTGGGTGATTATAAAGATGCTCTATAGGTGTCTCCGATGGTGTTTGTTGAGTTGGCATAGATCGAGATTAGGATTTGTCACTCCGATTGTTGGAGAGGTATCTCTGGGCCCTCTCGGTAATGCACATCACTATAAGCCTTGCAAGCAATGTGACTAATGAGTTAGTTGGAGGATGATGCATTACGGAATGAGTAAAGAGACTTGCCGATAACGAGATTGAACTAGGTATGATGATACATACGATCGAATCTCGGGCAAGTAACATACCGATGACAAAGGGAACAACTTATGTTGTTATGCGGTTTGGCCGAACAGATCTTCGTAGAATATGTGGGAACCAATATGAGCATCTAGGTTCCGCTATTGGCTATTGACCGGAAGTGAGTCTCGGTCATGTCTACATAGTTCTTGAACCCGTAGGGTCCGCACGCTTAACGTTTGATGACGATCGGATATTATGAGTTTATGTGTTTTGATGCACCGAAGGTAGTTCAGAGTCCCGGATGTGATCACGGACAAGACGAGGAGTCTCTAAATTGTCGAGACATAAAGATTGATATATTGGAAGGCTATGTTTGGACACCGGAATGGTTTCGGATGAGTTCGGACAATTACCGGAGTACCGGGGGGTAATCGGAACCCCCCGGGGAGTTAATGGGCGTTAATGGACCATGGTGGGAGAGATGAGGAGGCGGCCAAGTGGGAGGCGCGCGCCCCCCAAGCCCAATGCAAATTGGGGGGGGGGCTTTCCTTCTCTCCTTCTCCCTCTTCCTTCTTCTCCTACTCCAACTAGGGAAGGGGGGAAACTTACTCCTACTAGGAGTAGGAATCCCCCTTGGGGCGCGCCATAGAGAGGGCCGGCCCTCCCCTCCTCCACTCCTTTATATACGGGGGAGGGGGCACCCCATAGACACACAAGTTGATCTTAGCCGTGTGCGGTGCCCCCTCCACATATTTCCACCACAGTCATATCGTTGTAGAGCTTAGGCGAAGCCCTGCGTCGGTAATTTCATCATCACCGTCAACACGCCGTCATGCTGACGAAACTCTCCCTCTACCACAGCTATATCTAGAAGTTCGAGCGACGTCACCGATCTGAACGTGTGCATATCGTGGAGGTGTCGTGCATTCGGTACTTGATCGGTTGGATCGCGAAGACGTTCGACTACATCAACCGCGTTACTTAATGCTTCCGCTTTCGGTCTACGAGGGTACGTGGACACACTCTCCACACTCGTTGCTATGCTTCTCCTAGATAGATCTTGCGTGATCGTAGGATTTTTTTTTGAAATACTACGTTCCCCAACATTAACAATACCCATGATCACAACCAAGATCGTAAACTCACATGATCAAGGGAGAAAGAGTGATGACACATAGATACGATTACAAATCCCCATCACTGTGAGAGGACTACTCCTGCATCAATGCATCATCATGGGAGCAACTGGAGATCAATGGAGTGGTCGCTGACAATAAATCCCCCCATCCTCTGGTAGAGTGCTGACAAAGGGTTTGATTGGATTGCCTCGGAACACATAGAAGCAACCGTAAAAATATTCCAGAGAAATTTCATGGAGGGTTAGGGTCAATAAATAGAGCCAGGGGCGCCAAGAGGCAGTGGGAAGGAGCACGAGGGGCGTCATGTCACCATGCCTGGGCAGCATAGGCCCATAGCTTAGAGGCACAGGTGTACCCTTCCGACACGTCTTTGGTTGGTGGTGGCTTCCGGGTGATTTCCTTTGACATCATATCTTTTTGCCCCCCGCCCCATGGAGTCCATGGCTACCTCCGCAGATGGAAGACCATAGATTTTTCACTTTCGCTGAAGAGTTGAACTCTGATTGAAAGGACTTGACACATTGCCAAGGCGGTTTTATTAGCCAGCTGTGGGATAGAGATCTTTGGTAAACGAGCGATAGCCTCTAAAGTGTGCCGAAATAGGATTGGTCCATTTTTCTAAAGATCCGAGACTAGTGAATGTATTGCATAATTTAAAGAAGCCCATTTCATTAGAGGGAGGGAGACCTTCCTACCTTTCTTTATTTAAAAAACAATTATTTCCTTCATAAAAATCAACAAAAAACAACTACTTGCGCTAAAACTATGTCTAAATGATATAAATATAGCATGAACAAAACACACTAAATGATATAAATATAGCATGAACAAAACACAAATTATAGATACGTTGGAGACATACCAATGGTATCTTTAAATTTTTTTTGGTGTTTGCTTTGATCCCCCTATGGGAGGCAAGGAATCCCAACATTTTTTTGTGCCTCCACCCCAAACACTCACTTCTAAGGGTTAAGCATGATCTTGAACCTTTGAAGATTTGCAGAGGTTTCGATTAAGTATGGGATTAATCCCTCCTTCTCCTTCGATTTCACAACAAGGTCGTCAATGTAAACCTCCATATTCTCTCCAATTTGGTTGGAGAAGGCGTCTTCATTGTTCTCTTGTAAGTGCATCATGTGTTCGTCCACCAAAATGGAGTCGTCTTACAGAAGTACGCCATGAATGGCTTGATGAAACTAGTATGGGGTACGTACGCATCCTTCCTGCTGATCTGGTGGTATCCTCAGTATGCATCAAGGAGGAAGATGTATTGTCATACGAATATAGAATCGGTGATTTGATCAATGCAGGTCAATGATGAGACCTTGTTGAGGCTAGTGTGGTATATGCACACCCAGAGTTTCCCATTCCCTTTCTTGGCGAGGACGGGATTACAGAGTCAGTTCGAATATTGGATAGGGCTAATGAATTTGGCATTCAGGAGTTTTTTCACTTCCTCGTCTATCACCTCCTTTCCTCAGGATTGTAGCACCTCATTGTCTGCTGCACCGGCTTCAGTTTTTGTCAACATTGAGTTGATGCTCGGTTATTTCACTAGGGATCCCCGCCATATCAGAAGTCTCACAACCGAAATCGCCAGCGTTTTCCCGAAGGAAGGTAATCAACTCCTCTTCAAGTTTGGGGGTCCGGCTGGCCTGTATCCTGACTATCCTATACAGATGTCCCGCCTGAGGGGGATTTCCTTAACCTCATCATATAGTTAGACATGACAAGGATTGTACGACGAGTTGTGGTTTGGTAGAAAGAGTCCTCGATATTGATACATCTCCAACATATCTATAATTTTTTATTGTTCCATGCTATTATATTATCCATCTAGGATGTTTTATATGCATTTATATGTTATTTTATATGATTTTTGGGACTAACCTATTAACCTAGAGCCCAGTGTCAGTTTCTGTTTTCTTCCTTGTTTTTGAGTATCGCAGAAAGGGAAAACCAAACGGAGTCCAATTAACCTGAATTTCATGGAGATTATTTTTGAACCAGAAGAAACCCACGGAGTATCGGAGATGGGCTAGAAGAGTTCCGAGGAACCCACGAGGGTGGGGGGCGCGCCGTACCCCCTGGGCGCGCCCCCTACCTCATGGCCGCCTCGGAGACCCCCCTGACTTGCTCCCGATGCCAACACCTCTTATATATACCCAAACTTCCAGAACATAACCTAGATCGGGAGTTCCACCGCCGCAAGCACTGTAGCCACCAAAAACCAATCGAGACCCTCTTCTGGTACCCTGCCGAAGGGGGGGATCCCTCACCGGTGGCCATCTTCATCATCCCGAGGCTCTCCATGACAAGGAGGGAGTAGTTCACCCTCGGGGCTAAGCGTATGTACCGGTAGCTATGTGTTTGATCTCTCTCTCTCGTGTTCTTGACTTGGCACGATCTTGATGTATCGCGAGCTTTGCTATTATAGTTGGACCTTATGACGTTTCTCCCCCTCTGTCTCCTTGTGATGAATTGAGTTTTCCCTTTGAAGTTATCTTATCGAATTGAGTCTTTAAGGATTTGAGAACACTTGATGTATGTCTTGCATGGGATACCCATGGTGACAATGGGGTATTCAATTGATTCACTTGATGTATGCTTTGGTGATCAACTTGCGGGTTCCATGACCTTGGGAATCTATGCATAGGGGTTGGCACACGTTTTCGTCTTGACTCTCCTGTAGAAACTTTGGGGCACTCTTTGAAGTTCTTTGTGTTGCTTGAATAGATGAATCTAAGATTGTGTGATGCATATCATATAATCATACCCACGGATACTTGAGGTGACATTCGAGTATCTAGGTGACATTAGGGTTTTGGTTCATTTGTGTCTTAAGGTGTTATTCTAGTACGAACTCTAGGATAGATCGAACGGAAAGAATAGCTTCGTGTTATTTTACTACGGACTCTTGAATAGATCGATCAGAAAGGATAAATTTGAGGTGGTTTTGTACCCTACAATAATCTATTTGTTTGTTCTCCGCTATTAGTGACTTTAGAGTGACTCTTTGTTGCATGTTGAGGGATAGTTATATGATCCAATTATGTTATTATTGTTGAGAGAACTTGCACTAGTGAAAGTATGAACCCTACGCCTTGTTTCCTAGCATTGCAATACCGTTTACGCTCACTTTTATCGCTTGTTACCTTGCTGTTTTTATAATTTCCGATTACACAAACCTATATCTACCATCCATATTGCACTTGTATCACCATCTCTTCACCGAACTAGTGCACCTATACAATTTACCATTGTATTGGGTGTGTTGGGGACACAAGAGACTCTTTGTTATTTGGTTGCAGGGTTTTTTAGAGAGACCATCTTCATCCTACGCCTCCCACGGATTGATGAACCTTAGGTCATCCACTTAAGGGAAATTTGCTACTGTCCTACAACCTGTGCACTTGGAAGCCCAACAACGTCTACAAGAAGAAGGTTGTGTAGTAGACATCAAGCAATTTCTGGCGCCGTTGCCAGGGAGGCTAGGTAAGCGGCACTAACACCCCGTCAACTAAGCCAATTTCTGGCGCCGTTGCCGAGGAGGTTAGTGCTTGAAGGTATATCTTTAGATCTTGCAATTGAATCTCTTAGTTTCTTGTTTTATCACTAGTTTAGTTTATAAAAGAAAACTAAAAAAATTGGAATTGAGGGTGCCTCATATGCTTCATCTTTTCAATATCTTTCATGAAAATAAGGATTCCGATAATTGTGCCAAATTGTTAGAAGAAGAATGTGTTAAAATGTTTGGCACTAAATCTTTGAATGATGAGCATGATTGCAATGTTGTTAGTACGAACTCTTTGAATATCCATAGTATTAATGATGATTGCACTAGTCATGACGAAAATGTCTCTTATAAGGATGTCAATTTTTGTGGAGTGCATAGAGTTTGCAAGTACACAGCAAATAGGGAAGATAGATTTTGCAAGAGGCATAAGTATTTAGAAACTAAATGGTTGCAAGAAGGCTAGATGTTTGTGCTGAAAATTTAAATTTTCTTAGCCATCCTTGTGAACTTTGCAATGAACGTGGTCATTTAAATATCCAATGCAAATTGTTTCGTGATCGAATCATGTCCCAAAATTGTGATGACTTGATTTCCCTTGCGCATCATAATGAACTTAGTTTGCTTGTGGGTTGTGAAGAAATGAAACGTATAACTAAGAATATGCCAGAATTTGTCCCTGATAAAGTTCTTGATTTTGATCTAGAGGAAATTTATATGTATTGCACGGTAAATTGCATTGAAAATCCTTGTATTGCCAATTACATAAAGACAAGAAAACAAATAGAAGATGAAGAGAATACTAATGAAAGGGAAGAGACTTCCCAATATCCTCCTATTCTTTCTTATGATGAATTAGGTAACGAGGAGGAGCCTTCTATTCAACCAATCTCATTAATAAGGAGCTCCAAAAAGAGGATTAAACCCATACTTAATGTGAAGAAGAAAAAGAAAAGACAGAGAAGCAAAGGTAAAAAGGTATCCCTCCCAAATGATGTTGCTCCTATTACTCATTGTGATGATGATAATTGCTATACTATTGGTGATATCCATACTATTAATGATGAGATTGATTATGCTTATGATATGAAAAGGCCCGAGCTTGGGGATGATATGTTTGATGAGAATGACATGTTTGAGAATTTATTTTCTGCAATTAATGTTTGTCCCAAGCTTGGGGATGCTATGTTTTATGAAGATGATATTTTTAACCTCCCAAGTTTTGATATGCAAATTTATTATGATGATAGCATGCCTCCTATTTATGATGATTATATTGAAGAAAGTGGGTTTGGAAGAGTGTCAACTTTAGGAAGTAATGATCCCACAATTTTGGAGGGTGTTGAATCTTATTGTGTTAATTATGAAAGTGGATTTGGAGAGGTCATGACTTTATTTAGTAATGATTCCACTATCTTGGAAGAGGTTTCAATTGATTATGATGAGAACAAAGTTGCTACTTATGATGATTATTGTGATGACACTTATGCTATAAAAAGTAGTGATGATTATATTTAGAAAACTTGTCATGATTATGATTACCCTTTTTCTGAACATTACTCTTTTAATATGGAAACAATTTATAGTATTCGAGTTTCTTAGGATACTCCCACTATTCCGAATGAGAAGAATTTTGCTTATGTGGAGAGTAGTAAATTTTCAATGCTTGTAGATCATGAAAAGAATGCTTTATGTGATGGCTATATTGTTGAATTCATTCATGATGCTACTGAAAATTATTATGAGGGAGGAATATATGCTTGTAGGAATTACAATAATATCAAGTTTCCTCTCTATGTGCTTAAAGTTTTAAAGTTATGCTTGTTTTGCTTTCCTATGCTAGTTGATTCTTGTTCCCATAAATTGTTTGATCACAAAATCCCTATGCATAGGAAGTGGGTTAAGATTAAATGTGCTAGTTATATTCTTCATGATGCTCTCTTTATATTTCAAATCTTATCTTTTATGTGAGCATCATTGAAACCATCATGCCTAGCTAGAAAGGCATTAAAGAAAAGCGCTTGTTGGGAGACAGCCCAATATTTACCCCTACTGTTTTTGTGTGTCCACATGATTAATATACTGTAGTAATCATGTTTTGTAGTTTTTTTTTCAATAAAGTGCCAAGTAGAACCTTTGGGAAGACTTGGGTGAAAGTTAATGTAATCTTGCTGTAAAAGACAGAAACTTTGCGCTCACGAGATTAGCTGTAATTTCCTACAGAAGAGAACTTTTAAGTTTATTCGTTTGGCAGAAGATTAATAGACAAATTCCTCACGTCCACCAATTTATTCAGAATTTTTGGAGTTACAGAAGTATTCGAATGATACAGATTACTATAGACTGTTCTGTTTTTGACAGATTCTGTTTTCATTGTGTTGTTTGCTTATTTTGATGAATCTATGAGAAGTATCGGAGGGTATGAACCATAGAGAAGTTGGAATACAGTAGATATTAAACCAATATGAATTTATAATGATTTCACAACAGTACCTAAGTGGTGATTTATTTTCTTATACTAACGGAGCTTACGAGTTTTCTGTTGAGTTTTTTGTTGTGAAGTTTTCAAGTTTTGGGTAAAGATTCGATGGACTAAGGAATAGGGAATTGCAAGAGCCTAATATTGGGGATGCCCAAGGCACCCCAAGGTAATATTCAAGGACAACCAAGAGCCTCAGCTTGGGGATGCCCCGGAAGGCATCCCCTCTTTCGTCTTTGTTCATTGGTAACCTTACTTGGAGCTATATTTTTATTCACCACATGATATGTGTTTTGCTTGGAGCGTCATTTTATTTTGTTTTGTTTTGCTTTCTGTTTGAATAATGTACCAAGATCTGAAATTCTGAAATGTTAGAGAGTCTTCACATAGTTACATAATTATTCAACTACTCATTGATCTTCACTTATATCTTTTGGAGTAGTTTGTCATTTGCTCTAGTGCTTCACTTATATCCTTTTAGAGCACGGCGGTGGTTTTATTTTGAAGAAATAGATGAACTCTCATGCTTTACTTATATTATTTTGAGAGTCCTAAACAGCATGGTAATTTGCTTTGGTTATAAAATTAGTCCTAATATGATGGGCATCCAAGATGGGTATAATAAAAACTTTCATATAAAGTGCGTTGAATACTATGAGAAGTTTGATACTTGATAATTCTTTTCAGATATAAAGATGATGATATTAGAGTCGTGCTAGTTGAGTAATTGTGAAATTGAGAAATACTTGTGTTGAGGTTTGCAAGTCCCGTAGCATGCACGTATGGTAACCGTTGTGTGACAAATTTGAAGCATGAGGCGTTCCTTGATTGCTTTCCTTATGAGTGGCGGTCGGGGACGAGCGATGGTCTTTTCCTACCAATCTATCCCCCTAGGAGCATGCACGTAGTGCTTGGTTTCGATGAATTGTAGATTTTTGCAATAAGTATGTGAGTTCTTTATGACTAATGTTGAATCCATGGATTATATGCACTCTCACCCTTCCATCATTGCTAGCCTCTTCGGTACCTTGCATTGCCCTTTCTCACCTCGAGAGTAGGTGCAAACTTCGCCGGTGCATCCAAACCCCATGATATGATACGCTCTATCACACATAAGCCTCCTTATATCTTCCTCAAAACAGCCACCATACATACCTATTATGGCATTTCCATAGCCATTCCGAGATACATTGCCATGCAACTTCCACCATTCCGTTTATTATGACACGCTTCAGCATTGTCATATTGCTTTGCATGATCATGTAGTTGACATCGTATTTGTGGCAAAGCCACCATGCATAATTTTTCATACATGTCACTCTTGATTCATTGCCCATCCCGGTACACCGCCGGAGGCACTCATATAGAGTCATATTTTGTTCTAGTATCGAGTTGTAATCCTTGAGTTGTAAATAAATAGAAGTGTGATGATCATCATTATTAGAGCATTGTCCCATGTGAGGAAAAAAAAGAGAAAGGCCAAATAAAAAAAGAGAAAGGCCAAATAAAAAAGGGCTGAAAGGCCAAATAAAAAAGAAGGAAGGCCCAAAAAAGAGATGAGAGAAAAAGAGAGAAGGGGAAATGCTACTATCCTTTTTCCACACTTATGCTTCAAAGTAGCACCATGATCTTCCTCAAATACTAGTGGGAATTTTTCATTATAGAACTTGGCTTGTATATTCCAACGATGGGCTTCCTCAAATGCCCTAGGTCTTCGTGAGCAAGCAAGTTGGATGCACACCCACTTAGTTTCTTTTGTTGAGCTTTCATATATTTATAGCTCTAGTGCATCCATTGCATGGCAATTCCTACTCCTCGCATTGACATCAATTGATGGGCATCTCGATAGCCTGTTGATTAGCCGCGTTGATGTGAGACTTTCTCTTTTTTTGTCTTCTCCACACAACCTCCACCATCATATTCTATTCCACCCATAGTGCTATGTCCATGGCTCACGCTCATGTATTGCGTGAAAGTTGAAAAAGTTTGAGAATACTAAAGTATGAAACAATTGCTTGGCTTGTCATCGGGGTTGTGCATGATGAGAGCATTTTGTGTCACGAAAATGAAGCATGGCCAAACTATATGATTGTCGGGTGGTAGGTGCGACATATGCCAACGGGTGGCTTATCATTGTGGGAGCCAGTAAGACATCGCCGGTGCCTGGAAACGGGATGAGGCGAAGACATGCACGCCGGCGGATCTTACCTAGGTTCGGGGCTCTCCGTGGAGATAACACCCCTAGTCCTGGTCTGCGGGGTCTCCGCATGATCACTAGATCAGTACAAGTAGCTACAAGTGCTCCTTTAGCTGTGTGGCTAGAGGAAGAAAAAGGGCAAGGCTAGCTCTCCTTTTCTCTCTATGTGGTGTGTGAAACTCTATGAGATCAACCCTTTGCATGGGTGTCCCGGGGGGTTTATATAGGCCTACCCCCAGGGGTACAATGGTAAACCGGCTCGGCGCGGATCCCAGCCGTCAGTGTCTATGATCGCCGGCTTCTCCGCCGGCCATTGGAGCTCGCCGACTGGTGGGTCCCGCCGGCTGCCGGCCTCTTGGCCGACAAGCCGGCCCCACCGGTTGGGGGCTTTGTCGGCGGCTGGTTACTGTTGCCTCGCCTCTGAGGACGAGGGCTTTGACAAGGTAAGCGTGGCTACAGTGCCGCCGCCTTGCGGGCTCTCACTGTAGCCTTACCTTGTCTTGTCTCCTTAATGAGGCACATGTTTCGAGGGAGGGAGGTAGCCGGCTATTAGGAGCCGGCCACGCCCCTGGCCGACTAGGGGAGGCCGGGCCGCCTTCGAGTGTCTCTCTGACTAAAGGGGCCCGCCGCCCGCGGGCCGTACTGGCGCTTGTCGTGGGTGACATCGAGGCCAACATGGCTACAGTGCCGCACCGGACGGGGGATGGCTGGCCCGTACGGCGCCCTGTGGCCATGCCTGCTTCGGGATTCGGGGGTAGTGGGCTGTACTGCGGCCACCCCCCGTCTTATCACCGTTATGTGGATGCAGTCTTGGCCGGCTTCCGGGAGTCGGCTTTCTTTATGGCCGGCTTCTGGGAGTCGGTCCTCTTGGGGCCGGCTTCCTGGAGTCGGCCGTCTCGTAGCTTTCTTGGGGAAGGTTTCTGAGGCCGGGTCGCCTTCTGGTAGTCGGCCCTGGGGATAGCCGGCCGGGGGAAGGCGGCCCTATGCTTTGTATGCTTGAAGGCTTCAAATGGCCTGATAATTTTCCGAAGAGCCCGGGGGAGTCGGTTAGGCTACCCGTGGCCATTTACTCCGACAGTAGTCCCCGAAGCTGGTTGGGCTTCGAGGCTGCGAGGAGGTCGAGAAGCTCGGTCAGCTTCTTATCTTGACGAGCCAGCAGCTAGGAGCCGGCCTCGGTTGGGCGCGCCACCTTGGCGAAATTTCTAAAGTAGGAAGGCGGGAGTCTGTTGGCGCGTGCACCGGGCCGCGGGCCGGCCGCTCACCGCCTGCGAACCGCGTGGCATCCTCCGGCTGAAAAAGGGCCTGCCAACCCACACGCGCGACAGGACGTCGCCGCAGGCCGAGGGCCCACCACTCCTACGCCTAGGCCCAGGCGCGGATCCTCTGTGGCCCAGAGCTGTCTGCACGTCTTCCGGCGGCGGTTTCCGCACGCCGTTAGGGCATAATAATCGCGGGACGTGGGGGAGTGGGCGCAGTTAATCCCACGTTCCTCCCCACGCCTCGCCTCCTCGGCTTCGCCGCATGAGGCTATAAGTAGGGGGAGGAGGGGAAGCGTCAAACGCTTGCACGCTCCTCCTTTCTCCGCCATCTTCTTCCTTCTACTTTCCCTCGCAGCAGCGCCTCGCTGCCGCGCCGTCCCACCAATCTTCACTCCGCCCGCAGCTTTGCCGCCGCAAGGCCGTGCTTTCTCTGCCGCCGCACTCTTCCTTGCTAGCTTCTCGCCACCATGCAATACGACGGGGACTGGGACGGCTCCCTCGTACATATGGACCACATCGAGTTCCTCCGCAAGACGCGGCGGTTGCCCGGCAAGGACCAGGTGTGGGTACGGCTCGCGCCGGAGAAGGAGATCACGCCGGCGCTGGAGGAAGGCGAGCGGGTAGTCTTCCGCTCGCACTTCCTGCGCGGCCTCGGCTTGCCGGCGAGCACTTTCTTCCGCTCCTTCCTTGACTTCTATCAACTCCAGCCGCACCACCTCACTACGAACACGATGGTGCTGTTGTCTGCCTTCGTCACCCTGTGCGAAGGCTTTCTTGGCGTTCTCCCCACCCTCGAGCTCTGGGGGGAGTTCTTCCAATCCAAGCTCGGCACCCGCATGCAGGGCGTGCCGGCTCAGAACGGCGCCTTCATCGCGATGCGGAGGCTAGCGGCCGACAATCCCTTCCCCGTCATCACGCTGATCCAGTCGGTGAAGCTTTGGCAGAAGTTGTATTTCTACGTGAGGAATGTCGCCCCGCAAGGCGACTACGTCAACTTGCCGGCTTACGTAGCCGGCCCACCGGCTGGGAGGCGGCCCTAGTGGTCCTATCGGGCCGTGACGCTGTCGCAGGCTGGAGCTGTGGCCATCGCCCGACTCGGGGTGATGATCCAGTCGGAGGGCTTGACTGGGTCCGACTTGCTGGCCGCCTTTGTCGCGCGCCGGGTGCTTCCGCTTCAAAGCCTCCCTCACCTGATCTGTCAGATGAGCGGCCAACTCGATCCGAGTCGGATGTGCACCAACGATATGCCGCACGACGAGGTGGCTCATATGGTGAATTATCTTGCGAACTGCAAGCTCTCCGCAGACTGGCGGTTTGGCAAGGAGCCATACTCCCGCGCACATCCTCCGCCTATGGTATGCTCTCTTCACCCATTCTTCTCTTTGTTTTGTCGCCGATTTTTTCTTGGCCGACTCTGACCAGTTGGCACGTCTTGGCAGAGCCCTCTCCTTCGACCTGCAGCCGAGTCGGGGGCGGAGCGCCGATTTCTTCCCGACCGGGCGGAGCATGACTTGGAGGACCACGACATGGGGGCGGCCGCCATGGACGAAAACTCTGAGGCGGGTGGCGGCGAAGCCGGCGGCGAAGCAGGCGGCTCCGGGCTTGGAGTCAGCTTCGACGACTAGCCGGCTGACGACGAGGCGGAGATCATCCTGCGCCGCCAGCCGGCGTCCGGCCATGGCGCGGGTTCCTCCGCTGTGCCGTCTGCTCGGGGCGGCGGGCAGAAGCGCCGGGCCGCGTCGGGCTTGTTCGGCAGTCGGCCGAAGAAGCCCAAGGGCGGGGCGCCGGCGACCAGGCGGGATGAGGCGGCCGCGAAGGTGGCCCGTTTCCGCAAGGCGGTGAAGCAGCCGCAGACGGTGTCGGCGTAAGTGCACATTCTTCGGCATATTGTTTCTTCTTTTCTTGGTAGATTTCTGAATCCTTGCCCTTTCTCAAAAATCAGGGCTCCGCTTTCTCTTGAGCGGGTTGTTGCCGCCTCCGTGGTTGGATCACCGGGAGGATCCGGGAGCACCCGCCATGTGGACCCCGCGCCGAGCTTCCGGCGGCGACGGAGCAAAATGCGCGGGAGGCGCGGGAGGAGCGAGAGGCGGAGGAGCTGAGGGCGGCTGCCGCCAAGGCGGCACAGGAGGAGGAGGAGTCGGCGAAGGCGCGCGCCGACGCGGCGGCCAAGGCCCAAGCGGAGGCTGCGGCCGCGACGACAGCGGAGGGGGCCTTGCTTGTCACCCCTCTGCGTGTCGCGGCACCCGAGGCCCCGGAGCCCCCGCCGGAGGAAGCCGGCGGCGACCTGCCGGGGTTGGAAAGGGAGGACGACGTCGTCGTCCCGGAGAGGGAGGCGGCACCGGCCTCGCCGACTGGGGCGGCCCAAGGCAGCCGGCCTAATGTGCCGCCGGTGCAACCGGCTGGGGGGAGGACGGACCTGGTGGTCCAGTCGCCATCGCGCCAGCGCGCGGGGAAGGCCACTTCAGACCCGCAGAAGGCCGCGGGCTCCGGCTTGTCGGGCCAGGAAGTGGAGGCGGCCAGCGCCAGCTCGGGGTGGACGCTGGGTGGAGGGACGGCCGTGGTAAACATGGCGGCGCAGGAAGTCCGGAACCGGCTTCAGTCCCAGGCCGCGGTGCTGAGGAAATACAATGATGAGTTCCTCGCGACGCGAGCGGCCATTCGGGTAAGTCTTCCCGTTTTTGCTTTTTGACCTTGGTTTCTTTCGTGGGGGCGCGTCAGCGCACCCACTGGGTGTAGTCCCCGAGTTCCGAGTCGGCTGCTGAGCAGGCGGCTTGGAACTTCTTAGCGCGCTTTGTTTGCTTATCTTGTTCTCATTCGCTTCCATGCCTGACTTGCAGGACTACCACAACCTCCGCGCGGCTGCCTTCAACTCCCAGGCTCGGGAGCTGACCCAGAAGAATGCTGATCTATCTGAGAGCCGGGGTAAGTGCTTCATCTTTTATCTCACGTGGGGGCGCATCAGCGCACCCACTGGGTGTAGTCCCTGAGATTCGGGCCGACTGCTGAGCAGTCGGGTCGGATCTTCCTTGACGACTTCTTCCTTATTGCTTCTTTCTTTTCTGCCATGCCTGCAACGGCCAACGCCAAATTGAGGGAGCAGCTGGGTGGGACTCAGGCCGCCCTCCGCGCTAAGGTGGCCGAGTTTGACGCCTTGGCCCAGGAGCGTGACCGCCTGGCCAAGAGGCTGGCCGACCAGGAGGTGAGCCACAAGGCGGCCCTGAAGGCGGTGCAGGACAGCGAGGCCGCCCTTCAAGCTGAATATGAGACGGAGGCGGCAAGCTGGGCCGAGGCGAGGCAGTCGTTGATCAACGGCTTCGGCCAGATTGAAGACTTGGTTGACGGTAAGCCGCCCTCTTCTTCGTCCCTTGCTTGCCGCTTGCCGTTTTGGTTCATTTTCTGACTTTGTATTTTTCTCTTCTTTCTCTTTCTTTCTTGCGCGGAGTACTTCCCTGGCTACTCTACTGCCGCCAACCAGGTCATGGAGGGCCACCACGAGGCACAAAGGCAGGCTGGCGCCAAGATCGCGCCGAGCGCTCGCCGGTCGCTGGAGGAACAGCTCCTGGTGATTCAAGCCCGCCTCCAGCCGGCTCACCGCATGCTCCGCCGGCTTCAGCGTGTTGGGGTGCAGGTGCTGGCCACTCTCTGGCCTGGTGAGGTGATTCCCCGCACTCCCAGTCGGACTGCCGACTGGCTGGAGGTGTCGGCCGCCTGCTTCGAGGCCTGGAAGGCTTCTGCGGCTCGGTCCGGCGCCAGGCGAGCGCTGGAGTTCGTCAAGGCCTAGTATCCCGAGCTGAGTGTGGACCAGCTAGCCACCTGGCGGCAGGAGGTCGACACGAAACTGGAGTCGGTACGGCCGGCTATCATCCAGCGAGCCTCGGCGATCGCCGACTACACCGACACCAGCGCTTTTGCTCCTGAGGTAGACGACAACGGCGTTGCCCAGCCGGAGGAGTGGTTCGGGCTGAACCCGGCAGATGGCGACGACTCGGCGGAGGAGATCGACTCCAGCGACAAGGGCGAGGA
The DNA here is from genome assembly GCF_002575655.3 of Aegilops tauschii subsp. strangulata. Taxonomy (NCBI): domain Eukaryota; kingdom Viridiplantae; phylum Streptophyta; class Magnoliopsida; order Poales; family Poaceae; genus Aegilops; species Aegilops tauschii. Next base: position 91,776,167 of record NC_053041.3, on the reverse strand, counting down.
GGAGGAGGAGGAGGGTGAAGACGCCGCGCCAGATGATGGAGCGGCCGGTCAGCCTCAGCTTGACCGTGCCTCCAGCAACAAGGCACGCGCGGGCGCACCGCCTGCAGCCGGCGATGATCAAGCCAAGACTCGCCAGCCGGCGCCACCGTCTCCACCGACCAACCCGGCTCCCCTGCTGCGCCCTTAGTCTAATCTGCTGCCTCTACTTTCCTGTTTTATTACTCTTGGAACAGTATTTTGTTAAGTTTGCACAATTCCACCCATTGGGGGTGTATTCGAACTCTATTGACTGCCGGCCTGTTGAAGGCCTTATGTGTAAATATAATTATGCATGCATTTGGCTTTCCCTTGTTCTTTGCTTTTCATCCTTCGGCTGTTTCCTTTGCCGCCCTCCCTTGGTTGCCGCCTTCCCAGTCGGACAGCTGCTCTGCAGTCTGTGGCTGGAGAAGTGCTTGGCCGGTTGGGAGGGCAAGTACTCAAGATTTGTTGGATTGTAGCGAAGTGACTGGGAAGCCGGCCAACCGGCTGTTTGGTCAGCCGGTAGGCGTGGCTGGAGGCCGGCTTGCATTATATAAGTTCGTTACTCCTTAGCCATTTTTTGTGTGGGCATCCTTTCTACCTTTGGCTCTTGTCAGTCGGATAGTCGGTTCTTCGATCTGCGACTTTCAACAAGAGAGGGCTCGGGTGCTGGCACACTACTTGTCTGACTTCAGGTAGAACTTTTAATAAAACTTAAGGCGGCCAGTCCCCGGGCCGACTAGTCAAACCCGGTGCCAGATAGAAAATCAAATGTAATAATACATTCATGAATATGACACTCGTCATTCATAGATAAAGGAGGGCAGTCCCCGAGTGCGCCTCGGGGGCCCGTTGTCTCGTACTTAATACAAAAAAGGTAGCATGATACATAATGCTTGCAACTGTAAAATCTTCTCTGGAGGTTTGCGTTCCATGGTCGTTCCGACTCCTTGCCGGAATCATCCCTCTTGCGTGCTCTTGGCTTCTGTGCGTCGATCAGGTAGTAGGAGTCGTTGCCTAGTGCCTTGCTGACGACGAAAGGGCCTTCCCAAGGGGCCGAGAGCTTGTGCTGGCCGGCTGTTCGCTGGATCAGCCGGAGCACAAGGTCGCCCTCTTGGAAGGATCTTGGCTTGACCTTCCGGTTGTGGTAACGGCGCAAACCCTGCTGGTAGATGGCGGACCGGCTGAGTGCTAACAGCCGGCCTTCTTCCAGCAGGTCGACGCCGTCTTCTCGTGCTTCCTTGGCCTCCGCCTCCTTGTACATGGTGACCCGAGGCGAGTCGAACTCGATGTCAGTTGGGATGACGGCCTCGGCACCATATACAAGGAAGAACGGAGTGAAGCCGGTTGACTTGTTTGGGGTAGTACGTAGACTCCAGAGGACAGCCGGCAGCTCATCGAGCCAGCAGCCGGCCGAACGCTCCAGTGGTACAACCAGTCGGGGCTTGATGCCGGAGAGGATGAGGCCATTTGCTCGCTCGACCTGGCCGTTTGACTGCGGGTGGGCAACGGACGCTAAGTCCAGTCGGATGCCCTGTGTCGCGCAGAAACGTGCCAGTGCTCCCTTGGCAAAGTTTGTGCCGTTGTCGGTGATGATGCTGTGTGGCACACCATACCGAGTAGTGATGTCGGCGATGAATGTCACGGCAGTCGACCCGTTCAGCTTCTTGTTCGGCTTCGCTTCGATCCACTTGGTAAATTTGTCCACGGCGACAAGCAGATGTGTCATGCCGCCGCGGGCTGTCTTGAATGGGCCCACCATATCCAGCCCCCAAACGGCAAAGGGCCAGGTGAGGGGGATGGTCTTGAGTGCGGAAGCCGGCAGGTGTTGCTTGGAACTAAGGACTTGGCATCCTTTGCAGCACTTGACTAATTCTTTGGCGTCTTCCAAAGCAGTCGGCCAGAAGAAACCATGGCGGAAGGCTTTGGCCACAGGTGATCTTGAGGCTGCGTGGTGGCCGCATTCGCCTTGGTGGATATCCTTGAGGATTGCTACGCCCTTCTCTGGCTCGATGCAGCGCTGGAAGACTCTAGTGATGCTACACTTGACAAGTTCTCTGTTTATTATTGCGTACGCTCTGGCTCGGCGTTGCACTAGTCTTGCCGAGATCTCATCAGTCGGCAGCTCTCTGTTGACTAGGAAGTTGAGGATGGGCTGGGCCCATGATGGGGCTGCGACTTCTTCTGCTCTCAGTACGGCCACTATGACCCGGGTGGGTGGGTTGGGTGCTGGAGAGTTGGAGTCGGCCACCGCTTCTTGTGTCGCTGCAGTCCCCGGGCCGACTGATGTAGTCCCCGGGCCGGGTTCGACTACGGCAGTCCCCGGGCCGCTTGTCGAAGTCCCCGAGCCGCCTGCTGGGTTCCTCCAGTCACATCCGGCTGCATCAGGGGCGGGCGGTACGAAGATAGAGTCTGATTCTGGAGACGGCTTGATAGACGGTTTGAGGAGGCGCTGGAGAGAGACACCGGTTGGTATAGCCTGTCGGGTGGAGCCGATCCGTGCCAGGGCATCTCCTTGGTCATTGTCGGCCCGTGGCACGTGAAGGAACTCGCACCCTTCAAAGTATCCACTGATCTGGTGGACGAGGAATCGATAGCTCGCCATGTTTGCATCCTTGGCGTCCCAGTCGCCAGATGACTGCTGGACCACCAAGTCCGAGTCGCCATAACACAGGATCCGGCGTATGCCGAGCTCTTTGGCTAGCCGGAGCCCGTGTATGAGCGCCTCATACTCAGCCACGTTGTTGGAGTCGGCAAAATGGATTTGCAGCGTGTATCTGAGTTTGTTGCCTTTGGGAGAGGTGAGGAACGATGCTGGCTCCCAAGCCGGTGCGCATCTTGGACCCGTCGAAGTGCATCCGCCAATGAGTGGAGTCGGGAGCCGGCGGTAGGTACTGGGTCTCGGCCCAGTCGACGAGGAAGTCGGCCAATGCTTGGGACTTGATGGCGGTGCGGGGCTGGTAGAAGATTGTGTAAGGAGCCAGCGCAATGGCCCACTTAGCCACCCGGCCGGATGCATCCCGGCTGCCTATGATCTCGGCAAGCGGGGTGGTGCATACGACCGTGATGGGATGCTCTTGAAAGTAGGGCTTCAGCTTCTTGGCAGGAAAGTACACTCCATAGCACATCTTCTCGTAGTGCGGGTAGTTTTGCTTTGAAGTGGACAGTACTTCGCTTAAATAATATACCGGCCTCTGGACTAACTGGGCTCGGCCTTCTTCTGGGCGTTGGACCACGATGACTGTACTGACCACTCGGCTAGTCGCGACGATGTAGAGGAGCATGGGCTCCTTCTCAGTCGGCGCCGCCAGGACAGGTGGAGTGGTCAGCATCTTCTTCAACTCATGGAAGGCTTGGTCTGCTTGGTCGTTCCACTCGAAGTGAGTGGATTTCTTCATGAGTCGGTACAGGGGGAGAGCCTTTTCTCCTAGCCGGCTGATGAAGCGGTTTAGGGAGGCCAGGCACCCGGTGAACTTCTGCACGTCTCGCAACTTGGTGGGAATCTCCATTCTCTCAATGGCCTTGATCTTCACAGGGTTGCACTCAATGCCGCGTTCGGAGACCAAAAAGCCTAGAAGCTGGCCAGCTGGTACTCCGAACAGGCATTTCTCGGGGTTGAGCTTGATCTGGAATCGGTGCAAATTGGCAAATGTTTCTTTGAGGTCTTCCAACAGGGTGTTGTGCTTCTCCGTCTTCACCACAATATCGTCTACGTAGACGTGGGCATTTCTGCCGAGTTGCTTGAGGAGGCATTTCTGCATGCAACAACGCTGAAAAGTGGCACCGGAATTCCTCAAGCCGAATGTCATAGTCAGGTAACAGAAAGCTCCGAAGGGTGTGATGAAGGCGGTCCTCAGGCGGTCAGCTGGGTCCAACTTGATTTGGTGGTATCCTCAGTAGGCATCCATGAAACTCAACAGCTCGCATCCGGCTGTGGAGTCTGTCACTTGGTCAATCCGTGGCAGGGCAAACGGATCTTTGGGGCATGCTTTGTTGAGGCTAGTGTAGTCTATACACATACGCCATTTGTTGTTCTTCTTCAATACCAAGACCGGGTTCGCAAGCCACTCTGGGAAAAACACTTCCGTAATAAAGCCGGCGGCAAGGAGCCGGGCTATCTCTTCTCCTCCGATTCTTCTCTTCTCCTCTGACAGTCGGCGGAGAGGCTGCTTGACTGGCTTCACGTCCGCTCGGACGTGTAACTTGTGCTCGGCAAAATCCTTCGGAACACCCGGCATGTCCTTTTGGGACCATGCAAAGATGTCTCGATTCTCACGGAGGAAGTCGACGAGCTCGCCTTCCTATTTACTATCCAGGTTTGCTCCAATGACAGCAAACCTCTCCGGGTTCTCTGGGTCCAGAGGTATCTTCTTCGTCTCCTTGGCAGGCTGGAAGGAGCCCTGCGCATCACATTCCTTGGGGTTGGGGGACAGGGCCGGCTGCTTGCCGGCCATGGCCACAACTCGCTCTAGCATCTTCTTCTCTTCTGCAACCATGAGGGACTCGGCCAGCCGGCTGCTGGCTGCAGCGCACTCGATGGACTTCTTGTAGTCGCCGGCTACAGTGATGATCCCCTTCGAGCTCGGCATCTTGATCTTGAGGTAGGCGTAGTGGGGCACAGCCATGAACTTGGCCAGGGCAGGTCGACCGAGCAAGGGGTGGTAAGGGCTCTCTAGGTCCATTACTTCAAACCAGATGGCTTCTTGGCGAAAGTGATCCTTGTCCCCGAAGAGAACATTCATCTTGATCTTGCCGATTGGGGAACAGGACAGGTCGGGTATGATGCCATGTAACACAGTTCGGCTTGGCATGAGCTGCTTCGCCTTGAGGTTCAACTTCTCCATGGTGTCGCGGTACAGTATGTTGATACTGCTTCCGCCATCAATCAGCACGCGGGAGAATCGGGAGGCTCGCCTCTCCGTCGCGAGGGTGACGTCCAACACCAATGCGTAGGAGCCAGGAGACGGCATCACCTCTGGGTGATTGTCCCAGCTCCAGCTAATAGGCCTTTCGGACCAATGCATGAACTCGGGGTTGCTGGAGGCGACTGTGTTGACCACTTGGTGCTGTCGGCGCCGGCTGCGCCTGTCTTCAACCTGGCTCGTGAAGACGACGTAGGCGGCGTGCTCTTCTGGGAACTCATCTTGAATGGCTCCGACTGCTGGTCGAGCAGCCGGCTGCTGGGGGGCTGGAGGCGCCGGGCCGGGAGGCGGAGGCGGCACCAGTGGCCGCCTGCCGACTGGTGGAAGGCGGCATAGGGGCCTTGCGCTTGTGGTCGTTCTGGTAGGGGCGTCGGTTGGGGTCACTAGCCGGTGTCTTGGGAGCCGGAGCGAGCACCTTCCCAGAGGCGTCCACTCAGAGCTCGATCTTCATCGAGGAGTCAGCCGTGGCGTACTTGTCTGCTATGACCAGCAGCTCGGCAAGGGTAGCCGGCTCGTCGCAGAGGAGTCGGTGCTTGAGGAGGGTGCCCTCTCGGCACCCAGCGGTGAAGTATTCGATGGCTTGAACCTCGTGCACCCCCTCGCAGGAGTTGCAGAGCTCGGCCCACCGCGTGAGGTAGTCGCGAGTCGATTCACTGGGCCCTTGGACGCACAAGGAGAGCTGGCGGGGCTTTGGAGGCCGCTTGTACGTGCTGGTGAAGTTGCGGACGAAGACTTTCGTGAAGTCCAGCCAGCTGTTGACGCTGTAGGGCTTGAGGCTGTTCAGCCAGGTGCGTGCCGTGCCTTGAAGCATGAGAGGGACGTACTTCACGGCTACGCGCCTGTTGTCGTTCGCTATGCTGACAACGGTAGAGTAGTCGATGAGCCAATCTTCCGGCTTCACTGAGCCGTTGTACTTGGGCGTGTCTCTGGGGAGCGAGAACCCCTTGGGGAAGCGCTCGTCGCGGATGCGGGGGCCAAAGCAAGGCAGGCCGACATCGTCGTCTTCTTCCAGCGCCAGGGATCGCGCTAGGCGGTCGATCCGGTGGCAGGCGTCGTTCTCCCCGACTCCTTCGCGGTGGCCTAGTCGGCCACCGAGAGTCGGATGCGTGACAGGCGGCGGGGTGGGATATCTCTCCCCATGAGGCGGGGGAGGAGTCGAATTTCCTTGGCGCTCCACTGCTCGAGGGCGGCCTTCTGCGTCGCGCTCGATGGTGATTCGAGTCCGGCTACGGCTGGCAGCCGGCTCCTTGTCTTTCCTTGTGCGGGCGCCGCTCGCAGTCGGCGACCGGGATGTCGCGGCGTGTTCTCGGCGTGGGGGAGGACTCTCAGCGAGGGCGCCGGCTTCATGCCGTTCTGCGGCCGCGTCGATCAGCTGCTGGATGCGCCTTGCCATGTAGGGGAGCTCATCAGCCCCCAGCCCGTTCAGCTCTTCTGCGGCCGCCTCGGCGGCTCGCAGATTCTCGAGCGGTGTGGCGTAGACTGGGAGGTCTGCCCCCAGCATGCTGGCGATGGCCGCGCCGCGCTTCTTGACGAGGCCGGCTCGGCTCGACCTGCCATGAGGCAGTGTACCAAAGGCGGCGCGATCGACTTCGCGCTGCTGAGCCACAGTGAGGCGTCTCATGGAGGCTATCTTTTGGCCCTCCACGATGAGGGCGAGGCGGCGTGCCTCCAGAGTCTCGGCGTCGGCGTCGGCCTGGATGGGGACGGACAAGTCATGCATCGCCGCTTGTAGGGCGTCGTGGGCGTTCTCGCCCGAGTCGGCGGCATGGCTGATGACCAGCACCTCAGTGACAACGCTGCTGCCACTGTCGGCTCGAGGGAGAGGGTCGTCGAAGACTACCACGTCGGAGGGGTAGGCGTCGAGCGATGCCATGTCGGAGTTGATAAGCATCGGGTCGGTGGAGCCGACCGACTCCAAGTCCACAGCAAGCTCGCTGGAGACGTGAAGCTGGTCGAGGAGGCTGACGAGGCGGCTCTCGGGGTAGTCCGTGACCGCGTCAGACGCGGGCTTGTCAGATATGCGAGTCTCGCCAAGAAGATCGGCGAGGCAGCTCGCCGCGCAGGCATCGTCGACGCCTTGCAGCGTGTCGGGGCAAGCGCCATCAGGCGTAGCAGGCTGGCTATGCTCAGGGGGGAGGAAAAGGGTTCCCATCCAGAACAGGTCTCTGGACGACGGTGCACCTGGCCATACGGTGGGCGCCAAATGTCGGGTGGTAGGTGCGACATATGCCAACGGGTGGCTTATCATTGTGGGAGCCAGTAAGACATCGCCGGTGCCTGGAAACGGGATGAGGCGAAGACATGCACGCCGGTGGATCGTACCCAGGTTTGGGGCTCTCCGTGGAGATAACACCCCTAGTCCTGCTCTGCGGGGTCTCCGCATGATCACTAGATCAGTACAAGTAGCTACAAGTGCTCCTTGAGTTGTGTGGCTAGAGGAAGAAGAAAGGCAAGGCTAGCTCTCCTTTTCTCTCTATGTGGTGTGTGAAACTCTATGAGATCAACCCTTTGCATGGGTGTCCCGCGGGGTTTATAGGCCTACCCCCATGGGTACAATGGTAATCCGGCTGGGCGCGGGTCCCAGCCGTCAGTGTCTATGCTCGCCGGCTTCTCCGCCGGCCATTGGGGCGCGCCGACTGGTGGGTCCCGCCGGCTGCCGGCCTCTTGGCCGACAGGCCGGCGACACCGCTTGGGGGCTTTGTCGGCGACTGGTTACTATTGCCTCGCCTCTGATGACGAGGGCTTTGACAAGGTAAGCGTGGCTACAGTGCCGCCGCCTTGCGGGCTCTCACTGTAGCCTTACCTTGTCTTGTCTCCTTAATGAGGCACATGTTTCGAGGGAGGGACGTAGCCGGCTATTGGGAGCCGGCCATGCCCCTGGCTGACTAGGGGAGGCCGGGCCGCCTTCGAGTGTCTCTCTGACTAAAGGGGCCCGCCGCCCGCGGGCCGTACTGGCGCCTGTCGTGGGTGACATCGAGGACAACATGGCTACAGTGCCGCGCCGGACGGGGGATGGCTAGCCCGTACGGCGACCTGTGGCCATGCCTGCTTCGGGATTCGGAGGTAGTGGGCTGTACTGCGGCCACACCCCGTCTTATCACCGTTATGTGGATGCATTCTTGGTGGGTGTAGTCTTGGCCGGCTTCCGGGAGTCGGCTTTCTTTATGGCTGGCTTCTGGGAGTCGGTCCTCTTGGGTCCGGCTTCCTGGAGTCGGCCGTCTTGTAGCTTTCTTGGGGAAGGTTTCTGAGGCCGGGTCGCCTTCTGGTAGTCGGCCCTGGGGATAGCCGGCCGGCGGAAGGCGGTCCTATGCTTTGTATGCTTGAAGGCTTCGAATGGCCTGATAATTTTTCGAAGAGCCAGGGGGAGTCGGTTAGGCTACCCGTGGCCATTTACTCCGACAATGATTTTGTAGGGATGAGCTTTGTTTGGCTATGTTATTTTGGGAAGACATAATTTCTTGGTTAGTATGCTTGAAGTATTATTGTTTTTATGTCAATATTAAACTTTGTCTTGAATCTTTCGGATCTGAACATTCATGCCACAATAAAGAAAATTGCATTGATAATTATGTTAGGTAGCCTTCCACATCAAAAATTCCGTTTTTATCATTTACCTACTCGAGGACGAGCAAGAATTAAGCTTGGGGATGCTTGATACGTCTCCAACGTATCTATAATTTTTTATTGTTCCATGCTATTATATTATCCACCTAGGATGTTTTATATGCATTTATATGCTATTTTATATGATTTTTGGGACTAACCTACTAACCTAGAGCCCAGTGCCAGTTTTTGTTTTTTTCCTTGTTTTTGAGTATCGTAGAAAATGAAAACCAAATGGAGTCCAATTGACCTGAAATTTCACGGAGATTATTTTTGGACTAGAAGAAGCCCACGGAGTATCGGAGATGGGCCAGAAGAGTCCCGGGGCACCCACGAGGGTGGGGGTTGCGCCCTACCTCGCTGGGAGCGCCCCTACCTCATGGCCGCCTTGGAGACCCCCCTGACTTGCTCCCGACGCCAACACCTCTTATATATACCCAAACTTCCAGAACATAACCTAGATCGGGAGTTCCGCCGCCGCAAGCCTCTGTAGCCACCAAAAACCAATCAGGACCCTGTTTCGGCACCCTGACGGAGGGCGGATCCCTTATCGGTGGCCATCTTCATCATCCCGACGCTCTCCATGACGAGCAGGGAGTAGTTCACCCTCGGGGCTGAGGGTATGTACCAGTAGCTATGTGTTTGATCTCTCTCTCTCATGTTCTTGACTTGGCACGATCTTGATGTATCGCGAGCTTTGCTATTATAGTTGGATCTTATGATGTTTCTCCCCCTCTATCTCCTTGTGATGAATTGAGTTTCCCCTTTGAAGTTATCTTATCGGATTGAGTCTTTAAGGATTTGAGAACACTTGATGTATGTCTTGCATGGGATACCCGTGGTGACAATGGGGTATTCTATTGATTCAATTTATGTATGCTTTGGTGATGAACTTGCGGCTTCCTTGACCTTGGGAATCTATGCATAGGGGTTGGCACACGTTTTCGTCTTGACTCTCCGGTAGAAACTGTGGGGCACTCTTTGAAGTTCTTTGTATTGGTTGAATAGATGAATCTGAGATTGTGTGAAGCATATCGTATAATCATACCCACGGATACTTGAGGTGACATTGGAGTATCTAGGTGACATTAGGGTTTTGGTTGATTTGTGTCTTAAGGTTTATTCTAGTACGAACTCTAGGATAGAACGAACGGAAAGAATAGCTTCGTGTTATTTTACTACGAACTCTTTAATAGATCGATCAGAAAGGATAAATTTGAGGTGGTTTCGTACCCTACAATAATCTCTTCGTTTGTTCTCCGCTATTAGTGACTTTGGAGTGACTCTTTGTTGCATGTTGAGGGTTAGTTATATGATCCAATTATTTTATTATTGTTGAGAGAACTTGCACTAGTGAAAGTATGAACCCTAGGCCTTGTTTCCTAGCATTGCAATACCGTTTATGCTCACTTTTATCGCTTGTTGCCTTGCTGTTTTTATAATTTTAGATTACAAAAACCTATATCTACCATCCATATTGCACTTGTATCGCCATCTCTTCGCCGAACTAGTGCACCTATACAATTTACCATTGTATTGGGTGTGTTGGGGACACAAGAGATTCTTTGTTATTTGGTTGTAGGGTTGTTTGAGAGAGACCATCTTCATCCTATGCCTCCCACGGATTGATAAACCCTAGGTCATCCACTTGAGGGAAATTTGCTATTGTCCTACAAACCTCTGCACTTGGAGGCCCAACAACGTCTACAAGAAGAAGGTTGTGTAGTAGACATCAGATATCTTCAAAGGTAGCATCATGGCCATGGCTCTGTCTTTGTGGGGGTTCTACTAAATCGAGTGCCTGCCTTTCGCACTGATGACTTGTTATAGGGACCTATGATCCAAAATCAGCCCGACCAATTCTACAATTTTCATCAACGCGTGAGTGTAGTTGTGGATTTCCATGAACTGCTGCAACTATGGCCGGCCAGTCATGACTTCAAAGTACATACTTCCATTCTAAATATAAACTCATTCCAAAAGATGAAGGTCAAGTTGATTTGACCCAAGAGTTTGTCGAAACCCTCTGGTACTTTCTCGTAGGATGGCCCTGAGACCGTCTTATGTATAGCTTGGCGGTACCCTCTTCTTCTCCAACATCTTGGTGGTGATGATGCTAAACAACCTGCCCTGATCTACGAGGACATGGCATATCCTGACCTGGTTGATCATGGGATCAACCAAAAGGTGTTATTGCCTCAGGTGCTTGAGCCCTCGTGACAAGTCGGTGGTGCTGAAACACATCACTACAAGAAATATGGCAACTTGTGACCATCAATATTGGTCACTAAATGGTCATTGTTTTTCATTTGCGGCCTTTTTGTGACCAAAAATAGTTGGTCAAAAGCTGACCGTCTTTAATGAAACTTAACGACCTTTGTTGTGAACTCGTCGTAGAAGGTAACGACTAAAATAAAAGGTCGTTGGTTCTATGACTAATTGTTTTGGTCGCTGGCAACATGCCCACACCATGTCGGATCCGACATGGCAAGCTGACATGGCAAAATTACGGCGAAACGAATTGGTCGTTGATTAGAATCAGCCCAGTTCAATTTGGTGTTCTACATGGGCCAAGCCCAACAATGCAACCTTTTTTATTTTTAGGCCGTGTCTTTTTATCTCAACCGTTTGATTTTTTGTTTTCTATATAAAATGGGTCAACTAGTCATGTGGGTCCCTGTTGTTAGGTTCTGGTAACTGGGTCCTAGCTGTCGGAGTCATATTCTTCATATTTCAATTTAATAGTAAATAAATAACCAGTATTTAAATTGGCACAGACCACGTAATATTTCAAATAATATCAGCCTAATTCAGTACGGAGCTCCTGTTATATAAATAACACGTGATACAAGCTCTTAACATATACCTTCCAAGCTCTAGAAGTGTAATAACAGTTATAAGCTCTACAAATATGGCAATCACAGTTACAAGCTCCAAAAGTGTAATACTAGATAGCTATTCACAGTCTTGCCATGCCTAGATCCTCTTGTCTGATCGCCCATGAATTTGGTTCCTGCACATGTTTGGAACCATGTGATTCTTCAAAAGAAGATGCACAGGAGCATATAATATAGAGTACTAGTACGAAACAAGACAGCAAGGAAATCGAAACAAGGACAAGAATAATTCTTTACCACTAGAAGATTAGACGCAGCAAAACAAGGGCTCAATGGTCGTGGACACACACAGAGCATGAGCTTGAAATAGAGCAGAGCAGAGGTGTGGTTGCTTGCTTAGCAGCTATGTCGAAACGGAAGAAGAGCGACCGGAGGGATACATATCGGAGTGGAAGGAGAATCACCGCACGATGGCGTGGCTGTCTTGCACCTCCACGTGTTAGGAAGTGCATGCATCAGGGAACCAAACCAAGTATAGACATGGCACGCTGAAAGAATATAAACTCCCTCCTCCGGTTCATATTAATCATCGTTATCTTAGTACAACTTTGTAGTAAAGTCTTACTAAGTCAGTGACAATTAATATGGATCAGAAGAGGGAGTACCACTATAGCAACAATGAAAACAACAGAAAATTAAAATATAAGTGTGGCATCGCATAGCTAAAGAAACCATATAATGTACCATAACATTTGCAAAAATGGAGCTGGTTCTCTCTAGGATTACTAGTCAGCTAACACCGTAAACATAACATTTGTTCATCTTATATAACAAAAAAACCTAGAAATGTCGATCGACTGCTCCAGAAATGCAATATATAAGCCCAGCTGTTATTGGTAACTATAAGCTACAGCAGCTCAAAGTGGCAGTAGCTAAAATGCGAGCATTTTTCAAAGACAAACAACAACAATCATCAGTAATGGATTAAACTTGATGCTCTATCTTCATATTAGCTAACCAAACATTTGCAAGAAAGAACATGCTTCCACCTTGTTTCAACAGAATTTATAAACTTAAGTAATGTGTGTGTTCTTATCAATGGCATTGATACGTCTCCAACGTATCTATAATTTTTTATTGTTCCATGCTATTATATTATCTATTTTGCATGTTTAATGGGCTTTAATATGCTCTTTTGTATTATTTTTGGGACTAACCTATTAACCGAAGGCCCAGTGCCAGTTTCTCTTTTTTTTTGCCTATTTTAGTGTTTCGCAGAAAAAGAATATCAAACGGAATCCAAACAGAATGAAACCTTTGCGATGATCTTTCTTGGACCGAAAGCAAACCACAAGACTTGGAGATGAAGTCGGAGACGCAACGAGGCGGCCACGAGGCAGGAGGGTGCGCCCAGGGGGGTAGGCATGCCCCCCACCCTCGTGGGCCCCTCGTAGCTCCACCACGTACTTCCTTCGCCTATATATACTCTTATACCCTAAAAACATCAGGGAGAGCCACGAAACCACTTTTCCACCGCCGCAACCTTCTGTACCCGTGAGATCCCATCTTGGGGCCTTTTCTGGTGATCTGCCGGAGGGGGAATCGATCACGGAGGGCTTCTATATCAACACCATAGCCTCTCCGATGAATCGTGAGTAGTTTACCACAGACCTTCGGGTCCATAGTTATTAGCTAGATGGCTTCTTCTCTCTCTTTGATTCTCAATACAAAGTTCTCCTCAATGTTCTTGGAGATCTATTCGATGTCATACTCTTTTGCGGTGTGTTTGCCGAGATCCGATGAATTGTAGATTTATGAACTTGATTATCTATGAATATTATTTGGTTCTTCTCTGAATTCTTATATGCATGATTTGATATCTTTGCAAGTCTCTTCGAACTATCGGTTTAGTTTGGCCTACTAGATTGATCTTTATTGCAATAGGAGAAGTTCTTAGCTTTGGGTTTAATCTTGCGGTGTCCTTTCCCAGTGATAGTAGGGGCAGCAAGGCACGTATTGTATTGTTGCCATCGACGATAAAAAGGTGGGGTTTATATCATATTGCTTGAGTTTATCCCTCTACATCATGTCATCTTGCCTAATGCATTACTCTGTTCTTATGAACTTAATACTCTAGATGCATGTTGAATAGCGGTCGATGTGTGGAGTAATAGCAGTAGGTGCAGAATCGTCTCGGTCTACTTGACACGGACGTGATGCCTATATTCATGATCATTGCCTTAGATATCTTCATAACTATGCGCTTTTCTATCAATTGCTCAGCAGTAAATTGTTCACCCACCGTAATACATGCTATCTCGAGAGAAGCCACTAGTGAAACCTATGGCCCCCGGGTCTCTTTCTTATTATATTGCATCTCTTTTATTTACATCACATCTTGTTTACTATTTTGCAATCTTTACTTTCCAATCTATACAACAAAAATACAAAAAATATTTACTTTACTCTCTTTATTAGATCTCACTTTTGCGAGTGGCCGTGAAGGGATTGACAACCCCTTTATCGTGTTGGTTGCAAGGTTCTTGATTGTTTGTGCAGGTACTAGGTGACTTGTGTGTTTTCTCCTACTGGATTGATACCTTGGTTCTCAAAAACTGAGGGAAATACTTACGCTACTTTGCTGCATCACCCTTTCCTCTTCAATGGAAAACCAATGCTGCTCAAGAGGTAGCAAGAAGGATTTCTGGCGCCGTTGCCGGGGAGATCTACGCCAAGTCAAGACATACCAAGTACCCATCATAAACTCTTCTCCCTTGCATTACATTATTTGCCATTTGCCTCTCGTTTTCCTCTCCCCCACTTCCTCATCCACTCGCTAATCTCTTTAAGAGATCCAATTATGATGAACCTATTGCTAGTGAGTTGAGTGCACTAGATTATCTTTATGAAGTTTTGCTTGAAATTCATGAATCTAAAAATTGTGATGAATAAATCTATGAAGTGATTCATGATAGCTCCTTGAATAAAAAGCATGATTGCAATGGTTTTAATATAAATTCTATTTGTGAAAATTGTCCTAATAACATGCAAAACCCTAAGCTTGGGGATGCTAGTTTTGCTATGTCCACTACTTGTTGAAATGATCATGATTGGGGTGATTTTTCTTATAATCTTAAAAAATTATTTAGGCCCCATGATGAATATAAGATTGATAATAATGTTTGCAATAATATTGAAAGTGGGTTTGGAAGAGTGTCAACTTTAGATCCCACTAATTTGGAGGATGTTCAATCTTATGAAATTTTTGATAAAAGTGGGTTTGGAGAGGTCATGACTTTAGTTAATGTTAATCCCACTATTTTGGAAGAGTGTCAACTTTGCATACATGTGGATCATGTTAAGAATATGTTTTGTGATAGCTATCTTGTTGAATTTTCTTATGATCCTACATGTAATTATTATGTGAGAGGAAAATATGGTTGTAGAAATTTTCATGTTACTAAATTACCTCTCGTTATGTTGAGATTGCTATTGTTTTCTTCCATGCATATGCTAGATCTTGCTTGTCTTGCTAATTTGTTTTCCTATAAAACTCCTATGCATAGGAAGTATGTTAGACTCAAATGTGTTCATCACATGTATTATGATGCTCTCTTTATGTTTCAATTATTATCATCCTTGTGAGCATCAATAAAAATTATGCCTAGCTAAGGGCGTTAAACGATAACGCTTGTTGGGAGGCAACCCAATTTTATTTTTGTTCTTTGATTTTTGTACCTGTTTAGTAATAAATAATTCATCTATCTTCTGTTTAGATGTGGTTTTATGTTTTAAATAGTGTTTGTGCCAAGTAGAACCTTTGGGAAGACTTGGGTGAAGTCTTTGCGATCTTGCTGTAAAAAACAGAAACTTTTGCGCTCACGAGATTAGCTGCCATTTTTTACTGGAGAGTGATTTTGGGTTTATTCGTTTTGAAGATGATTAATAAACAAATTCCTCACGTCCACCAGCTTATTCATAATTTTTGGAGTTCCAGAAGTATTCAAACAAGTCAGATTAATACAGACTGTTCTGTTTTTGGCAGATTCTGTTTTTCGTGTGTTGATTACTTATTTTGATGAATCTATGAGTAGTATCGGGGGGTATGAACCATAGAGAAGTTGGGATACAGTAGGTTCAACACCAATATAACTAAAGAATGAGTTCATTACAGTACCTTCAAGTGGTGGTTTATTTTCTTATACTAACAGAGCTCATGAGATTTTCTGTTGAGTTTTGTGTTGTGAAGTTTTCAAGTTTTCGGGTAAAGATTTGATGGATTTTGGAATAAGGAGTGGCAAGAGCCTAATCTTGGGGATGCCCAAGCCACCCCAAGGTAAAAGTCAAGGACAACCAAAAGCCTAAGCTTGGGGATGCCGCGGAAGGTATCCCCTCTTTCGTCTTCGTCTATCAGTAACTTTACTTGAGGCTATATTTTTATTCACCACATGATATGTGTTTTGCTTGGAGCGTCTTGTATGATTTTAGTCTTTGCTTTTTATTTTACCACAATCATACTTGCTGTACACACCTTTTGGGAGAGACACGCATGAATCGGAATTTATTTGAATACTCTATGTGCTTCACTTATATCTTTTGAGCTAGACAATTTTGCTCTAGTGCTTCACTTATATCTTTTTAGAGCCCGGTGGTGGTTTTATTTTATAGAAATTATTGATCTCTCATGCTTCACTTATATTATTTTGAGATTCTTTTAGAACAGCATTGTAATTTGCTTTGGTCATAAAATTAGTCCTAATATGATGGGCATCCAAGATGGGTATAATAAAAACTTTCATACAAAGTGTATTGAATACTATGAGAAGTTTGATTCCTTATGATTGTTTTGAGATATGAAGATGGTGATATTAGAGTCATGCTAGTAGAGTAGTTGTGAATTTGAGAGATACTTGTGTTAAAGACTGTGATTCCCATAGCATGCACGTATGGTGAACCGTTATGTGATGAAGTCGAAGCATGATTTATTTTTTTATTGTCTTCCTTATGAGTGGCGGTCGGGGACGAGCGATGGTCTTTTCCTACCAATCTATCCCCCTAGGAGCATGCACGTAGTACTTTGTTTCAATAACTAATAGATTTTTGCAATAAGTATGTGAGTTCTTTATGACTAATGTAGAGTCCATGGATTATACGCACTCTCGCCCTTCCACCATTGCTAGCCTCTCTACTACCGCGCAACTTTCGCCGGTACCATAAACCCACCATTTACCTTCCTCAAAACAGCCAACATACCTACCTATTATGGCATTTCCATAGCCATTCCGAGATATATTGCCATGCAAGTTTCCACCGTTCCGTTTATTATGACACGCTCCACCATTGTTGTCGGATCACGGGTTCCGGCAAAACCCTCAAGCTTCAAACACTGGGGTGCGCGCGAAGATTTCCTCCCTACCGATCCACGCCCTAGC
The DNA here is from genome assembly GCF_002575655.3 of Aegilops tauschii subsp. strangulata. Lineage (NCBI taxonomy): Eukaryota > Viridiplantae > Streptophyta > Magnoliopsida > Poales > Poaceae > Aegilops > Aegilops tauschii. Next base: position 91,759,355 of record NC_053041.3, on the reverse strand, counting down.
TCGCTAAGATCTCGCGGACGAACTCGACGAACTCGCAACACAGAAAGACACAAGATTTATACTGGTTCGGGCCAGCGATGTGGTGTAATACCCTACTCGAGTGTGGTGGTGGTGGATTGCCTCTTGGGCTGATGATGAACAGTACAAGGGGAAGAACAGCCTCCTGAGGTTGAGGTGCTCTTGTGCTTGGTGAACTTCCGTGGGTGACATGCCTCTGAATGAGTTCTCCCTCTACTGTGGTGGCTAGTTCTACTTATATAGGCCCTGGTCCTCTCCCCAAATATTGAGCGGGAAGGGAGCCAACAACGGCCAATTTGAAAGGGGACAGCTAGTACAGCTTATCCTGACAAAAGCGGTCTTCGCCTGCGAAAGGCTCTGGTGGTGACGCCGCCTTGGGCTCCATGGTGACCTCCGTCTTGCCGTCTTGCTGGTCTTGGTCTCGTTGCACCGATGTGGAAACCTTTGCTTAATGCCTCAGTACTCCGTGCCTGCCCTTGCCCCTTTAGCACCAAAGAGGAAACGAGGACGCTGCGTACGTTGGTGCCCGCCTGGTCTCAATCGTCATGGATCACGTCACGAGGGCCTCGCGAGGTTTGCCTTGCCTTGATCTCTCCACACCTCGTGAGCCTGCCTAGCGAGGCCGCTCCTGAGGAGGTCTTGCGTCGTCCGCCTCGCGAGGGTCTCGAATGCCTTGTTGATGAAGATGGGTCGTACAGGCCTGCTAGCACAGCCACGCCGTGGGCCGTAGGCAGGCAAGTCTGGGGACCCCCATTCCCAGAACGCTGACAGTAGCCCCCAGGCCCAAGGCGCGCTCGGGCTTGGCTTCGAGGCGAAGCCAAAGGTCAAGCGCGGAGTGCCGCGGGCCCCAAAAGCCTGCGGCATCGGTTGATGCGTGGCGGTTGATTGGACATGGGCGTCTGCGCTTCCCCGCGCTGCCTCGGCAACTGCCCGACTTGACAAAAGGCTGGCGCAGATAGTGCTTGCCTTCATTGCTTGCCTTCGCCTTGGTCAGATCCCCTTCCTTGCGCCCTGCTTCTGAAATCCTCAGATTTGCCTCCATCTCCTCCCGCACCAGCAACCGATGGCACCACGCAAGGTCAAGCTCTCTGCGTCGCCGGCTTGGTACGAGCCTGCTCTCGACGCGCCCAACGTCTCGGAGAAGAGCCTCGCCTCCACGTGCTTGCTGACGACGGGTGAGATCTACGAATGGGGGAAGACGGAGCTTCGGGCTGCCTCCATCGAGCCAGAGCCCGAGGGGAGCACCTTCTTCCCCTTCTTCACGAGCAGCATCGCCGCCGGGTTGGTTCCCCCCTTCTCTGACTTCTTCTATGAGGTCCTCGACCACTTCGGGCTGCAGGCGCTGCATCTCCATCCCAACTCCATCCTTCTCCTATCCATCTTCGCTTACTATTGCGAGGCGTATCTGGGCGTGATGCCGTCCGTGGCTCTGCTGCGCCACTTCTTCTTCCTTCGCCTTAGCGATGGTCATATCTCGCACCAATTTCATCGCGTCCGGCGTGGCCAATTCGACATCGAACACCGGGAAGAGGGTCGACAACCTCAGGGTCAAATGGGTCATGATGAGTGCCAAGTGCGTCCATCCACGCTTGGAACTGCCGACGGAGGCGCCCCAGTCTGACAAGGGGTGGTCCCGTGTAGAGCTCATTGACGAGCGGGCGTCGTCGGTGTTGGAGCAGATGATGACCGACTTGAAACCGGGCAACGTGAAGGCAGCCAAGGTGATGGGGGCCATGCTCCTGAGGGAATTCCTGACGCTGCGCGTTGCTCCACTTCAGGCGCGTGCGCGCCCTTTGTGGAAGCTTGGAGATGAAGTAGACAAGGTTCGCCTGAGGCCGGAGGCCCTGCCTGACGATGAGCTGACTGCTGTCCTGCGCCTCCTAGTTGGGCACAACCAGGAGTATCCGCCGAGCGCCTTCATTCCTTTGTTGCGCCGCAAGGATTGGGAGCCAATCGTGGCCTCCAGGCCGACCTTTGATGCACGCGGGCTGGTGCCGCCGGTGCTCACTGGGGCCTCTGCAACGCCGAAGCCGGTGGAGGTGTCTTCTGACGAGTCCCGCGGGGAGGAAGAGGGGGAGGAGGACTCGGAGGAGACCCCCGAGGAGATGGGGGAGAACTCCCCCTTGAGCAAGGCCGACATCCTCCGCGCTCTGCCAGACGACGCCGAAGTCGACGCCCGCTAGGAGGAGAGGGAGCTGCCCCTCATCCCGACAAGGGGTAGATCGTCGCTGGTCTCTCGAGATGCTGCCTCCGTCTTGACACCGCCTGGAGCCGGCTCCGGCCCTTCTGTTGTGCCGTCTTCTGCCTCCGGAGCCCGTGTGCCCACTTCTCAGGCTCCGAAGCTTTCGGGTTTCAAGCTCCCCAAGCGGAAGGTGGACTATGTCGCGGTGGATCAGTAAGTGCTTCGAGCTTCGTCCTGTTCTTGCTTGTACTTGCTATTTTCTGACATTCGCCCTTGGTTGATCAGGCCGGTGTCTTCAACAAAGAAAAGGAAGGAGGATGATGCGGCCATGCCCCCTTCTGCGGAGAAGAGAGGCGACAGCACTCGCACCTCCCCGGCCCGGTCGCCCTCTTGAGGCCATGAGGTGCATCGTCAGAAAGAGTCACCCCCCGTGGCCTCGTTGGCTCCGGAAGTGCCGGTGCCTGGCTCAGCTGATGAGGTCCCAAAGGCTCAAGAGCCCTTGATCTCCCAGGCTCTGGTGACGACGCCGCCCCCTCCTCCTGCTGCGCTTCTGGCTCCAGGTACTTCCGCATCCTCTGTCGTCTTGGAGTGCGTCCTTTCGGAGATGACCCAGCTGCGGGAAGATCTGCTGAGCGCGGACCCGCACCTGGTGCCCAGGCGCCTGGAGCTAGCCTCTGGCTGGCTTCACTCCGACTCGGCAGATCGAGCGTCGCTAAGCCAGGACGTGGCGGCCACCGAGAAGGAGAAGCAGGCTGCCGCCAGAGCTGCAGCCGATCGCGAGGCGGCGCTGAAGGACGCCGAGGCCGCCCGCGACCGCTGCCGAGAGCTGGAGGGTGAGCTGAAGAGCCTGCGCGACGAGCACGCAAAAGAAGCATGTGGCCGCGAAGCGAAGGAGAAGGAGATGAAGGCTCGGGAGGGCGCCATCAAGGGTCGCGACGCCGAGCTGGGGGAGCTGGCGAAGGCGCAGGCCGCGGAGCGCAGCCGACTAGAGGAGCTGGAGCACAAGGCGAAGGCGAGGGAAGCCGATCTCGACGCCAAGGCGAACGTCCTGGCCGAAGACCGCGTGGCCTTCTCGCTTCTTGAGAAGAGGTCCAGCGTGGCGCTGAAGTCACTGTACGAGAAGGGCCAGGAGAAGCCGCTGACCACCGACGAGGATGGCCCTGCTCAGTTGCTTCCCCACTTGGTGAAGGTGCTTGAGGAAGTCGTGGAGGGCATCGGTCCCATGGCTGAGGCGGAGGCTCGTGTCCTTTCTTCAGCTGCGCTGATGCGTGTCTTCAGCCATCTGTACCTTCGCGACCCCAATGCTCGTCTGGATGAGCTGCTGGAGCCTGTAGCTTATGAACATTCTGCGGCTGCCGCCGTAGCCATGAAAGATCAGGTGGAGGCCCTACTGAAGAAGTTCCGCGGCTTCGTCCTCGCGCCCTCAACCAACGATGCCACCGATCCTGCGGCTGGCGGTGCAGGTGAAGGCGACGCTACAAAGGGAGGAGCACCTTCTGCGGGCGATGGCGGTGTCCAGGGGTGACCTGCAGCTGCTTTCCTGTTTCATTCGTGCAGCATGCATCAGGCCTCGTGGAGGCGTTAAACTTTCGTTTGATATTGTGAGAACAATATGTCTTGTAATATTTGCTTCGAGATTTTGCGATGTTCTTCCTATTTGCTTTGTGTTCTGTGTCGACAGAGCCCGGCCCCGCGCATACCTCAACCGCCGTTGGGCCGACCGGAGACCAGGACGGACCAAGGAGTGAGGGGCTACGTGACCAGTTAGGCTCCTGAGTCACGATGCTCAGGATTCCCCCTTGACGCGCAAACAACTTATAGGGAGGACACGCGATGATAGGTTAATGTTCTATGTCGGCAGAGCCCGGCCCCGCGCATACCTCAACCGCCGTTGGACCGACCGGAGACCAGGATGGGCCAAGGAGCGAGGGGCTACGTGACCAGTTAGTCTCCTGAGTCGCGATGCTCAGGAGTCCCCCTTGACGTGCAAACAATCTCCATACCTTTGCCCTCGCCAAGGCCCGGCTCGGGAGGGGCGCGCGACGACCAGGTCCGGGAGACCTGGTTGGGTGGCGTACGGTTGGGCGTGACCCGAGCGCAGCCCCCGTGCCAAGCCCCCTTGCGCGGCTCTCCCGAGGGGAGGTGTTGCGGTGAGGCCGGACGCTGAGCTCTGGGGCTCCCTGAGGTTGGTACGACCGTGAAGCCGCCCTCAGTTGTTTATCACCAGCGCGGAGCATAGTGCTTCCGCTTGTGCACGGGCATAGCCGCTCCTCGGCAGTGTCGACGCAGCACGGAGCATGGTGCTTCCACTTGTGCGTGGGAGGGGGCTCCCTCCACGGAGAGCCCCCGGGGTCTGTACAGCCCCGCCCTGACACGTGGCTTACACGGCAGGGCTAGACAAGGTGTATCTGGGCACTCGTGAGCCAGCGCGGGACTCACGAGGCCCTACCTCAAGGCGGGTTGCGCCTGGTCTTGGTTCTTGTTCGCTGTGCTGGTCCTGCGAGGTGGTCAGACAAACTGCGCCGAACGAATCTCCTGAGGTTATCGCGTGAGAAAGCCAAGCACCAACGGCCCCAGGAGGTGACGTGAACAGGGCCGTCCCGCCAGCCAGAGCTCAGCCGTTGGATTTATCGACGCTGCAGGGACGAGCCCGAGCACAGACGCCGTGCTCAACTTACTCCCGCGAAGGGTCCTGAAGAAAAAGGCCGGCGCGCGGCCCCATGATGGGTGGCGATCGAGCAGGTAATAATCATAGGTAGATTAAGCATGGAAAGCATCAGTCTTAAGTAAATGCAAGGAAGATACATGCCACTGGGTCAGGCCTGAGCGGCTTGGGGATGATGCAGCCCGAGGGGCGCTCCCAACAAGGTAAGCTAAGGACATAAAAAGGGATACATGCCATAGGGACGGACTCGTGCGGCCTGGGAATCATGCAGCCCGAGGGGCGCTCCCAGCTAAATGAACTTGGAAAATGTCACCTAGTTCTGTTGATGAAGGAGAGTCGGGGCAGCTGAAGGTATGCGGCGAAAGGATTGCTCCTCACGAGCCACCGGGGCCCTGAGCCTCGGGACTCTCTGGGGATTCAGGTGGTTCCTTGAGGACTGTCTCCGGCTCCGTCAGGACGGCGTGGTGCCTGGCCTCCTAAGCGGCCAGGATCCGCCGCAAGTTGCACTGGTAGGCGGACGACACGCTCGGCAGGCCAAAGGGCATGCAAACGTAGCTGTGCGGTGGGCCCTCGGAGCGTCCCGCGCGCGAAGGCCAGAAAAGCTCCTGAGAAGCGGCCCTATTGAGCCATGGGACGTCGATGTAGATGCGCAACCCAGCATGCTCGCCTGGATGGGGAGCTGCGCCTGGTGAGCGACGGCCGCCGCGCATGGCCCTTGCGTCTTGCAATTCCTGAGTGGTCTTGTTGATGAACTAATGAATGGTGGGCGATCCTTGCCCTGTGCCCTCCTGAGGGAAACGTGCCGCGAAGCACGCCTCCAAGTGGTGCCCAAGCGCCTCCCTCGTGATGTGGGCAAGGTCTGAGGCCCTCCAGAAGAGAGCCCCCGAGTCCTGCCCAAGAAGGGCGCCGGGCGCGCCTTCCTATGCGATGGAGGGAGGCACCCCTGGAGCGGGCGCTGATCTTGACGAGGTTCCAGCTGCGACGCCACCCTCCTGAGGTCCTGCACAGCGCAGCTGCTTCTTCTTCTTGGGGATGGCCTCAGGAGGGCGCTCGCTCTTGCTGTCGGGGTCGTCGATCGCTGTGGCTTGGAAGGCACGCTCAAGGGAGCACACCGCGTCTCTTTCTTCACATGGGACCGTGATGACCCCGCCGCTTCCCGGCATCTTGAGGACATTGTAGCCGTGATGGGTCACGGCCATGAACTTGGCCAGGGCTGGATACCCGAGGATGGCATTGTACGGCAGACGGATGTGCGCGACGTCGAAGTCGATGAACTTGGTGCGGTAGTTCTTGCATTCTCCAAAGGTGACAGGGAGGCGGACCTGCCCTATCGGTGTGGTAGAACCGTCAGTTACTCCTGAGAAAGGCTTGGTAGGCTGAAGTTGGTCATATGGCACTTGAAGGTTGTCGAACGTGTCGACGGATAGGACGTTGAGCCCTACGCTGCCGTCGATGAGGGTCTTGGTAACTTGCACGTTGCTGATGACTGGGGAGCAAAGCATCGAGAGGGCGCCAGCGGTAGCTGCGCACTTGAGCTGATCTGCCGAATTGAACGTGATGGGGCACTGGGACCATCTGAGTGGGCGTGTGGCCTCGAGCTTGGGGAGGACCGCATTCACTTCACGAGCAGACTGCTTGAAGATACGCTGCGAGGCTGGGGCCTGGGCTCCGCCCAAGATGCAGGCGATGGCACGCGGCTCCTGGAGGCCCCCAGCCCCCTCGTCTTGATGGTGGTCGTCATTCTTCTTGGTGGTGGCGGTAGCAGAAGGAGTCCAGCGTTGCCTTGAGGACGATCCTCACGCGGCTGATCCCTCGAGGCGCCCTCGCGAGGTTTATCCTGCCAGCGGTCCTCACGAGGCCGGTCGCGCCACTCCTGGCATGGGCCACGGTCGTCCCAGCGTCCGCCACCACGTCCTCCTCCTCGGCCGTAGCCCCGGTCGCTGCGCTCGGGGCGTCGACCGAAGCGTCCTTCGCGAATGGCTCTGAGCTCTTGACAGTCGCTGGTGTTGTGGGTATTCAGGTTGTGGAAGGCGCAGAACGGTCAGCTGCTCTTGGATGACTCGGGCTGGTCTCTGTCGCGCTTGGTGTCCGGTTCCGCCGCAAGCACGGCTGCTCCCTTGCGTTTCACGTCCTTGGCCTTGGCTTTCTTCTCCTCCGGATCTGCAGCTGGGAGCTCGAGGAGCGAGAGGCGCCCGTCCTCAGCTCTTGCACACTTGGTCGCCAGGTTGAACAACTCCAGAGACGTGCATAGCTCCTCGTGGATAGCGATCTCTTCCTTCATCTTGATGTCACGGACGCCATCTGAGAATGCGGAGATGATGGCCTCGTCCGTCACCTTGGGGATCTTGAGGCGGACGTTGTTGAAGCGCTGGATGTACTTCTGGAGGGTCTCTCCTGGTTGCTGCTTGACGCGGCGTAGGTCACCCGCGGCCGGCGGGTGGTCGCGAGTCCCCTGGAAGTTCACGACGAAGCGGTTGTGCATCTCGTCCCAGGAGGAGATCGAGCCTGGGGGCAGGTTCAGGAGCCAGGAGCGGGCTCCATCCTTGAGAGCCATAGGGAACCAGTTCGCCATGACTTTCTCGTCGCCGCTGGCCGCTTCGATGCTCAGCTCGTAGAGCTGCAAGAACTCCATGGCAGATCCGGCTTGAACTTGCCTGGCTAGGCGACGCTACGCAGCTCGGGGGTGAAGGCGCGGCGGCCGGCCATGGTCATCGGGCCCGCCTTGGAGGTGCAGCTTGGCCTTGGTGCTCACGCGCCGCCACGGCAAGCGGCGCGGGGCCTTGCCGCGCCAAACAATCCTGGCGCGGCGGTGCGAGGAGTGGCTGAGCGTTTTCTTGCGGCGGAGGGACTTCTTGACAGCTTCTCTCTTCACGCGCAGGTGCTGGACGCGGTGGGTCGTGTCGTGGAGCTGCGCGCCATGGCGCCAAGGCGCCGTTTTGTTGCAGACGTGGTGGAGATGCTCCGTGGGCCACGTCGCCCGTGGCTGGCGGAGGTTGACACAGAGAGAGGGACGGTGCAGGGGAGCCCCCTGCGGCGCGGACGAGCTCGGCGATGCGGTCGAGCCAGTCCTCGTAGAGGCCGTCGACCGGGCGGTAGCGCAGGAGCTCGTGTGCCATGAGGAGCGCCGCCTGCGCGTCCATGGGAGCGCGACGTGCATGGGACGAAGAACCAGCCGGGGTCAGCGATGGAGTGGCGGTGCGGCCATCCCGCCGCACCGAGGGGTGCAGCGAGGATGCTTGCTGCTCGTTCCCCGCCGGGCCGGTGGCGGCGTTGGCGGCAGGCGACGGGGAACGACGAGGTGGCCCGCCGACGGGGGCCGTCTAAGCGACGCGGGCGGCGAGGGCAGCCCGGTGCTCAGCACGAGCGCGACGAGCGTCCGCCATGGAGACGGTGAAGCAACGGGGCGCGGAGCAACGGAAGGAAGCTTCAGCGCACCCCTACCTGGCGCGCCAAATGTCGGATCACGGGTTCCGGCAAAACCCTCAATGTTCGAACACTGGGGTGCGCGAAGATTTCCTCCCTACCGATCCACGCCCTAGCTCGCTAAGATCTCGCGAACGAACTCGACGAACTCGCAACACATAAAGACACAAGATTTATACTGGTTCGGGCCACCGATGTGGCGTAATACCCTACTCCAGTGTGGTAGTGGTGGATTGCCTCTTGGGCTGATGATGAACAGTACAAGGGGATGAACAGCCTCCTGAGGTGCTCTTGGGCTTGGTGAACTTGCGTGGGTGACATGCCTCTGAATGAGTTCTCCCTCTACTGTGGTGGCTAGTTCTACTTATATAGGCCTTGGTCCTCTCCCCAAATATTGAGCGGAAGGGAGCCAACAACGGCCAATTTGAAAGGGGACAGCTAGTGCAGCTTATCCTGACAAAAGCGGCCTTCGCCTACGAAAGGCTCTGGTGGTGACGCCGCCTTGGGCTCCATGGTGACCTCCGTCTTGTCGTCCTGCTAGTCTTGGTCTCGTTGCACCGATATGGAAACCTTTGCTTGATGCCTCGGTACTCCGCGCCTGCGCTTGCCCCTTTAGCACCAAAGAGGAAACGAGGACGATGCGCACGCTGGCGCCCGCCTCACGCCCGCCTGGTCTCGATCGTCATGGCTCACGTCACGAGGGCCTCGCGAGGTTTGCCTTGCATTGATCTCTCTGCCCCTCGTGAGCCTGCCTGGCGAGGCTGCTCCTGAGGAGGTCTTGCGGCGTCCGCCTCGCGAGGCTTGGCCCCTCGCGAGGGTCTCGAATGCCTTGTTGATGAAGATGGGCCGTACAGGCCTGCTAGCACAGCCATGCCGTGGGCCGCAGGCAGGAAAGTCTGGGGACCCCCGTTCCCAAAACGCCGACAGTTGTCATATTTCCTTGCATGATCATGTAGTTGACATCGTATTTGTGGCAAAGCCACCTTCATAATTCTTCAATACATGTCACTCTTGATTCATTGCACATCCCGGTACACCGCCGGAGGCACACATATAGAGTCATATTTTGTTCTAAGTATCGAGTTGTAATTCTTGAGTTGTAAGTAAATAAAAGAGTGATGATCATCATTATTAGAGCATTGTCCCATGTGAGGAAAGGATGATGGAGACTATGATTCCCCCACAAGTCGGGATGAGACTCTGGACGAAAAAATAAGCCATAAAAAAAGGAGAAGGCCCAAATAAAAAATGAGAGAAAAAGAGAGAGGGGGCGATGCTACTATCCTTTTACCACACTTGTGCTTCAAAGTAGGACCATGATCTTCATCATAGAGAGTCTCCTATGTTTCCAATTTCATATAGTAGTGGGAATTTTTCATTATAGAACTTGGCTTGTATATTCCAATGATGGGCTTCCTCAAAATGCCCTAGGTCTTCGTGAGCAAGCAAGTTGGATGCACACCCACTTAGTTTGTTTTTGATCTTTCATAAACTTATAGCTCTAGTGCATCCGTTGCATGGCAATCCCTACTCACTCACATTGATATCTATTGATGGGCATATCCATAGCCCGTTGATACGCCTATTTGATGTGAGGCTATCTTCTTCCTTTTTGTCTTCTCCACAACCACCGTTCTATTTCACCTATAGTGCTATGTCCATGGCTCACGCTCATGTATTGCTTGAAGATTGAAAATTTTTGAGAAAATCAAAAGTATGAAACAATTGCTTGGCTTGTCATCGGGGTTGTGCATGATTTAAATATTTTGTGTGATGAAGATAGAGCATAGCCAGACTATATGATTTTGTAGGGATAGCTTTCTTTGGCCATGTTATTTTGAGAAGACATGATTACTTTGTTAGTATGCTTGAAGTATTATAATTTTTATATCAATATTAATTTTTTTTTAATCTTTCGGATCTGAAAATTCATGCCACAATAAAGAAAATTACATTGATAGTTATGATAGGTAGCATTCCACATCAAAAATTCTGTTTTTATCATTTACCTACTCGAGGACGAGCAGGAATTAAGCTTGGGGATGCTTGATACGTCTCCAACGTATCTATAATTTTTTATTGTTCCATCCTATTATATTATCTATTTTGGATGTTTAATGGGTCAGTTTCTATTTTTTTTGTCTATTTGAGTGTTTTGCAGAAAAGGAATATCAAACGGAATCCAAACGGAATGAAACCTTCGCGATGATCTTTCTTGGACCGAAAGCAAACCAGAAGACTTGGAGATGAAGTCGGAGACACAACGAGGCGGCCACGAGGCAGGAGGGCGCGCCCCCCACCCTCGTGGGCCCCTCGTAGCTCCACTCACGTACTTCCTTCGCCTATATATATTCTTATACCCTAAAAACATCAGGGGGAGCCACGAAACCACTTTTCCAACGCCGCAACGTTCTGTACCCGTGAGATCCCATCTTGGGGCCTTCTCCGGCGATCTGCCGGAGGGGGAATCGATCACGGAGGGCTTCTACATCAACACCATAGCCTGTCCGATGAAGCGTGAGTAGTTTACCACAGACCTTCGGGTCCATAATTATCAGCTAGATGGCTAATTCTCTCTCTTTGATTCTCAATACAAAGTTCTCCTCGGTGTTCTTGGAGATCTACTCGATGTAATACTCTTTTGCAGTGTGTTTGCCGAGATCCGATGAATTGTGGATTTATGAACTTGATTATCTATGAATATTATTTGGTTCTTCTCTGAATTCTTATATGCATGATTTGATATCTCTGCAAGTCTCTTCGAATTATCGGTTTAGTTTGGCCTACTAGATTGATCTTTCTTGCAATGGGAGAAGTGCTTAGCTTTGGGATCAATCTTGCGGTGTCCTTTCCTAGTGACAGTAGGGGCAGCAAGGCACGTATTGTATTGTTGCCATCAAGGATAAAAATATGGGGTTTATATCATATTGCTTGAGTTTATCCCTCTACATCATGTCATCTTGCCTAATGCGTTACTCTGTTCTTATGAACTTAATACTCTAGATGCATGCTGGATAGCGGTCGATGTGTGGAGTAATAGTAGTAGATGCAGAATCGTTTCGGTCTACTTGACACGGATGTGATGCCTATATTCATGATCATTGCCTTAGATATCTTCATAACTATGCGCTTTTCTATCAATTGATCGGCAGTAATTTGTTTACCCACCGTAATACATGCTATCTCAAGAGAAGCCACTAGTGAAACCTATGGCCCCCGGGTCTCTTTCTTAATATATTGCATCTCTTTATTTACATCCATCTTGTTTACTATTTTGCAATCTTTACTTTCCAATCTATACAACAAAAATACCAAAAATATTTACTTTACTCTCTTTATTAGATCTCACTTTTGCGAGTGGCCATGAAGGGACTGACAACCCCTTTATCGCGTTGGTTGCAAGGTTCTTGATTGTTTGTGCAGGTACTAGGTGACTTGCGCGTTGTCTCCTACTGGATTGATACATTGGTTCTCAAAAACTAAGGGAAATACTTACGCTACTTTGTTGCATCACCCTTTCCTCTTCAAGGGAAAACCAACGCATGCTCACGAGGTAGCACGCATCATCAGTCTTAACCAAACCAGAGCAAGTAAAGGAGCTAATAGTCCTAATTCAGGTCATGTTATCATATGAGGTATTGCATAAGGACATCTTGGGACATATATAAAGCATCCTCAAATTATCAGCAGACACCTCTAAATAGTAAGCAGGAAATATAGGGTATCCCCATTTATCACTGGATTTGATCCCCTGCGTATCCAAGTCGCATCTGGAAACCAGCAGCACGATTCAGACTTTCACAAATGTTGTAGACAGAGATGGGGAAGCCTTTCTAACTTGGCGCGTTGAACAGTCTCATCGATCTTGGAGGTCGTCCTGTTGTAGACAGAGATGGGGAAGCCATTCTCCTGAAGTAAGATTAAAATACATAAAAGGGTTTTCCTATGAAATGCCCATGCTAGTGGTGTCTGATTGTTCAGGGTCGTGCATTCTCCTGAAGTAAGATTACAAGAACGGAGTATATTTTGTACAAGGAAGGCCATCTGACCTGATGTTTTCTAGCTCTCACAAATTTGATATGATCGCCACTGGATAAAAAGGAAAAAAACCAAGAGTAAATTTCAGTACATCTCAAAGGAAAGGGCTAAGGACACTAATCATTCCAATCAGCAAAAGCGGATTGCATACCTGTTCTCAACAAAAGAAACGATCGCTTACAGTGTAGCAGAAAACCTAGCTAACATGTGCTCATCTCCATACCTAGAAGTTGCACAAGACGAAAGAAATGTGATGTTATGGTTTTACCTGAGAAACTGTAGCAATTCCTGATAAACTCTGCCATGAATTCCTCTTCCTAAGTGACTTTACCGAGAGTATATTGGCATGCCGGAATTGATCAGAATGAAGAAATGCTTCTTCCTCTTCTGCCATGAAGTTGAACCATCATCCTGGAACATCATGGATGGAACACATTCAGGGTGAGACGACACAAACACCTACACCTACAAATTTTGTGGAGAGCTATGATTTGGGCATATAGAAGATGTGGCAAAAATTCAACTCATTAGGATATGCCTAGCTAGTACTTCCTTCACAACAGTTCTAGATGAACATAAATTTGAAAATTTGTTGAGGAAGATTTACGAGGCAACTGGAGCTGAATTTTTTCATGACATAATGGTTTGGATAGTAAAGAGTGCCCAAAATTTTTGGGAATTTTGGGAATGACAGAAATGTAGGCTGCTTCACAACCTAGGGAAAAATTTGACACGTGGACATGACACATATGCAAAAATTGACACATGTACATGACACATAGGCAAAACTGATGAGGTGGCACCTAGTCATAGCAATGCACCACAATTTACAAGGCTATGACCATCTATATTGGTCGTGGTCAGCTAGAAATAAGGCAGCGGACCAATGTTGTCTGCTTTACGACCATTTCGTGTAAGAAAATTACGACCTTTCTGACAAAAGTGGTCGTTATGGTTTAGGGTTTGGAGCCCCCCGAACAACTTATGACCAATTGTTCTCAAATGGTCATGGATTTACGACCATTTCTTCCAGGGTCACTGACAGAAGGTCACAAGTTGACATAATTCTTGTAGTGCATGGGGACATTTACCCACAGGGTCGTGATGGCCCGTTCTTAAGCGAGTAGGACATCTTTCTTGCTCACTTTAAGATCCCTCCTAGTCTCGTGGTTGGTGTATATCCTCCCCACTTATGACACATCGAGCAATTGTCATATGTGATGTCTGCCTTCCCTCGAGGCTTCATATTGCATTGCCCGATCGTCCCTTTGATCGGAGGTGTTAGTGTAAATCCATTTGAGGGTAGGGGTGAGGCAACTCCGTTCCTTTGGAAGGCATCAATGGTGCTGATGAAGAAGAGGGTATTGATGCTTCCAGCATCATTCCATATATCTTATTTGATATCATGAAGGTCCCAATAGTCGGTGCCAACTGCCGATGGTGTATTGCAAAGTACCAGAACAATACAGTAACGTATGTGGATTTGTGTGACAATAGGACAGAACCTCAAGTAACCACATAGACATTAGAGACAATTTTACCCAGGTTTGGGATCCCACAATGTGAGTAATGCTACTTGTGATAGGCGTTGGGATTCCCCCGAAGAGGAAGGGTGATGTAGTATAGTAGCAGATAGTATTTCCCTTAGTTAAGAAGCAAGGTTTATTGAACCAGTAGGAGACTCACGCAAAAAAACATCAACAGTCCCTACACACACACACACAAAAACAAATACTTGCACCCAACATGGGCAAGAGGGTTGTCAATCTCTTTGTACTCGTTAATTGCAAGGATTAGTTCTGGTAGTGATAGATAGATAAATTGCAAAAGAAAATAAACGACAGCAACTAATTTTTAAGGTTTTAGTACATATGAAGTGAATGGACGCTGGCACCAAAGAGTTCACTAGAGGCATCTCTCTCATCAGCATAACAACCCAGGGTAGACAAATAACTGTTGGGCAATTCATAGAATAGTGCATAGTTATGATGATACTCATGGCATGATCAATATATAGGCATTACGTCTGAGACAAGTAGACCGACATCCATCTGCATCTACTACTATTGCTCCACCCCTTGACCAATATCCAGCATGCATCTTAAGGTATTAAGTTCATAACAAACAGAGTGATGCTTGGAGCATGATGACATAATATAGACAAAGTAAGACCAAATAATATGTTCGAACCCTGTCGTTTTACCCTTATTAGCTGCAATACAAATATGTGCCTTGCAACTCCTCCTATCACACAGTAAGGACATCACAAGGTTGAACCTACTACCAAGCACCTCTCCCACTAAAGATAAATCAATCTAATTGGCCAAAGGATATAGATAGATCAGAGAGAAATACAAGGCTACAAAATCACACATAATAAATCTCAGAAAAGACTCAGTTACTTTCAATGAATAATCTGATCATAAACCCATAATTCATCGGATCCCAACAAACACACCGCAAAGATTACATTGAATGGATCTCCATGAGATCATTGTATTGAAGATCACACACACACACACACAGAGAGAGAGAGAGAGAGAGAGAGAGAGAGAGAGAGAGGGAGAGGGAGAGAGCGAGAGACCTAGCTACTGCTATGGACCCGTAGGTCCTGTTGGAACTACTCACACATCATCATATGGAGGCAACAAGGTTGATGAAGATGGCCTCCATGATCGATTCCTCCTTTGGCAGAGTACCGTCGGAGGCCTCTAGATGGGATCTTGGAAGAATAGAGGCTTGAGGTGGCAATAAAATTGTTTTGGGTCTCGCTCTTGGGGTTTCTTCATTTTATGGAATTTATAGCGCTGGAATTAGGTCAGGGAGACCTCCGAGGGGCCCACTAGATCAACTTGCACTAGGGGTGCACGTGTGAGCTTGTGGTCCACTCGTAGGTCATCTGCACCCCCAAAGTTTCTAGGGTCTCTTCTGGTCCAGAAAAGATCACTGTAAAGTTTCATCATGTTTGGACTTCGTTTCGTATGGTTTTTCTGTGAAACAAAGAAAGAGGCAAAAACAGAAACTAGAACTGGGCACTGAGTTAATAGGTTTGTTCCCAAAAATGATATAAAATGGCACATAAAGTATACAAGATTGATGATACAATAGCATGAAACAATCAAAAATTATAGATGCGTTGGACATGTATCAAGTAACAACCCTAGTCCTTCTTGTTTGGAATTGTAGATATCAATGAGTACAATGTGGGGGTCCAACAACTTGTACACTAAGTCGCTAGAAATTTTTGTGGCCGACTCGATGGGGTGTATCCAAGATTGGATCTAATCTAGGTCTAAACTAGGTCTTCGACCCCATCCTCTTGGATGTAAAAGTAGAAGTTGTCCCTCCTAGTCTTGGCACTCTGGTATTTATACCTGCCTTCCTCCCCTGTGTATCCTAGTCGGATACGGCTTGACCTTCATTCGGTTGGTCCTTACCCTACTCTTATGATCTCTTGGCTTGGCACACCTTGGTTTCTCCTTTATTGATGGTCTTCAAAGGTAGTTCTTTTGGCCATTTATATTTTTGGGCCAGGACTCCTGGAGGATCTGGATCATGAGTTCAGTTGACTTGCTTGGGCCGTGAGTGCTGTGAGGAGGGGCCCAAATTGGCATATCACCAACAGTCATGAAACTTATCACGCACGTGACGCAATGTCAGACCCAACTACCCATTGGGGAGTCGACACAAAACTCGTGTTGGATTCCGCCTTACTACCATAGTACCATGTCATATATTTAGTATTTCTCACAAAAAATTAATTGACACCACCGCATACCAAGCACTATAAAAAGCCTCGCCGCTTACCCCTGGATGGTTCCTCAAACCTAGCCTCTCCCCTCAAGCCTCATCACAAACTTTCCCTTCTCTATATAATATCTCCATCTCATGCCTATCCACGACATCACCTCCACTTCTATCAAAGTTGTAGTGAACTCACTTCTTCGTCGAATTTTCAGAGCATCCACTCTCTTAGTTTATTATGCCTGTGCTAAGTAGGTCAACCTACAACCATGGCTGTGAGGGCAGGGTGGATGACCACATGGTAGATAGTCGCGGAGATCTGATTAATGATTTCATGGAGGATCGATTCGGTGATGATTACGTCTTTGAGTCTAAGATGGCTAATCCCATGGCGGATCAGATCAATGATGAACATATTATGGAGTTAAAGGACACTGCCTCTAGTCTCATCGACAACCACAAACTCGGTGAGTTCTCTCCTATTTTTTTCATATTTATGTTCATACAATCTTTATTGTGATGGCCTTTCATAGAGGTGTTGAAGTGTAAATTGGAGGATAATGAATAATTGAAATAGGTCTGTCATAGAGGGTTTTCTAAAGCACTAGAAAACATACCAAATCCAATTCTTGCATTTTATGTGTTTCCATCCATTGTTTTCAATCTTTTAAAACTTGGAATGTCGATGTTGACGATACAACCAATTGCACCGGCGATCCATTGGGTGAGATCATGCCGTGCCTTCTTCGTCCATTTCTTGTCATGAAAACTCGGGTTCACTCTCTTGCTCCCTAGATAAAATGTGATAAGGAGTTGACCCCTTGGTGAATTCCACCAAAATCCTGGTTCTATCCCTAGCATCGACCTTGTGGCGACCGAAGGGGGAGGGGAACCATGTATCTCTCCTTGCAAGTATAGGGAGGAATCCTTAGGTTTTGTTCTGAAGCATGAAAGCAATTAGGGTGTCTGATAATTTTGCCTCTGTTCTTCCTCATCATAATGATGTTCAAGATCTGGTTGCCTCCTCAGCTCATCGTCTACTCCAGGTAACGCGATTTTTTTCCATTTCTTAATGGATTTTTTTGCCTCTAAGAGACTAGCAAGTGAGAAAAATCAATCATGGGTTTGTATAGGGGCGGTGGTTTAAAGAAGATGGATCTAGTAATATTCCACTATATCATCCACGAAATGTGGTCGGTCCCGATCCAGGTTAACATAGGTTGTTCCCCAACAAGTGTGTCACGGTGACATGTGCATCATTTCTTATGGTGTGCCTATTCTTGGTCTCTCAAAGCCTCATTGGTGATGGTAATTCCCTAATTTTGGCAATGGTGGAGGCTTCGCTTCTCTTCCAGTGAGCACCTCAACGAAGACCAAGGTTGGTGGTAGTAGTCGGATTTGGTGTGTGAAAGGACCCATGGCCCCTAACTGTATTTTTCCTTGGAGTTTTTCCTACAAAATTTCTGCTATACTTGTCTTCTCCCAGCTTATTTTACAATTTTTAGTGTGGTCTCACCAATACCGTGTCTTTTAGTCAATGAAGATGCAATTACTATGAAAAAAATCTGATCATTTGGAACCCAAACCATCTCATCTCTAACATTGGCGCCAGTGCACACTTACCAAACCCCTCCAAAGATGATTCATTTGAAAAGCTCGTAGACTCAAACACATGGATACATTGAAATCCAAAAATGGTAAAATCATGAATGAAAATCCGAAGATGGGATCGTAAGAAATGAAAACCCAAAGACAATATGACATTCACCCGCAAAAAAGACAATATGAAATTAAATGAAAATCCAAAGATGAGATAATAGTAGATAAAAACCAAACATGGCATAATATTAATGAATTTCGAAAGATGGCAGAATATTAAATTAAAATTTATAAATGGCATATCATAAAATGAACTCCAACTATGGCATTACAATAAATGAAATCCATAGATGGCACAACATTGAATGAAATTCCATAGATGGCATCACATTAAATGCAATTCCATAGATGGCATCACATTAAATGAAAAATCAAAATATGGCATATCAATAAATAAAATCTAAATATGGCACAACAATAAATTGAAATAGAAAACAACTTCAAAAATTTCCAAAGATGGCGCGACAATAATGAAAATCCAAATAAATCATAATATTAAATGAAATTCCAAAGATCTCATAGCATGAAATGAAATTTATAAATGGCATATCATTAAATGAATTCCAAAGATGGCATAACATTAAATAAAATTTATAAATGGCATATCATTAAATGAAAATTTAAAAATGGCATATCATTAGATTAATTCCAAAATGGCATAAAATTCCATGAATGTAATAACATTAAATGAAAGGTCCAAAGATAAAATATGAATAAATAAAAATCCGAATATGACACAACAAAAAGTGAAAATAGAAAGAAAAAAATCCAAAGATGGCGTGACAATAAATAAAATCCAAACATGGAAAAATGATTATAAATATAAAAAATGGCACACATTAAATGAGGAAAAAATTAGGGAGAAAAAAAGAGCACATCATCTGAACACATCCATGATGAACACTCAAGAAAATTCGAAAATTTTCTAAGGACAGACGTAGTTGATACATATGTAGGCATCCGGAAAATAAAATACCACGTAATAGATCAAAAACAAATATCTTCTTAGAAATAATGCACTAGGCCCCCTGGACTACATGATAATCATAAACTCTAATGTCAAGACCACAAAAGTGACGAAAGATTATTGTGTGTAGTTCATGTGAATTCTATGTCTTTGTAGGGTCCTCCTTGAAAACTCATCCGGCCCCCTGCCCTATATAAGCAATGGGATTATGCATATTCTTTTGTCCATTCTGAATCCTCCTGTGGCTCTTCTTTTTGTTGTAGACATCAATTTTAAAAAAATTATCTTTGAAGTCAATCTTCTTGAATAGGTTTGTTCAATTTTTTAGTAGTTCATGGAAATACATGCGGAATCTGAAGGCTATTCGTTGTGCTAATCCCTAGTATTTCTCATGTGTTAGGGATGGAGTAGTTTGCCCGGTCACTTGGAGGGGAGATTTCTATTTGTTTGCGTCTGTGTTATTTGTTGGTGTTGTTCTTCTGAGACGAAATGAAAGGAGCCATGTCGTCTGGAGCGGGTGAGACGAAGTATGGCGCAGGCATGAGCAGGAGCCCACTCCAGCCTCAGCCACAACGCATCGTTGCCGCTCACCTGACCGTTGCCCACCAAGGTGGAGCTTCCTACTACTCTGCACCACGCCCGTCCGGGCCTGTGGCCGGCACTGAGCACGCGCACGCCATGGGTGTGACCTCTGAGCCACCCAAGAGGAAGCGTGGCCGCCCGCGAAAGTACAACCCGGATGGCACCATGCCGCCAACTATCTTCCGGACGCCATATCCTACTGGTGTCGCTGCTCCCCCGACACCTGCTCTACCCTCGAACTCCACGTCGGGATTGCGCCTGGGCGCTGGGAGCCCCCATGCGTCACCAGCACTGCCATCACCGCTACCACCACTGCCACCACCACCACCACCACCACCTGTAGAGCATGGAACACATCCAGTTAAGCAGACGAGGATATGGCCGCCGAGCTCCATGGCTAGCAAGAAGCAGCGACAGATGGCAGTACCAGGTATATAGTGTTCTTGCTTGCACTTAGAGCTCATGCCATCATCGCAAGTAGAGTAGCAAAAGGTGCATAGATGGATATGGTGGTATTTTAGTCCTAATATTCGTATATACAAATGACCACCGCAGGCTGACCAGAGTCTGACAAGCATGGAATTATCCATGTCGACTATTCAGTAAGGGTTGCCACTTGTTTGTCATAAAAACAGAGCTTTTTTGTGAATGCATTAAAAGTATTAAAATATCGTATAGGTGTTATTTCATTGCATGCAATCATTCATATTGTGTTGTTATTCCCTCCAGAAGTATGACCGGAGCTTTGAAATTATATTTGTCGGATGTTACATATTAGTTTAGTTCAGACCAATGTTATATTCAGTTTGCCAACATTAAGTACATTTCCCGTTTCTAAACTGAAAATGTTTTTTTGTAGGGCCTGCTGCGACTGGATTAATTCCTAAGGTTATCACAGTCCAAGGTGGAGAGGTAATTTGTACCACCCCCCCCCCCCCCCCCCCCGCGCGATGATGCTCCAAGAGACATAGCAGTGCTCTAACAACAATTTATCATAGTATATTAGTATCTAGATACTAGCTAATAAAATATCTACTTGAAATGGTTCCTTTAAAAAAGATACTAATAATGGATCCATGGTTTCAGGATGTAACAACAAAAGTCCTCTCCTATTGTGGGAATGGGTTGGCAGTTCATATCTTCTCTGCCCATGGTGTTGTGCGCAATGTGACACTGCGGCACGCAAATTCTCCTTATGAAAGGGTCGTTTATGAGGTTCGCTCCATTGTTTTAGCTTGGAAACTGTACATTAGATAATCCCTTTTTGCTGGTGTGCTTCAGAAATACACTTAAGGTCCAGCCAAACTAGAGAACAATAAGGAAAACTGAAATGTGGGCAGTAGTTACTTTCTTTTATAATTATTTTCTTTACCATCATATTTCAATCAAAACACACCGTTTTGTAGTTCTGGTTTTCTGTAAAGGAAATGTTGTTGTTTGACCTCTAGATTTGTTTCCAAATCTGAACAATATCTAATTATGTGCACTCAATATGCAGGGTTGTTTTCGCATCCTCTCTTTGTCTGGCTTGTATTTGCCATCCAAAACTAATGAACTGAGCACTCAAAGGGTGGATTGGGTATTTCGTTTTCCAGTCCCGATTGCCGCGTCTTCGGCGGCGGGTCAGCAGGACCTCTGATTGCAGCTTCACCTGTTCAGGTTACCATCTTTCACCGGGAGTAACATGTTTCTAAAAGACAAAGATCTTTATATCATACTCCCTCTGTCCCAAAATAAGTGTCTCAAGTTTTCAGTAAAACTTTGTACTAAAGTTAGTACAAAGTTGAGACACTTATTTTAGGACTGAGGGAGTAGTATGTTAATAGCTCTCACTGCATCTTGCTCTGTTTTTTGAAGTAATTAAAAGCTATATGTGCTTCCTATATTTGGAATACTGTGAAACCAATGTTCTGCCATATAATTTACATTCTATACATATTAATAGTCCTATGTAAAATCATTATGTGTTTCTTTTTATATGTAGCTTATTTGGAAAATGACATAGCTTTACGAAATACACATCTATTGCTAGGGAGAACCTTGTGCTTTGTCTTAATACTTTGAATTTTTGTTCGCAGGTGGTCATTGGAACGTTTCTAGCCGACTAGAAAAAGGAGGATAAGTAGGCACCAAGAGGTGGTCTGAATGGATCATCAAGTGATCCAGGATGCCCACCAAACTAGAGTGCCACTCAAAGATTCAACACCAGATTCTTGTTTCCAAATAAGAGCCAGCTTAAATTCCTAGCTTTCTGCTCCTAGCTCACTCTCAATGCTTAGCTTTCTGCTCCAGGTCGTTTTACTTCTCGGTCTTAGCTTGCTCCAAGTGTTAGGTTTTCAATACTAGATCCAAATGCGCAGCTTTTTATCCTATCTCCAGCTTAGCTACTCTGATGATTTTGTAACTGGATGATGTTTTGTAATAATATAGTTATGAAATTTCATGGTCATATTGCACACATCTGATCATCAAAACGTAAAAATGCCATTCTGAAGGGTAACCAGTATCCCAAAACTATGCTACCCCTTTATTTGGAACAAAGGAATTTTGCAACAATTGCCAGAACTCTAAATTCCTACTTAGTTAATTCCTCTTCTTCCAAACGATGCGCAGCTGTCTTATGCCTTGTTTGATACATCCAGTTCGCATGTAGAATTAGTTTTCCATCTAAGGAAATCAATCCGTATCTTACACAGCTGGTTGAGCAGAGCAATATCTGCTCTATATAGCTCTCGACCAATCTGTATCTCACACAACTGGTTGAGCAGAGTAATAACTACTGCTGTAAACAACAGCCGCAAGTTGGCAACGACGATGACAGCGATGTACTATCGAATTGTTTTCAAACAAGATCGATGGATCGATCGATACTCGACACGCCCTGAATCAAAAGCTTTGTTACTTTCGTATGTCATTCGTCGGTGGTTCTCCCATTCTCGCTGAAATTGTACGCTCGTCAGATCAATATATTAGTTGCAAGAATAGTTGAATTTGTCTTCTGAGCGAATTATACATTTAAGACGCTGGGGGACATAACCTGAAAATAAAGCGAAACATGAGGGATAGAGAGAGAGATAAACAAAATGTCTGAAGTTATCATGCACACGTAAAAGAACAATGTAATGTATTCTTACAGCATTTTGGGATACAACCTGAATTTATTTTAAAAAAATACCATAGGTGGAATCAAATATACCATGCACGCAGAAAAAATAGAGAAGGCACCGCCACATCTGTGTGTCATCTAAAAGAAAATGCAGCTAGCAGAGTTAAAGTAGTGGCCATTGTCAACACATTACAGACTAATGTCACTGCATCATTGTTCAAACATTTTTTGGATTCTAGAACCGTGATGCCAACGCAAGTAGGTTTCTTACTGTCAGGAGAGCAAACTCAGTTTAGCTAGCTAGTAGAAACACAACAACTGCTGGGCTTTCCTGAACCCATATCTCAACGGAAGGAACTGGGTTCTAATGTCATCGTGTCCGAGGCGACGACACTTCAGAAGAAGTGGACAGGAAGGCAACTTGTAGGGGTATCTCTCTACTCTGCATCGACATCCGCATACCGCAGCGCCGCGTGGGCTGAATTAGCAGAAAAATAGTTAAGCAGTTAGGCATCGTGTGTCACAAGTACTGCAACAAATTTAAATAAGAAGATAAAAAAAGAAAGCAGATGTACAAAACCTCAAAACAGTGTAATGTGTTACTCGAAACAGTTACAGTAGGCTGAAAAACAGAAATCATTATCTTCTCTGTGAATCTGAACTAGGCAGACCAAACTGATTTGGGTTTTTAAGTTCAGAAGTTTTCCACTAGCGGCATATATATGGTACTATATTAAATCGAACAACTGAATCATCTGAATCGAAGCACAGTGGCATCAAAACCAATAGTTTCCATATCATGGTTCAGTGTGGATTTTAGACATGAAATGATTTTCACCCAACAAACCAGCTTCAGACAACCTTCTAGCATAATGTCGTGCCTGATGAACACCTGCTGATTTGATTCAACAACTTTTACTGATATCTACGTATAATCCTACAGCAGTTCAGATCCTAATCCTACAGAAATTTAGATTCCTAACTGAAACAGATTAGCAGAAAAAGTTTCAGCAAGTAAACTGTTTTTCAGACTACTAGTTTCGATTTGAACACTGTTTTCCAAGCACGGGCATATTAGCATTCAACTGAAATGAAACCCAAAACATCCAGACAAGTTCTAGACTAGTGCTTTTCTTGCCAAAGGAGAAGAGTTAGGAAGCTGAGGATATGAAGGGGCTCTCACGAGGCGTCCCGGCGACGACGACGACGACGTGGAAGCTCTCGCGGTTGCTGGGCAGGTCGACGAGGAGTGGGAAAAGCCGGCCATCACGTGTGGGGAGGCACATGACGAGGTCGGCGACGCCCAAGACTTGGACGGCATTCTGGCCAGCTCCTCCCTCAGGCGGAAGACGGATCTCCCCCTGAACATGTGCCAGCCGGCGGTGATGGGGTCCCCGTGGATGTCCCGCCAAATGTACACGATCTCCCGCGATAGCAACATGGTGGCGGTGGGGAGGGTAAGCTGCAGTTCGAGTCCCAAGTCCCAACATTATCAGGAGGTCAAATGCGAATTTGAGACGCGGAAGCCAAAGAAAGCGCAAATTTGGCAAGAACAGAGCCAAGAATTGCTCCCAGGCGAATGAAATTAACAGGATTTGCGATCTCCGCGGTCATATTCCGATGCATGTTAACGACATCCAATCCAAGAACCCAGCTCGCGCAAATTCGACCGGGAAGAATCAAGAAGCGGGCATGGCGGACTCACCCCAGTCGAACGTGGAAGGGGAGGCATGGTCTCCCTGGCGAGGATGGGCTCCACGACCCAGTGCATCATCGTGCTCATGTCGTGGATGCCGTTGATGTAGCCGACGCTGGCGCCGTTGTTCCAGGGGAGGTACTTCCCGTTGGCGCGGAGGCTGCCGCCGTTGAAGTGTTGGAGCAGGACGTCGTCCCCGAATTCCGTCCGTACGGCCAGCCAAAACATTGCCTCCTCCTCAGGATGGTTGTAGCTGCGCTGCTCCACGCGGTGCCCACGGTGGCCTAGCGGCGCCGGCGCGCCCGTGGCGGCGAGGTACCGGCCGTAGGCGGCGCTGTGGAGGAGCAGGAACGGCACCCGCGCGTGGGGGGGCTGGTACAAGTGCACCGCCCAAGCCGCGTTCATCGACGCCCGGCGGTGGTGGAGGGAGACGCCTTGCCCGTCCCCGTCGGCGTGCAGGTACGTGCCGAGCTCGCGGCTCCGCAGCCGCACGTGGTGGCCGTGGTGGAACTGCTCCATCGGTCGCTTGAGATGGACCGCTGCAGAGAAGAGGAGGTGGGCTCTGCACGGTGGAGATGGAGGGTGGGTTATTGGTTTCTTGGCGCTCCGGCGACGGGGAGAAAAGGAGCAGCGAAAGCTGTTGGTTGGGACGGTTACGTTCGGGCGCGTAGGCTGAATATTTCAAGGTGCCTGACGCCGTCGCCGGGCTCAGCTTTCGATACTAGGTGGGCTTGTGGGCTTGTGGCCCGTAGCCTAGGAAATGTATAATAATAGTACTCTTCTCTGTTTCTGGTTAAGCTAAAAAAAGCCCGTTTCTAAAATGAAAAGTTAAAAAAAGCACTAGCCGCCGTCAAGGTTCATCGGCTTTTTTATTTTGCGAGAAGAGGTTCATCGTTTTATTTTTTTGAATTGGTTTGAATTACTTACCACATATATCACATGGTGAGGTTCATCGTTTTCACTGCTTCACTCCCTATGGTTCCTTTTTTTTCTGCTATCCCAAGATGGGTTGGTCAGAGATATTAATCGTCAGTTGTATTGGTGTGAGACTTTCTTGGTTTTTGTCTTCTCATAAAAGCACCATCACCATTCTATTCGTTATTTAAGTCCGAAGATCAAGACTTGTGACTTGGGCACCGAGCAAAGTGCTGAGTAGTTGGAAAGGAAGAGTCATGGATTTGGTTACTTTGCCGACGCTCTAGATTTTGTTATGATAAGGTGTTTGGATATGATAAAGCGTTGAGTTTTTTTTGGGGACACGGGTAGTGGCACAAAGGCCCCAGATGCTGTCAAAGCGGTGGCTTCCTGAAGAAACGGAAAATTACAACTAGATGCTTGTTGCTAACGAAAAAGACCCCAAACAGCACAGGAGAAACGCAATCGGGTCCCTACTGCTCCTCGAATGATAGAATCGACGCCAGTGTTGGGGACGGATCACTTGGAATGGCGTGACCTCCATGGATCGCTCTGCAGAATCCTTGTTGGAGTAACACTGCCCTTCTGGCTTCAAGGCCGGGAGGAATGAAACATGGCTGCCATTCAACCTGAAAATTCGCCAGATCATAGGACAAGTCGGCCAGCCTGCTTGGGCATCGTAGCTCCTCCTAAACCCCTAGCTGGTGAGCTCTAGGTCCCCTTCATCCTTCTCTGACAGCACACATGAACTGTATTTCTAGATCCGGGGACAATATGGATGAACATGGCAAGTTTGTTGGCAGCTCAATAGCCTTTACCATGCTTAATTTGCATGTTTATGAGTAGATGTTTCAAAACAGAAAGTTTTTTATTGTTGTCTGAATTTTCCTGACAAGTCAGAATGAGATAAAATCTTCAAATTTTGACACGGTAGGTATAACAAATTTTATATTGCTCGATAATTGTTCAAAAAAATTGGAGTTAAATAAGTATGAATTTTGCTTCATCCTTTGCACACTATTCTTTTTAGACAGATTACCATTATATTTGCATATGCTTGATTGTTTAATGTTTTTATTAATGGATAGGAGTATTAAATATGCTGAGACATTTAGTATACAATGTTCAATTATAATTTTAGTAATTTGCTACAATAGAGAATGTTAAGGTTTTGAATTTATTTATACTAACTTATCTCACGAGTTCTTGTTAAGTTTTGTGTGGATGAAGTTTTTAAGATTTAGGGAAAACCATGATATGAGAACAATTAAGGAGACACAAGAGTTCAAGCTTGGGGATGCCCAAGCCTCCCCAAGTTAACATTCCAAGAAGTCTCAAGTACCTAAAATTAGGGATGCCCCGGTAGTCATCCCACATTTTTTCATCAACAACTATCGGCTAGTCTTGCTTGAGCCTAAGTTTTTATTTGTTCACATGATATGTGCTATTCTTGGAGTCCTTTTATTCTTGTTTTGTTTGTTGTTTGATATAATCTTTAGATCTGAAAATTTTGATTTGGAGAGAATCTTTACATAACTAACTATTGACTTAACTACACTTTGTTCTTCACTTATATGTTTTGGAGTAGTTTTTCCTTTACTATTGTGCTTCACTCATATCCTAAGAGTAAATTCTTGAATGAATCTAATATCATAAATTTGAAATTATATATGCTTCATATGCTTGTCTCATGGGAGGTAGTGACTTCACATGAGAGTGTGGGAAATAAAATCTATTGGAATTTAACAAACATAGCATTGGTCATTCGGAAAATTCATGAAAGAATAATTAAGGAAGAGAGACTTTACATATATATATATATATATATATATATATATATATATATATATATATATACATATATATATATACTATCTTGGAGATCTTCTATGATTGTGAACCCACATTAATTATTTTCAAACTTGATCAAATAGTTGATATTGAAGGAAATATGCCCTAAAGGCAATAATAAAGTTATTATTTATTTCCTTATATCATGATAAATGTTTATTATTCATGCTAGAATTGTATTAACCGGAAACATAATACTTGTGTGAATACATAGACAAACAGAGTGTCACTAGTATGCCTCTAGTTGACTAACTCGTTGATCAAAGATGGTTATGTTTCCTAGACATTGACATGAGTTGTCATTTGATTAACGGGATCACATCATTAGGAGAATGATGTGATTGACTTGACCCATTCCGTTAGCTTAGCACTCGATCGTTTAGTATTCTGCTATTGCTTTCTTCATGACTTATACATGTTCCTATGACTATGAGATTATGCAACTCTCGTTTACCGGAGGAACACTTTGTGTGCTACCAAACGTCACAACGTAACTGGGTGATTATAAAGGTGCTCTACAGGTGTCTCCGAAGGTACATGTTGGGTTGGCGTATTTCGAGATTAGGATTTGTCACTCCGATTGTCGGAGAGGTATCTCTGGGCCCACTCGGTAATGCACATCACTGTAAGCCTTGCAAGCATTGCAACTAATGAGTTAGTTGCGGGATGATGTATTACGGAACGACTAAAGAGGCTTGCCGGTAACGAGATTGAACTAGGTATTAAGATACCGACGATCGAATCTCGGACAAGTAACATACCGATGACAAAAGGAACAATGTATGTTGTTATGCGGTTTGATCGATAAAGATCTTCGTAGAATATGTAGGAGCCAATATGAGCATCCAGGTTCCGCTATTGGTTATTGACCGGAGACATGTCTCGGTCATGTCTACATAATTCTCAAACCCGTAGGGTCCGCACGCTTAAAGTTCGATGACGGTTATATTATGAGTTTATGTGTTTTGATGTACCGAAGATAGTTCGGAGACTCGGATGTGATCACGGACATGACGAGGAGTCTCGAAATGGTCGAGGCGTAAAGATCGATATATTGGACGACTATATTCGGACATCGGAAAGGATCCGAGTTATTGGGGTATTTTCGGAGTACCGGGGAGTTACGGGAATTCACCGGGAGAAGTATTGGGCCTTATTGGGCCATACGGGAATAGAGGAGAGAGGCCAAAAGGAAGGAGGCGCCCCCCCCCCTCTGGTCCGAGTTGGAAAAGGGGAGCGGCCCCCTTTTCCTTCTCCCTCTCCCCCTCTTTCCTTCTCTCCTACTCTGGAAAGGAAAGGGGAATCCTACTAGGACTTGGGAGTCCTAGTAGGACTCCCCACACTTGGCGCGCCCCCTCTAGGGCCAGCCTATCCCTCCCTTGCTCCTTTATATACGGGGGCAGGGGCACCCCATAGACACAACAATTGATCTCTTGATCTCTTAGCCGTGTGCGGTGCCCCCTCCACCATAATCCACCTCGATAATAGCCTAGCGGTGCTTAGGCGAAGCCCTATGTCGGTAGAACATCATCATCGTCACCACGCCGTCGTGCTGACGGAACTCTCCCTCAAAGCTCGACTGGATTGGAGTTCGAGGGACGTCATCGAGCTGAACGTGTGCTGAACTCGGAGGTGACGTGCGTTCGGTACTTGATCGGTCGGATCGTGAAGACGTACGACTACATCAACCGCCTTGTGCTAACGCTTCCGCTTTCGGTCTACGAGGGTACGTGGACAACACTCTCCCCTCTCGTTGCTATGCATCAGCATGATCCTGTGTGTGCATAGGAATTTTTTTGAAATTACTACGTTCCCCAACAGTGGTATCAGAGCCTGGTTTTATGCGTAGATGTTTATGCATGAGTAGAACACAAGTGAGTTGTGGGCGATATAAGTCATACTGCTTACCAGCAATGTCATACTTTGGTTCGGCGGTATTGTTGGATGAAGCGGCCCGGACCGACATTACGCGTACGCTTACGCGAGACTGGTTCTACCGACGTGCTTTGCACACAGGTGGCTGGCGGGTGTCAGTTTCTCCAACTTTAGTTGAACCTAGTGTGGCTACGCCCGGTCCTTGAGAAGGTTAAAACAGCACTAACTTGGCAAACTATCGTTGTGGTTTTGATGCGTAGGTAAGAACGGTTCTTGCTCAGCCCGTAGCAGCCACGTAAAACTTGCAACAACAAATTAAAGGACGTCTAACTTGTTTTTGCAGGGCATGTTCTGATGTGATATGGTCAAGGCATGATGCTATATTTTATTGTATGAGATGATCATGTTTTGTAACCGAGTTATCGGCAACTGGCAGGAGCCATATGGTTGTCGCTTTATTGTATGCAATGCAAACGCCCTGTAATGCTTTACTTTATCACTAAGCGGTAGCGATAGTCGTAGAAGAATAAGTTGGCGAGACGACAACGATGCTACGATGGAGATCAAGGTGTCGCGCCGGTGACGATGGTGATCATGACGGTGCTTCGGAGATGGAGATCACAAGCACAAGATGATGATGGCCATATCATATCACTTATATTGATTGCATGTGATGTTTATCTTTTATGCATCTTATCTTGCTTTGATTGATGGTAGCAATATAAGATGATCTCTCACTAAATTATCAAGGTATAAGTGTTCTCCCTGAGTATGCACCGTTGCGAAAGTTCTTCGTGCTGAGACACCACGTGATGATCGGGTGTGATAAGCTCTACGTTCAAATACAACGGGTGCAAAACAGTTGCACACGCGGAATACTCAGGTTAAACGTGACGAGCCTAGCATATGCAGATATGCCTCAGAACACTGAGACCGAAAGGTCGAGCGTGAATCATATAGTAGATATGATCAACATAGTGATGTTCACCATTGAAACTACTCCATCTCACGTGATGATCGGACATGGTTTAGTTGATATGGATCACGTGATCACTTAGAGGATTAGAGGGATGTCTATCTAAGTGGGAGTTCTTAAGTAATATGATTAATTGAACTTTAATTTATCATGAACTTAGTCCTAGTAGTATTAGCATATCTATGTTGTAGATCAATAGCTCGCGTTTAGCTCCCCTATTTTATTTTGATATGTTCCTAGTGAAAAACTATGTTGAAAGATGTTAGTAGCAATGATGCGGACTTAGTCCGTGATCTGAGGATTATCCTCACTGCTGCACAGAAGAATTATGTCCTTGATGCACCGCTAGGTGACAGACCTATTGCAGGAGCAGATGCAGATGTTATGAACGTTTTGACGAAAGCTCGGTATGATGACTACTTGATAGTTTAGTGCACCATGCTTTATGGCTAAGAATCGGGGCTTCAAAAATGTTTTGAACGCCACGGAGCATATAAGATGTTACAAGAGTTGAAATTGGTATTTCATACTCATGCCCGTGTCAACATGTATTAGACCTCTGACAGTACTTTGCCTACAAGATGGAGGAGAATAGCTCAACCAGTGAGCATGTGCTCGGATTGTCTGGGTACTACAATCACTTGAATCAAGTGGGAGTTAATCTTCCAGATAAGATAGTGATTGACAGAGTTCTCTAGTCACTATCACCAAGTTACTAGAACTTCGTGATGAACTATAATATGCAAGGGATAACGGAAACGATTCCCAAGCTCTTCGTGATGCTGACATCGACGAAGGTAGAAATCAAGAAAAGCATCAAATGTTGATGGTTGACAAGACCACTGGTTTCAAGAAAAGGGCAAAAGGGAAGAGGGGGAACTTCAAAAAGAATGGCAAGCAAGTTGCTGCTCCCGTGAAGAAGCCCAAAGCTAGACCCAAGCCTGAAACTGAGTGCTTCTACTGCAAAGGAAATGGTCACTGGAAGTGGAACTGCCCTAGATACTTGGCGGATAAGAAGGATGGCAAAGTGAACAAAGGTATATTTGATATACATGTTATTGATGTGTACTTTACTAGTGTTCGTAGCAACCCCTCGGTATTTTGATACTGGTTCAGTTACTAAAGAGTAGTAACTCGAAACGGGAGTTGCAGAATGAATAGAAAATAGTTAAGGGCGAGGTGACGATGTTTATTGGAAGTAGTTCCAAGATTGATATGATCATCATCACACACTCCCTATACTTTCGGGATTAGTGTTGAACCTAAATAAGTGTTATTTGGTGTTTGCATTGAGCATGAATATGATTTGATCATGTTTATTGCAATACGGTTATTCATTTAAGTTAGAGAATAATTGTTGTTCTGTTTACATGAATAAAACCGTATATGGTTACACACCCAATGAAAATGGTTCGTTGGATCTCGATCGTAGTGATACACATATTCATAATATTGAAGCCAAAAGATGCAAAGTTAATAATGATAGTGCAACTTATTTGTGGCACTGCCGTTTAGGTCATATTGGTGTAAAGCGCATGAAGAAACTCCATGCTGATGGGCTTTTGGAATCACTTGATTATGAATCACTTGATGCTTGCGAACCATGCCTCTTGGGCAAGATGACTAAAACACCGTTCTCCGGAACAATGGAGCGAGCAACGGATTTGTTGAAAATCATACATACTGATGTATGTGGTCCGATAAATGTTGAAGCTCGCGGCAGGTACCGTTATTTTTTGACCTTCACAGATGATTTGAGAAGATATGGGTATATCTACTTGATGAAACATAAGTCTGAAACATTTGAAAAGTTCAAAGAATTTCAGAGTGAAGTGGAAAATCATCGTGACAAGAAAATAAAGTTTCTACGATCTGATCGCGGAGACAAATATTTGAGTTACGAGTTTGGTCTTCAATTGAAACAATATGGAATAGTTTCACAAATTTGTGCCACCTGGAACACCACAGCGTAATGGTGTGTCCGAACGTCGTAATCGTACTTTACTAGATATGGTGCGATCTATGATGTCTCTTACCGATTTACCACCATAGTTTTGGGGTTATGCATTAGAGACAGCTGCATTCACGTTAAAAAGGGCACCATCTAAATCCGTTGAGACGACACCGTATGAACTGTGGTTTGGCAAGAAACCAAAGTTGTCGTTTCTTAAAGTTTGGGGTTGCGATGCTTATAAGAAAAAGTTTCATCCTGATAAGCTCAAACCCAAATCAGAGAAATGTGTCTTCATAGGATACCCAAAGGAGACAGTTGGGTACACCTTCTATCACAGATCCGAAGGCAAGATATTCGTTGCTAAGAATGGGTCCTTTCTAGAGAAGGAGTTTCTCTCGAAAGAAGTGAGTGGGAGGAAAGTAGAACTTGATGAGGTAACTGTACCTGCTCCCTTATTGGAAAGTAGTTCATCACATAAATCTGTTCCTGTGACTACTACACCAATTAGTGAGGAAGCTAATGATGATGATCATGTAACTTCAGATCAAGTTACTACCAAACCTCGTAGGTAAACCAGAGTGAGATCTGCACCAGAGTGGTACGGTAATCCTATTCTGGAGGTCATGTTAACCTACGAACTATGAGGAAGCGGTGATGAGCCCAGATTCTGCGAAATGGCTTGAGGCCATGAAATCTGAGATGAGATCCATGTATGAGAACAAAGTGTGGACTTTGGTTGACTTGCCCGATGATCGGCAAGCCATAGAAAATAAATGGATCTTCAAGAGGAAGACGGACGCTGATAGTAGTGTTACTATCTACAAAGCTAGACTTGTTGAAAAAGGTTTTTGACAAAGTTCAAGGTGTTGACTACGATGAGATTTTCTCACTCGTAGCGATGCTTAAGTCTGTCCGAATCATGTTAGCAAATTGCCACATTTTATGAAATCTGGCAAATGGATGTCAAAACTACGTTCCTTAATGGATTTCTTAAAGAAGAGTTGTATATGATGCAACTAGAAGGTTTTGTCGATCCTAAAGGTGTTAACAAAATGTGCAAGCTCCAGCGATCCATCTATGGACTGGTGCAAGCATCTCGGAGTTGGAATATACGCTTCAATGAGTTGATCAAAGCATATAGTTTTATACAGACTTGCGGTGAAGCCTGTATTTACAAGAAAGTGAGTGGGAGCACTACAGCATTTCTGATAAATATATGTGAATGACATATTGTTGATCGGAAATAATGTAGAATTTTCTGGAAAGCATAAAGGAGTATTTGAAAGGAGTTTTTCAAAGAAAGACCTCGGTGAAGCTGCTTACATATTGAGCATCAAGATCTATAGAGATAGATCAAGACGCTTGATAAGTTTTTTCAATGAGTACATACATTGACAAGATTTTGAAGTAGTTCAAAATGGAACAGTCAAAGAAATAGTTTCTTGCCTGTGATACAAGATGTGAAATTGAGTAAGACTCAAAGCCCGACCACGGCAGAAGATAGAAAGAGAATGAAAGTCATTCCCTATGCCTCAGCCATAAGTTCTATAAAGTATGCCATGTTGTGTACCAGATCTATTATATACCCTACACTGATTTTGGCAAGAGAGTACAATAGTGATCTAGGAGTAGATCACTGGACAGCGGTCAAAATTATCCTTAGTGGAATCAGGATATGTTTCTCGATTATGGAGGTGACAAAAAGGTTCATCATAAAGGGTTACGTCGATGCAAGCTTTGACATCATTTGGATGACTCTAAGTCTCGATCTGGATACATATTGAAAGTGGGAGCTATTAGCTAGAGTAGCTCCGTGCAAAGCATTGTAGACATAGAAGTTTGCAAAATACTTGCGGATCTGAATGTGACAAACCCGTTGACTAAAAATTATCTCACAAGCAAAACATGATCACACCTTAGTACTCTTTGGGTGTTAATCACATAGCGATGTGAACTAGATTATTGACTCTAGTAAACCCTTTGGGTGTTGGTCACATGACGATGTGAACTATGGGTGTTAATCACATGGTGATGTGAACTATTGATGTTAAATCACATGGCGATGTGAACTAGATTATTGTCTCTAGTGCAAGTGGGAGACTGAAGGAAATATGCCCTAGAGGCAATAATAAAGTTATTATTTATTTCCTTATATCATGATAAATGTTTATTATTCATGCTAGAATTGTATTAACCGGAAACATAATACTTGTGTGAATACATAGACAAACAGAGTGTCACTAGTATGCCTCTACTTGACTCGCTCGTTGATCAAAGATGGTTATGTTTCCTAGCCATTGACATGAGTTGTCATTTGATTAACGGGATCACATCATTAGGAGAATAATGTGATTGACTTGACCCATTCCGTTAGCATAGCACTCGATCGTTTAGTATTCTCCTATTGTTTTCTTCATGACTTATACATGTTCCTATGACTATGAGATTATGCAACTCCCGTTTACCGGAGGAACACTTTATGTGCTACCAAACGTCACAATGTAACTGGGTGATTATAAAGGTGCTCTACAGGTGTCTCCGAAGGTACTTGTTGGGTTGGCGTATTTCGAGATTAGGATTTGTCACTCCGATTGTCGGAGAGGTATCTCTGGGCCCACTCGGTAATGCACATCACTATAAGCCTTGCAAGCATTGCAACTAATGAGTTAGTTGCGGGATGATGTATTACGGAACGAGTAAAGAGACTTGCCGGTAACGAGATTGAACTAGGTATTAAGATACCGACGATCGAATCTCGGACAAGTAACATACTGATGACAAAAGGAACAACGTATGTTGTTATGCGGTTTGACCGATAAAGATCTTCGTAGAATATGTAGGAGCCAATATGAGCATCCAGGTTCCGCTATTGGTTATTGACCGGAGACGTGTCTCGGTCATGTCTACATAGTTCTCGAACCCGTAGGGTCCGCACGCTTAAAGTTCGATGACGGTTATATTATGAGCTTATGTGTTTTGATGTACCAAAGATAGTCCGGAGTCCCGGATGTGATCACGGACATGATGAGGAGTCTCGAAATGGTTGAGACGTAAAGATCGATATATTGGACGAATATATTCGTGTTGGAAATATGCCCTAGAGGCAATAATAAAATGGTTATTATTGTATTTCCTTGTTCATGATAATTGTCTATTGTTCATGCTATAATTGTATTAACTGGAAACCGTAATACATGTGTGAATACATAGACCACAACATGTCCCTAGTAAGCCTCTAGTTGACT
Organism: Aegilops tauschii subsp. strangulata; assembly: GCF_002575655.3. Classification (NCBI taxonomy): domain Eukaryota; kingdom Viridiplantae; phylum Streptophyta; class Magnoliopsida; order Poales; family Poaceae; genus Aegilops; species Aegilops tauschii. Next base: position 91,724,459 of record NC_053041.3, on the reverse strand, counting down.
AGCTCGTTGATCAATAGATGGTTATGGTTTCCTGACCATGGACATTGGATGTCATTGATAACGGGATCACATCATTAGGAGAATGATGTGATGGACAAGACCCAATCCTAAGCATAGCACAAGATCGTGTAGTTCGTTTGCTAAGAGCTTTTCTAATGTCAAGTATCGTTTCCTTAGACCATGAGATTGTGCAACTCCCGGGTACCATAGGAATGCTTTGGGTGTACCAAACGTCACAACGTAACTGGGTGGCTATAAAGGTGCACTACAGGTATCTCCGAAAGTGTCTGTTGGGTTGGCACGAATCGAGACTGGGATTTGTCACTCCGTATGACGGAGAGGTATCTCTGGGCCCACTCGGTAATGCATCATCATAATGAGCTCAATGTGACTAATGAGTTAGCCACGGATCATGCGTTACGGAACGAGTAAAGAGACTTGCCGGTAACAAGATTGAATGAGGTATGGGGATACCAACAATCGAATCTCGGGCAAGTAACATACCGATAGAAAAAGGGAATTGAATACGGGATTGATTGAATCCCCGACATCGTGGTTCATCCCATGAGATCATCGTGGAACATGTGGGAGCCAATATGGTATCCAGATCCCGCTATTGGTTATTGGCTGGAGAGGTGTCTCGGTCAGGTCTGCATGGTTCCCGAACCCGTAGGGTCTACACACTTAAGGTTCGGTGACGCTAGAGTTGTTATGGGAAATAGTATGTGGTTACCGAAGGTTGTTCGGAATCCCGGATGAGATCCCGGACATGACGAGGAGCTCCGGAATGGTCCGGAGGTGAAGATCAGTATATTGGACGAAGGGTATTGGAGTCCGGAATTGTTCCGGGGGTACCAGGCTATGGCCAGCATGTCCGAAACGGGTTTCGGAGGCCCCAGCAAGCGTTGGGGGGCCTTATGGGCCAAGGGGAAGGGGCAAACCAGCCCACTAAGGGGCTGTGCACCCCTCCCAACCCCTCTCACGTAACCAGGAGAGGTGGGGGCGCCCAAACCCATCTAGGGTTTCCCCTGGCCGCCGCCTCCTCCTCTAGATCCATCTAGAGGGGCCGGCCCCCTCTCCCCTTCCCCCTATATATAGTGAGGGGGTGGGAGGGCAGCCACACCCTTCCCTTGGCGCAGCCCTCTCCTCCTCCTCCTCCGTAGTGCTTAGCGAAGCTCTGCCGAAGAACCACGAGCTCCATTGCCACCACGCCGTCGTGCTGCTGGAGTTCTCCCTCAATTTCTCCTCTCCCCTTGCTGGATCAAGAAGGAGGAGACGTCCCCGGGCTGTACGTGTGTTGAACGCGGAGGCGCCGTCCGTTCGACGCTAGATCGGATCCTCCGCGATTTGAATCGCCGCGAGTACGACTCCATCAACCGCGTTCTTGTAACGCTTCCGCTTAGCGATCTTCAAGGGTATGAAGATGCACCCTCTCTCTCTCTCTCTCGTTGCTAGCATCTCCTAGATTGATCTTGGTGACACGTAGGAAAATTTTGAATTATTACTACGTTCCCCAACGATGGTATCAGAGCTAGGTCTATGCGTGGATTCTATGCATGAGTAGGACACAAAGTAGTTGTGGGGGATGATTTGTTCAATTTGCTTACCGTTACTAGTCTTATCTTGATTCGGCGGCATTGTGGGATGAAGCGGCCTGGACCGACCTTGTACGTACTCTTACGTGAGACAGGTTCCACCGACTGACATGCACTTGATGCATAAGGTGGCTAGCGGGTGTCTGTCTCTCCCACTTTAGTCGGATCGGATTCGATGAAGAGGGTCCTTATGAAGGGTAAATAGCAATTGGCATATCACCGTTGTGGCTTTTGTGTAGGTAAGAAACGTTCTTGCTAGAAACCCATAGCAGCCACGTAAAACATGCAACAACAATTAGAGGACGTCTAACTTGTTTTTGCAGGGTATGCTATGTGATGTGATATGGCCAAAAGGATGTGATGAATTATATATATGTGATGTATGAGATTGATCATGTTCTTGTAATAGGAATCACGACTTGCATGTCGATGATTATGACAACCGGCAGGATTCATAGGAGTTGTCTTAATTTATTGTATGACCTGCGTGTCAATGAAAAACACCATGTAATTACTTTACTTTATTGCTAACCGTTAGCCATAGTAGTAGAAGTAATAGTTGGCGAGACAACTTCATGAAGATACGATGATGGAGATCATGGTGTCATGCCGGTGACGAAGGTGATCATGCCGCGCCTCGAAGATTGAGATCAAAAGGCGCAAGATGATATTGGCCATATCATGTCACTTTATGATTTGCATGTGATGTTTGTCATGTTTGCATCTTATTTGCTTAGAACGACGGTAGCATAAATAAGATGATCCCTCACTAAAATTTCAAGAGATGTGTTCCCCCTAACTGTGCACCGTTGCGAAGGTTCGTTGTTTCGAAGCACCACGTGATGATCGGGTGTGATAGATTCTAACGTTCGCATACAACGGGTGTAAGCCAGATTTACACATGCGAAACACTTAGGTTGACTTGACGAGCCTAGCATGTACAGACATGGCCTCGAAACACAAGAGACCGAAAGGTCGAACATGAGTCGTATAGTAGATACGATCAACATGGAGATGTTCACCGTTGATGACTAGTCCGTCTCACGTGATGATCGGACACGGTCTAGTCGATTCGGATCATGTATCACTTAGATGACTAGAGGGATGTCTATCTAAGTGGGAGTTCATTAAATAATTTGATTAGATGAACTTAATTATCATGAACATAGTCAAAAGGTCTTTGCAAATTATGTCATAGCTTACGCTTTAGTTCTACTAAGATATGTTCCTAGAGAAAATTTAGTTGAAAGTTGATAGTAGCAATTATGCGGACTGGGTCCGTAAACTGAGGATTGTCCTCATTGCTGCACAGAAGGCTTATGTCCTTAATGCACTACTCGGTGTGCTGAACCTCGAGCATCGTTTGTGGATGTTGCGAACATCTGACATACACGTTTTGATGACTACGTGATAGTTTAGTGCGTAATGTTAAACGGTTTAGAATTGAGGCACCGAAGACATTTTGAAATGTCGCGGAACATATGAGATGTTCCAAGAGCTGAAATTGGGATTTTAGGCTCGTGCCCACGTCAAGAGGTGTGAGACCTCCGACAAGTTTCTTAAGCCTGCAAACTAAGGTAGAAAATCTCAATCGTTGAGCATGTGCTCGGATTGTCTGAGTACTACAATCGCTTCAATAGAGTGGAATTGTCTTCCAGATGAGATAGTGATGGTTCTCCAAAGTCACTGCCACCAAGCTACTAGAGCTTCGTGATGAACTATAAGATACCAGGGATAGATATGATGATCCTTGAGCTATTCGCGATGTTTGACACCGCGAAAGTAGAAATCAAGAAGGAGCATCAATTGTTGATGGTTAGTAAAACCACTAGTTTCAAGAAGGGCAAGGGCAAGAAGGGATACTTCATGAAACAGCAAATCAGTTGCTGCTCTAGTGAAGAAACCCAAGGTAGAACCCAAACCCGAGACTAAGTGTAGCGACCAGACCTCAAACAGTCTAGTCTCTGTGCATCAGTGTCATCCCTGGATCGGTAATGCTGACACGCACAGTACTTGAAGGATTTATAACAGAGTAGCAATCACACACTTATTACATCGAATAGTTCAAGAGAACTCAATACAAATAAATATGGCTTAAGGCCATCTAAAAACGATAACAGCGGAAGGCTTGGAAGATAAAGTGAGTCCATCAACTCCAACGGCATCACTGAGTATAAGACCACGACATAAGGCTCCTTACTCGTCGTCTGAAAAGTCTGCAACATGATACGTTGCAGCCCGAAAACGGGTCAGCACATGGAACATGTTGGCAATGTAACACTTAGAGAGTAATGAACAGAATAATTCTATCACTACATGCATATATGGCTGGTGGAAAGCTCTATGGTTACAGTTTTGCGAAAAGCCAATTTTCCCTACCACAAAGGAATACATTTTATTTAACTATCATGGTGGTGGTTAAACATTGAGAAGGTACCTCCAACTCAATCCCAATTAAGAACGTGATTAACCCAATCAAATTAAATTAAGTAACATGATGATGAGATTCACATGATAATCCAAGAACTAGATACTCAAGACGTCCATAACCGGGGACACGGCAGAGGTTTGTGCACTTTTCCCCACAAGACTCGATCGCCTCCGCTTGATTTCTCGCACTACATGGTGTTTGAGAAACGGATGACCGAGCCACAGTCTTTCAGAAACAATACTCTTTACTCCGGGTGGACAGTTACACCTACTTTCCCCTACATCTGCTAGCCCATCTTTTCAAGAGATCATGTAACCTACTCAACTATGCTAGAGCCCATAATAGCTTGTGGCTGCACACGGAAGTTTCTAGCATGAATAATCTCATGATCCCTTTGAGCCTGGGTGGCGGTCCATAGGATGATCACACGGGTACTCCGGGATATCCAAAAATACAGGCAACACTGGGTTCTCCAGGTGCCTCAATCTACCCCGATGTGAATTAAAGTAGCCACCTTAAGTTGAACCATTAAGTAACAATCTCACATCTGTCATGGAAATCTCTCAAACCCAATCCACGTCTACGAGCATAGGTTAGCAATATAAGCAAACGTAGAAGTAACTCCCAATGGTTTGATATAAACAGGGCAATAGGTACTACCTCATCTACTTCCCAAAACCCACATATTAATCAGATCCTAATCATGCAATAGTTTGAGGATTGATTTAATGCAATAAAACTGGGTGGTAAAAAGGTATGATCAAAGTGTTACTTGCCTTGCTGATGATCCGTGTAACCTAGAGACTCGTAGTAGCACGCTTCACACTCCGGGTACTCTATCGCAAACAAACAATACGTACATAAGCAATCAAGCAAGGGTGCATGAATAAAACTCAAAATAAGAGATCTAACCAGAAAGTTCAACTTAAGAACTCCGGTTTGCAAAAAGAATCAAATCGAACGAAGCAACGAAACTCAAACGGCAAAAGAAACAAGCTTCATTTACTAATCTGGACCTAAGTCAAATTTTACAGTAGCAAAAACTTTTTTGAGTTGGTTAAACAGAAAGAGGGTTTCGAGATGAAACTCTAGGCGCTTGAATCGCCTAATTCCGATAAACGAGCGAAAAGTTAAACTGAAACGAAAATCGGATAAAAAAATCACGATTGAAAATAATCGCGGAAAATCCGAGAAAAAGAAAAACCGACGAATAGGCTAACGAACGAACGTTCGCTGTCTGCGGCTAAACGGCGAAAACCGTTCGTTAAAATGAACATACGAACAGGTGTTCGCTATTTAGTTAAACCGGGGAAAAAATAAACCGATCTAATAAAAAACGCATCTCGGTTTCGAAATAAAACCGAACGGTTTTTCGAGAAAACCGGCGGCTACCTCGGTTCACGTGACGGCGGCGGCGGCGAGCAACTCTGGCGGGGCGGCGTCGGGCAAGGGGCGGCGGGGCTCCGGCAGGCGGCGTCGGGCGGCGTGACGGGCGGCGGCGGCGGCGTCGGGCGGCGGGGTCGGCGACGGGGGACGGCGGGGCGACGGCGTCGGGCGTCGGCGGATCCGCCGCCGCCGGCGGCGGCGCGGATCGGTTAGGGTTAGGGTTTGCGGGGCGGCGGCGACTTGGGCCGGGGCGGGGTCGGGCCGCGGCTTATGAGGCCGGCCGGGCTGAGGTGTCAGGGTCGGACACGGCCCGTAAGGCGGTTCGCGATTTTTTTTAAAAAAAATTCGGATGTGCAGAAAAAGTAAGAAAAGAAATACTAAACGGACTTCAAAAATCCCGAAATAAATTTTCCCCGTCCTCTAAAAATAAGCCGGACAAGGTGAACATTTATTTGGTCCTAAAATGCAATTTGGAAAAACGCGTATTTTTCCTAATTCAAATAAAATCAAATAAAATCAAATATTTGTTTTTAATATTTTTCCTCCAATATTTCATTATTTGTGGAGAAGTCATATTATCTCCTCTCATATATATTTTGATATGAAATATTTTTGGAGAGAAAAATAATTAAAACAAATGATCCTATTTTCAAAATTTGAGAAAACCCAAATATGAAAATAACGAAATCCCCAACTCTCTCTGTGGGTCCTTGAGTTGCGTAGAATTTCTAGGATCGCAAAACAAAATGCAATAAAATATGATATGCAAGAATGATCTATGTATAACATTCCAAATTGAAAAATTGGGATGTTACACTAAGTGCTTCTATAATGAGGGGAACGGTCACTGAAGCGGAACTACCCTATATACTTGGTAGATGAGAAGGCTGATAAGGTCGACATAAGTATATTGGATATACATTATATTAATGTGTAATTTACTAGTACTCCTAGTAGCACCAGGGTATTAGATACCGGTTCGGTTGCTAAGTGTTGGTAACTCGAAATAAAAAGCTACGGAATAAATGGAGACTAAATAAGGTGAGATGATGATATGTGTTGGAAGTGTTTCCAAGGTTGATGTGATCAAGCATCGCATGCTCCCTCTACCATCGATATTGGTGTTAAACCTAAATAATTGTTATTTGGTGTTTGCATTGAGCATAGACATGATTGGATTATGTTTATCGCAATATGGTTATTCATTTAAGGAGAATAATGGTTACTTTGTTTATTTGAATAATACCTTCAATGGTCTTGCACCTAAAATGAATGGTTTATTGAATCTCGATCGTAGTGATACACATGATCATGCCAAAAGATATAAGATAGTAATGATAGTACCACATACTTGTGGCACTGCCATTTGAGTCGTATTGGTATAAAACGCATGAAGAAGCTCCATGTAGATGGATCTTTGGACTCACTCGTTTTTGAAAAGATTGAGACATGTGAACCATATCTATTGGTATATATGCATGAAGAAACTCCATGCAGTTGGATCGTTTGGACTCACTTGATTTTGAATCACTTGAGACATGCAAATCATACCACATGGGCAAGATGACTGAAAGGCCTCGTTTTCAGTGAGATGGAACAAAAGAGCAACTTGTTGGAAGTAATACATTTGATGTGTGCAATCCAATGGTGTTGAGGCACGCAGTGAATATCATTATGCTCTTACTTCACAGATGATTTGAGTAGATTCTAAGTATATTTACTTGATGAAATACAAGTCTGAAGTAATTTCAGAGTGAAGTAGAAGATCGTCGTGACAATAGGATAAGATGTCTATGATATGATCATAGAGATGAATATCTGAGTTACGAGTTTGGTACACAATTAAGACATTGTGGAAAATTGTTTCACAACTAATACCGCCTGGAACACCATAGTGTGATGGTGTGTCCGAACATCATAAATGCACCCTATTGGATATGGTGCATACCATGATGTCTCTTATCGAATTACCACTATCGTTTATGGGTTAGGCATTAGAGACAATCGCATTCACTTTAATAGGGCACCACGTAATTCCGTTGAGATGACACCGTATGAAATATGGTTTAGAGAAACCTAAGTTGTCATTTATTAAAAGTTTGGGGCTGTGACGCTTATGTGAAAAAGTTTCAAGCTGATAAGCTCGAACCCAAAGCGGATAAATGCATCTTCATAGAATACCCAAAATAGTTGGGTATACCTCCTATTTCAGATCTGGAAGAAAAAGTGATTGTTTCTAGAAATGGGTCCTTTCTCGAGGAAAAGTTTCTCTCGAAAGAATTGAGTGGGAGGATGGTGGAGACTTGATGAGGTTATTGAACCGTCACTTCAACTAGTGTGTAGCAGGGCACAAGAAGTTGTTCCTGTGGCACCTACACCAATTGAAGTGGAAGCTTATGATAGTGATCATGAAACTTCGGATCAAGTCACTACCAAACCTCGTAGGACGACAAGGATGCATACTACTTCAGAGTGGTACGTAATCATGTCTTGGAAGTCATGTTGCTAGACAACAATGAACCTACGAGCTATGGAGAAGCGATGGTGGGCCCAGATTCCGACGAATGGCTCGAGGCCATAAAATCCGAGAGAGGATCCATGTATAAAAACAAAGTATAGACTTTGGAAGAACTACTTGATGGTCGTAAGGCTGTTGGGTGCAGATGGATTTTAAAAGGAAGACGGACAGTGATGGTAAGTGTCACCATTAAGAAAGCTTGACTTGTCGTTAAGATGTTTTCCGACAAGTTCAAGAAGTTGACTACGATGAGATTTTCTCACTCGTAGTGATGCTAAGAGTCTGTTGGAATTATATTAGCAGTTACTGCATTATTTATGAAATCTTGCAGATTGGATGTCAAAAAACATTGTTTCCTCGACGATTTTCTTGAGGAAAGGTTGTATGTGATACAACCAGAAGGTTTTGTCAATCCTGAACGATGCTAACAAGTATGCAAAGCTCCAGCAATCCTTCTAAGGACTGGAGTAAGCATCTCGGAGTTGGAATGTACGCTTTGATGAGATGATCAAAGATTTTGGGTTTTTACAAAGTTTATGAGAAACTTGTATTTCCAAAGAAGTGAGTGGAAGCACTATAGAATTTTTTATGAGTATATGTTGTTAACATATTGTTGATCAGAAATGATGTAGAATTTCTGGAAAGCATACAGGGTTATTTGGAAAGTGTTTTTAATGGAAAACCTAGATTAAGCTACTTGAACATTGAGCATCAAGATCTATAAGGATAGATCAAAAAAGCTTAATAGTACTTTCAAATGAATACATACCGTGACAAGATTTTGAAGGAGTTCAAAATAGATCAGCAAAGAAGGAGTTCTTGGCTGTGTTACAAGGTGTGAGTATTGAGTAAGACTCAAGACCTGACCACGGCAGAAGAGAGAGAAAGGACAAAGGTCATCCCCTATGCTTTAGACGTAAGCTCTACAGTATGCTATGTTGTGTACCGCACCTGAAGTGTGCCTTGCCATGAGTTAGTCAAGGGGTAAAATAATGATCCAGGAATGGATCACATGACAGCGGTCAAACTTATCCTTAGTAACTAGTGGACTAAGGAATTTTCTCGATTATGGAGGTGGTAAAAGAGTTTGTCGTAAAGGGTTACGTCGATGCATACTTTGACAATAATCCGGATGACTCTGAGTAGTAAACCGGATTCGTATCGTAGAGCAGTTATTTGGAATAGCTCCAAGTAGCGCGTGGTAGCTGCATCTACAAGATGACATAGAGATTTGTAAAGCACACACGGATCTGAAAGGTTCAAACCCGTTGACTAATAACCTCTCTCACAAGCGAGATATGAACAAACCCCATGGGTGTTGGATTCATTACAATCACATAGTGATGTGAACTAGATTATTGACTCTAGTGCAAGTGGGAGACTGTTGGAAATATGCCCTAGAGGCAATAATAAAATGGTTATTATTGTATTTCCTTGTTCATGATAATTGTCTATTGTTCATGCTATAATTGTATTAACTGGAAACCGTAATACATGTGTGAATACATAGACCACAACATGTCCCTAGTAAGCCTCTAGTTGACTAGCTCGTTGATCAATAGATGGTTATGGTTTCCTGACCATGGACATTGGATGTCATTGATAACGGGATCACATCATTAGGAGAATGTTGTGATGGTCAAGACCCAATCCTAAGCATAGCACAAGATCGTGTAGTTCGTTTGCTAAGAGCTTTTCTAATGTCAAGTATCTTTTCCTTAGACCATGAGATTGTGCAACTCCCGGGTACCGTAGGAATGCTTTGGGTGTACCAAATGTCACGACGTAACTGGGTGGCTATAAAGGTGCACTACAGGTATCTCCGGAAGTGCCTGTCGGGTTGGCACGAATCGAGACTGGGATTTGTCACTCCGTTTGAGGGAGAGGTATCTCTGGGCCCACTCGGTAATGCATCATCATAATGAGCTCAATGTGACTAATGAGTTAGCCACGGGATCATGCGTTACGGAACGAGTAAAGAGACTTGCCGGTAACAAGATTGAACGAGGTATGGGGATACCGACGATCGAATCTCGGGCAAGTAACATACCGATAGACAAAGGGAATTGAATACGGGATTGATTGAATCCCCGACATCGTGGTTCATCCGATGAGATCATCGTGGAACATGTGGGAGCCAATATGGGTATCCAGATCCCACTATTGGTTATTGGCCGGAGAGGTGTCTCGGTCATGTCTGCATGGTTCCCGAACCCGTAGGGTCTACACACTTAAGGTTCGGTGACGCTAGAGTTGTTATGGGAAATAGTATGTGGTTACCGAAGGTTGTTCGGAGTCCCGGATGAGATCCCGGACATGACAGGCAGCTCCGGAATGGTCCGGAGGTGAAGATCGGTATATTGGACGAAGGGTATTGGAGTCCGGAATTGTTCCGGGGGTACCAGGCTATGGCAGCATGTCCGAAAGGGGTTTCGGAGGCCCCGGCAAGCGTTGGGGGGCCTTATGGGCCAAGGGGAAGGGGCAAACCAGCCCACTAAGGGGCTGTGCACCCCTCCCAACCCCTCTCACGTAACCAGGAGAGGTGGGGGCGCCCAAACCCATCTAGGGTTTCCCCTGGCCGTCGCCTCCTCCTCTAGATCCATCTAGAGGGGCCGGCCCCCTCTCCCCTTCCCCCTATATATACTGAGGGGGTGGGAGGGCAGCCACACCCTTCCCTTGGCGCAGCCCTCTCCTCCTCCTCCTCCTCCGTAGTGCTTAGCGAAACTCTGCCGGAGAACCACGAGCTCCATTGCCACCACGCCGTCGTGTTGCTGGAGTTCTCCCTCAACTTCTCCTCTCCCCTTGCTGGATCAAGAAGGAGGAGACGTCCCCGGGCTGTACGTGTGTTGAACGCGGAGGCGCCGTACGTTCGGTGCTAGATCGGATCCTCCGCGATTTGAATCGCCGCGAGTATGACTCCATCAACCGCGTTCTTGTAACGCTTCCGCTTAGCGATCTTCAAGGGTATGAAGATGCACCCTCTCTCTCTTTCTCGTTGCTAGCATCTCCTAGATTGATCTTGGTGACACTTAGGAAAATTTTGAATTATTACTACGTTCCCCAACAATTCGGACATCGGAAAGGTTCCAAGTGATTCGGATATTTTCGGAGTACCGGGGAGTTACGGGAATTCACCGGGAGAAGTATTGGGCCTTATTGGGCCATACGGGAATAGAGGAGAGAGGCCAAAAGGAAGGAGGCGCGCGCCCCCTCTGGTCCGAATTGGACAAGGGGTGCGGCCCCCTTTTGCTTCTCCCTCTCCCCCTCTTTCCTTCTCTCCTACTCCGAAAAGGAAAGGGGAATCTTACTAGGACTTGGGAGTCCTAGTAGGACTCCCCACACTTGGCGCGCCCCCTCTAGGGCCGGCCTATCCCTTCCTTGCTCCTTTATATATGGGGGCAGGGGCACCCCATAGACACAACAATTGATCTCTTGATCTCTTAGCCGTGTGCAGTGCCCCCCTCCACCATAATCCACCTCGATAATATCGTAGCGGTGCTTAGGCGAAGCCCTGCGTCGGTAGAACATCATCATCGTCACCACGCCGTCGTGCTGACAGAACTCTCCCTCAAAGCTCGGCTGGATCGGAGTTCGAAGGACGTCATCGAGAACGTGTGCTGAACTCGGAGGTGCCGTGCGTTCGGTACTTGATCGGTCAGATCGTGAAGACGTACGACTACATCAACCGCGTTGTGCTAACGCTTCCGCTTTTGCTCTACGAGGGTACGTGGACAACACTCTCCCCTCTCGTTGCTATGCATCACCATGATCCTGTGTGTGCGTAGGAATTTTTTTGAAATTACTACGTTCCCCAACAGATATTGGATAAGGAAGGCAACGTAAGGAGTTATGTTTATGTATATTTGCATAGAAGTAATAATGTCATGGATCCTCCAACATGTGGTGCTTGCTTATTACAATCTTTTGTTAGCCAAAATTTCCGTACTAAGTAGAGATACTACTTGCGCATTCAAATATCCTTAAACCCAGTTTCTTGTCATGAGAGTCCACCATATCTACCTACAGATTGAATAAGATCCTTCAAGTAAGTTGTCATCGGTGCAAAGCAATAAAAATTGCTCCTAAATATGTATAATCTATTATTGTAAGGAAAAATAAGCTTTATACTAATTTGTGATGGTAACACAATAAAAGCGAGGGACTGTTCAATAAAGGTTTCTATCATAAGGGGCAATATAAAGTGAAGTTCCTTTGCATTAAGAGCTTGCACATCCAAAAGTCAAAAGCGCATGACAACCTCTGCTTTCCTCTGCAAAGGGATTGTCCTTTATCTTTCAAGGTTTTACTTTTATACTAGAGTTACATATTTTCTCCTATTCCAACCTCAATTATTCTCCACTTGGCAAGCATCATGTGGTGTGGAAAGATCTAGGCACATATATTCGGTTATATATATATATATATCATGAGTTTTTATTGTTGACGTTTATCTCCGTGGTAAGAAAGTTGGGAGGTGACTTTTTAAACCCATGTGCTCTTCTGTGTCTGATGGAAACAGTTTGTTCTAAAAATATGCTTTGAGTACCAGCAATCATGGAAGACTATATGATAGTTGACTCTGTGGAATTTGCTAAATCAAAACTCTTAAATATACCCTTCCTGAAAATAAGATGAATTGTAATTGTCTGATGACTGAAAACATAGTTTGTTAAGGTTCAAGAGAGTTTGTGACCTATACTTTAACATCTGAATAGCTTGCTACTTGATCATTAGAAGTTTTATGAGAAATTAGCTGATGTTTATGATATATAATGATGCTAGAAAAAGTGATTAGAATTATCATTGATCAAACTTACGCACTATTATAGCATTCAGACTTTATAAATTATTTCTTTTATCATTTACCTAGTCGAGGACGAGCAGGAGTTAAGCTTGGGGATATTAATACGTCTTCAAAGTATCTATAATTTATGAAGTATTCATGCCATGTTTATGATAATTTATATGGTTTTGGTGCCAAGTGCTAGTTCTTGTTTTTTTAGCTATTTCTTTGTTTCATAGAAAAACTATACCAAATGAAGTCTAGACGTGATAAAAATTCACGGTGATTCTTTTTGGAACATAAGAGACCCTCGGAGATTCGGGGAAAGACCAGAAGACCCACAAGGACGTCACAAGCTCACATGGCATGCCCCAGGGGGAGGGAATGTCACCTGAGCTTGTGGGCCCCCCGTAACTCCTTTTGGCGTGATTCCATTGCTGAAAATTCTTATAAATTGAGAAACCCCCAGAAGTTAACCTAGATGAGTTTTTTCGCTGCCGCAAGCCTCTGTCCCGAAGTGATATCATCCGGAGCCTTGTTCCAACTCCTTGTCGGAGGGGAAAAGCCAACACGGGAGGCCATTTTCATCATCCTTGATGCCTCCATAACAAGGAGGGAGTAGTTCACCCTCGGTGCTAAGGGTATGTACCAGTAGCTATGTGTTTGATCTCTCTCTCTCTCTCTTGTGATCTTGATAGGACACGACCTTGATGTACCATGAGCTTTGCTAATATAGTTGGATCGTATGGTGTTCTTCCCCTCGTTCTCTTTTGTGGTGAATTGAGTCTTTCTCTTTGAGGTATCTTTGTTATCGGATTGAATAGTTTGGATTTGAGATCACTTGATGCATGCCTCACTCGCGGATACTCATGGTGACATTGGAGTATCTAGGTGACATTAGAGTTGATTGATGCGTATCATATGGTGTTGCCAGAGTACGCTCTCTAGAACTATTCGTGAAACTTTGGGGTGGTTCAATAGATTGAGTGGAAACACAACTTTGAGGTGGTTTACTACCTACGCGATTCATCCTACTTTCTCCAATAAGAATATAAACTTTTGAGTGATTCTTTACCACACATTGAGGGATTGTTATGTGATTCAATTATGTTAGTAATGTTGAGAGATTGCACTAGTCAGAGTATGAATCATAGGTCTTGTTTTCAAGCATTGCAATGGCGTTTGTGCTCACTTTTATTATTTCAGATTACAAAAACATATATCTGCTATCTATACTACACTTGTATCACCATCACTTGGTCGAACTAGTGCACCTATACAATTTACCATTGTATTTGGTGCCTTGGGGACACAAGGGATTTATTGTATTTAATTGCAGAGTTGTTTGAGACAGAACCATCTTTATCCTTCATCTCCCACTTAGAGCCCGTTCGGAAGTCCTCCGCCTCCGCGCTTCTCCAGAAGCGGACGACAAGCTGGCCGAACGCAACGGTGCTACCTCTTGAGCACTGCATTGGTTTTCCCTTGAAGAGGAAAGGGTGATGCAGCAAAGTAGCGTAAGTATTTCCCTCAGTTTTTGAGAACCAAGGTATCAATCCAGTAGGAGGCCACGCACGAGTCCCTCGCACCTACACAAACAAATAAATCCTCGCAACCAACGCGATAAGGGGTTGTCAATCCCTCCAAGGTCACTTACGAGAGTGAGATCTGATAGATATGATAAGATAATATTTTTGGTATTTTTGTGATAAAGATGCAAAGTAAAGAAAACAAAATAAATACGGCAATGGAAATAGCTTGTTGTCGGGAGATTAATATGATGGAAAATAGACCCGGGGGCCATAGGTTTCACTAGTGGCTTCTCTCAAGAGCATAAGTATTTTACGGTGGGTGAACAAATTACTGTTGAGCAATTGACAGAATTAAGCATAGTTATGAGAATACCTAGGTATGATCATGTATTTAGGCATCACGTCCGAGACAAGTAGACCGACTCCTGCCTGCATGCACTACTATTACTCCACACATCGACCGCTATCCAGCATGCATCTAGAGTATTAAGTTCAAAAGAACAGAGTAACGCTTTAAGTAAGATGACATGATGTAGAGGGATAAACTCATGCAATATGATATAAACCCCATCTTGTTATCCTCGATGGCAACAATACAATACGTGCCTTGCTGCCCCTACTGTCACTAGGAAAGGACACCGCAAGATTGAACCCAAAGCTAAGCACTTCTCCCATTGCAAGAAAGATCAATCTAGTAGGCCAAACCAAACTGATAATTCGAAGAGACTTGCAAAGATAACCAATCATACATAAAAGAATTCAGAGAAGATTCAAATATTCTTCATAGATAAACTTGATCATAAACGCACAATTCATCGGTCTCAACAAACACACCGCAAAAGAAGATTACATTGAATAGATCTCCACAAGAGAGGGGGAGAACATTGTATTGAGATCCAAAAAGAGAGAGGAAGCCATCTAGCTAATAACTATGGACCCGAAGGTCTGAGGTAAACTACTCACACATCATCGGAGAGGCTATGGTGTTGATGTAGAAGCCCTCCGTGATCGATGCCCCCTCCGGCGGAGCTCCGGAACAGGCCCCAAGATGGGATCTCACGGGTACAGAAGGTTGCGGCGGTGGAATTAGGTTTTTGGCTCCGTATCTGGTAGTTTGGGGGTACGTAGGTATATATAGGAGGAAGGAGTACGTCGGTGCAGCAACATGGGGCCCACGAGGGTGGAGGGCGCGCCCAGGGGGTAGGCGCGCCCCCCTACCTCGTGGCTTCCTGGTAGCTTTCTTGACGTAGGGTCCAAGTCCCCTGGATCATGTTCGTTCCGAAAATCACGTTCCCGTTTGGACTCCGTTTGATATTCTTTTTCTGCGAAACTCTGAAATAGGCAAAAAAACAGCAATTCTGGGCTGGGCCTCCGGTTAATAGGTTAGTCCCAAAAATAATATAAAAGTGTATAATAAAGCCCAATAATGTCCAAAACAGAAGATAATATAGCATGGAGCAATCAAAAATTATAGATGCGTTGGAGACGTATCAAGCATCCCCAAGCTTAATTCCTGCTCGTCCTCGAGTAGGTAAATGATAAAAACAGAATTTTTGATGTGGAATGCTACTGGGCATAATTTCAATGTAATTCTTCTTAATTGTGGTATGAATATTCAGATCCGAAAGATTCAAGATAAAAGTTCAATATTGACATAAAAATAATAATACTTCAAGCATGCTAACTAAGCAATTATGTGCTCTCAAAATAACATGGGCAAAGAAAGTACATCCCTACAAAATCATATAGTTTAGTCATGCTCCATTTTCGTCACATAAGAATGCTCTCATCATGCACAACCCCGTTGTTTCATACTTTAGTAATCTCAAAAAATTTCAACCTTCACGCAATACATGAGCGTGAGCCATGGATATAGCATTATGGGTGGAATAGAATATGATGATGGGGGTTATGTGGAGAAGACAAAAAAGGAGAAAGTCTCACATCAACGAGGCTAATCAATGAGCTATGTAGATGCCCATCGATTGATGTTAATGCAAGGAGTAGGGATTTCCATGCAACGGATGCACTAGAGCTATAAATATATGAAAGCTCAACAAAAGAAACTAAGTGGGTGTGCATCCAACTTGCCTACTTACGAAGACCTAGGGCACTTGAGGAGGACCATTGTTGGAATATACAAGCCAAGTTCTATAATGAAAAATTCCCACTAGTATATGAAAGTGACAAAACAAGAGACTCTCTATCATGAAGATCATGGTACTACTTTGAAGCACAAATGTGGTAAAAGGATAGTAACATTGTCACTTCTCTCTTTTTCTCTCATTTTTTTGGGCCTTCTCTTTTTTATGGCCTTTCTCTCTTTTTTTTATTCCTCACTTGGGACAATGCTCTAGAAAATGATGATCATCACACTTCTATTTATTTACAACTCAATGATTACAACTTGATACTAGAACAGAGTATGACTCTATATGAATGCCTCCGGCGGTGTACCGGGATATGAAATGAACCAAGAGTGATATGTATGAAAGAATTATGAACGGTGGCTTTGCCACAAATACTATGTCATCTACATGATCATGCAAAGCAATATGACAATGATGAATGTGTCATGATAAACGGAACGGTGGAAAGTTGCATGGCAATATATCTCGGAATGGCTATGGAAATACCATAATAGGTAGGTATGGTGGCTGTTTTGAGAAAGATATAAGGAGGTTTATGTGTGAAAGAGCATATCATATCATGGGGTTTGGATGCACCGGCGAAGTTTGCACCAACTCTCAATGTGAGAAAGGGCAATGCACAGTACCGAAGAGCCTAGCAATGATGGAAAGGTGAGAGTGCGTATAATCCATGTACTCAACATTAGTCATAAAGAACTCACATACTTATTGCAAAAATCTACAAGTCATCAAAAACCAAGCACTACGCGCATGCTCCTAGGGGGATAGATTGGTAGGAAAAGACCATCGCTCGTCCCCGACTGCCACTCATAAGGAGGACAATCAAAGAACACCTCATGTTTCAAATTTGTTACATAACGTTTACCATGCGTGCATGTTACGGGACTTGCAAACTTCAACACAAGTATTTCTCAAATTCACAACTTACTCAACTAGCACAACTTTGATATCACTACCTCCATGTCTCAAAACAATCATCAAGCATCAAACTTCTCTTAGTATTCAGCACACTCATAAGAAAGTTTTTACTAATCTTGAATACCTAGCATATTAGGATTATTTAAGAAAATGACCATGCTATTTAAGACTCTCAAAATAATCTAAGTGAAGCATGAGAGATCAATAGTTTCTATAAAACAAAACCACCGCCGTGCTCTAAAAGATATAAGTGAAGTGCTAGAGCAAAAACAATATAACTCAAAAGATATAAGTGAAGCACATAGAGTATTCTAATAATTTCCGAATCATGTGTGTCTCTCTCAAAAGGTGTGTACAGCAAAGATGAATGTGGTAAACTAAAAAATAAAGACTCAAATAATACAAGACGCTCCAATCAAAACACATATCATGTGGTGAATAAAAATATAGCTCCAAGTAAAGTTACCGATGGAAGTAGACGAAAGAGGGGATGCCTTCCGGGGCATCCCCAAGCTTTGGATTTTAGGTGTCCTTAGATTATCTTGGGGGTGCCATGGGCATCCCCAATCTTAGGCTCTTGCCACTCCTTGTTCCATAATTCATCAAATCTTTCACCCAAAACATGAAAACTTCACAACACAAAACTCAGCAGAAAATCTCGTGAGCTCTGTTAGCGTAAGAAAACAAAAGACCACTTCAAGGTACTGTAATGACCTCATTCTTTATTTATATTGGTGTTAAACCTACTTTATTCCAACTTCTCTATGGTTTATAAACTATTTTACTAGCCATAGATTCATCAAAATAAGCAAACAACACACGAAAACAGAATCTGTCAAAAAACAGAACAGTCTGTAGTAATCTGTAACTAACGCAAAATTCTGGAACTCCAAAAAATTAGCCAAAATAGGACGACCTAGACAATTTTTTTATTGATCAGGAGCAATTGGAATCAATATTTTATCACGTTCTGGTTATTTTTAACAATTATTTTCGTGAACAGAAAGTTTCTGGAATTTTCTGCAGGATCAAATAACTATCATCCAAAAAGATCCTATAGGTTTAACTTGGCACAAACACTAATTAAAACATAAAAACACATCTAACCAGAGGCTAGAACAAAGATTTATTCCTAAACAGAATCAAAAAGAAAAAAAGAAAAAAGAAAATTGGGTTGCCTCCCAACAAGTGCTATCGTTTAACGCCCCTAGCTAGGCATAACAGCAAGGATAGGTCTAGGTATTGCCATCTTTGGCTTTCAACTTTTTAGCGGAATCAAGCTTGAATCCGGGAGGTTCTTTACGTTTTCCTTCATATTCGGAAATTTTTAGATCTAAAGAATCTAACCGCTTATTGCAAAGAGTAATCAACATATTCATGCGGTGAATATTTCCGCTAACATTCTTAAGAGGTTCAAGAGACTTCTGTAAAATCTTAGTTACTTCGCAAAAAAATTCAAAAACTTGTGTCTCTTCCTGGGTATGATGAGGCCCCTTTTGTTGAGGTAGTGTTCCCACTATACCTTCTATAACTTCATGCGCAATATGGGGATCAATTTCAATAAAATTGCCTTTGGCAACGGAATCCAAGAGTTGTCTATCAGACATATTTAATCCAACATAAAAATTGCGAAGCAAAATTCTAAGGTTCACTTCAAAGGTACAATTACGGTAAGTGTCGTGGTTTTGTCACGGCAGATGTCCTAGGGTGAGGACTTAGTCGTGAGGCCAGCGCATCTATGTAGTAGCTTGAGAGGGGTTGAGCGGAATCGAGAGACGCAACACAAGACGAGGATTTAGACAGCTTCGGGCCCCGGGAAACATCATCCGGTAACAACCCTACATGCTGTTTGAGGCTAGGTCTCATTATGATCACGAGGGAGTCGCCCGTAAACCGGCTCTTTGTGTCTAGACCTAGAGATTGTTTCTTCTTGCCTGTCCCTCTTTGGGGAGCCCTGCCCCTCCTTATATAAGTTGAAGGGGCGGGTTACATGTGGAGTCCTATTAGGATTAGGACCAGTCTATCTCTAATACAAACTGGATACAAGTCCAGGTCTTAACTCCTTGTAAGACAAATATTCTTCACGCCTTTCCTTGTAAACCGGCCCACCATAGTATGAATCGGCCTTCATGAACCGCCCGTTGGGCCACCGGGTCTTGTCGCTCCTCTGACCCGCCTGCCGGATTACCAATGAATCGTAAACCGCCAGGTCCAAACGGGTCACCAGTGAATCGTCAAGTCTCAGTCGGGTCTGAAGTAAAACGCCAAGTCCGGCCGGGTTATACTTCCGGCCGGTTTACCCCGTGGGGTATATCCCCGACATTAGCCCCCAGTTTAATTTGGATTTATCCATGTTAAACTGATCCTGTAAAATAAACACAAGAACAAACTTGACAGGTTGTGCTCCGGGTTAAGAATTCTTCTAAACCGGCACCTCATCATCCTTAAGTCCTTGTCATTTCCCCCTTCTAAAAAATCCGAGTCAATAGACCAGCTTCATAATCAATTTGCTTGTAGAAGATATTTCATAAATAAAGAATCCATTTGAATCGGCCTTCAATGCTCTGATTTGAAAAAATATTGGTCTTCAAATATTCAACTGATATCAGCCGGTTTGAAAATGTATAACTTGCCGGTTTATCCTTGCCAAAATTGCCGGTTTATAAATATTGATAGCACCGGGTCATAATTGTTGCCGACGCCGGGTCATAGTTATTGATGACGCCGAGTCATGATTGTTGGTAACGTCGGGTCATGATTGTTGCAGACACCGGGTCAATCTAGTTTGCTCAAAACTGAAAATTGAAAGATATTTTTCACTTATATCCATATTACCTATACCCCCCAAGTCTTGAGCAGAAATCCATGTTGTTCATCCCAGTCACTTAGTAAAAACTGAATACTCCATATTATGTAGCCCCCAAGTGCCGGGTCATTATGCAATAATGAGCAGGGACTTTGTAAATATAATCATGTAGACTTGAGCAGTGATGTGTAGCCCCGAAGGGCCGGCTTAGTAAGATAATACTGAACCCGGACTTGATATATATACTTCAATGAAAATAACATCTTATAATGTAGCTTTCATCGTAGGGCTTGAACCCACGTCCACAAGGTTAAGAGCTTTGTGCTTTACCAACTGAGCAGTGGATCCTTCAATATAATGGACGAAAACTTGTGTACCTTGAATTGTTGACAGGAGCAATTGGTAGCCCCCAAGGGCCGGCTCATTATGATGTGATTAGTCGGGTCTTCAATAAGGCCAATTAAAAATGACTTTGCATTATCCCCCAAGTGTCATGGTGCATGCTTGCAGCGACATGAGACTTGCATGTAATCTCAATTAGAATAATGTAGGCCCCAAGTGCCGGGTCGTGAGCCTGCAGCGACTCGGGACTATTCCTTCCATTGTAGAATAAATCATATCCTTTGATAAAATAATAGCCATTGCGCTAAAGCGACTTTGAAAACCTCAATAATACCGGTTATTAATAACCATAATAAAATCCAGCCATGTTGGCTATTCAAGATAATATAATCCGGTATGAAAACCTTATTCATTCAATATCATAATGAAAATTCAGCCAAGTTTGGCTATTTGAATAATATAACCCAATGATTTATAAGCGCATGATTCCAATGGCGCAATCCAAATATATATTGGCGACTTATAGTCTAGAGCCAGGCTGGTTTAATAAACGCCGGTGATTTATAATCATGCTTTATTCAACCTGTTTCTGCATACAACAAGTTTAAAGTGTCCTGGCGGTTTACCGCCGGACGGGTCATAATGCCCAACATATAACCCAGGTTTATAACCAAGGCTGCACTTAAGAATAATCAAATATGAAATATATCATACCTGTGACATTGAATTGGTTTACCAACTTTTTGTAGTAAGGGTAATAACCCAAATTTTGAGTACTGATAACTCCCGTTATATGATACCGGTTTACAATAAAACCGTTTCGGGTTGTGATAAACACTGGATTATCCATATATAATACTGGCGACTTATAGTCGAAACCAGATCGGGCTGATAGTCTCCGGATTATGACTTGATCATGTACCGACAACTTGTAGTTGACAGCCCAACCGGGTTGGTAAACACTAGTTTGAAAACATCTCAGATCTTATGAAAACAAAGAAAACTCAGCAAAAGGCAAATAAGAACCGTTGTAGTCGAGGCTTTTTACGGGCTGCCAGGCCCTAAATTCGATAGCAAAGAATCCCCAAGCAACATTGTTAGCTGTGCTCAGTGGGTGCCTATGTTTAAGCTGTTGTTTTACAACACTCTCTTTGGCCTCGGTTTGTCGCGGCTTTGAGCCGATCAAGAGGCGTGACTATGGTTCGAGTTCGACCAAGTCCCCAAGTGATGTTGTGGCATTACGCTGATGAAGAGGTGTAGCTATGGTTCGGATACGACCAAGCACCCAAGTGACCATAAGTTTTGGCATTGCGCCGATCAAGAGGTGTAGCAATGGTTCGGATACGACCAAGCCCCCAAGTGACCATAAGTTTTGGCATTGCGCCGATCAAGAGGTGTACCTATGGTTCGGATACGACCAACCCCCCAAGTGACCATAAGTTTTGGCATTGCGCCGATCAAGAGGTGTAGCTATGGTTCGGATACGACCAAGCCCCCAAGTGACCATAAGTTTTGGCATTGCGCCGATCAAGAGGGTACCGACAGCTATGTTCTGTTTGGTAAATACACCTATGTTTGAACAGGAAGCCCCCAAATGACCATTGAAGCAGGGTACCTATGTTTGAGTTGTGCTTTGCAACAGACTCTCTTTGGTCCCTTTAATTTTTGTAAGAGATAATTCTTCTTGAGCCGGGATTTTGAACCGGATATCGAGAGCTTCAAAGACTTGTGGGAGACATCTTTCCCTTGAACCGGATTGTAAAACGGAATCTTCATTTTCAGCCGGAAATTTTCTGACGGCTTTTAAACTCGAACTTGCGAGAAGTTAATTCCTTTTTGAACCGGGCATTCTTAAACCGGATTTGGGAGCTTCAGAGCTTTGTGGGAGACAGATTTCCCTTGAACCGGATTGTAAACCGGATATTTGAGAGCTTCAGCGAGACTGACTTCCCTTGAACCGGATTCCTTTCTGATGACCCGGAACTTCTTCATTGAGTCGGGATTTTGTAGCTGTCATATACTTTATAAGCCGGAAATTTTCTGACGGCCCTTAAATTTTCATCAATATAACAGTAGCCTCCAGGACCGGGTTATCTTTCCCTCCATCGTCCTGGGGTTCTTAAATTTGCTGAAACCAGCAAAATTTGCTGAGTCATGTCATCGTAGCCCCCGAGTCTCAAGGTGACTCGAGGAGTCGGCTTTGAGATTCTCCATATTTGACCGTGATAAAAACCGGCATAACTTGTAAATTATTGGTGTTGATAGCACGATGTGAATCCATAGAAGGTTGAGGTGACTGCGGTGGGTTATAAATGATCCCGTATGAGCCGTGTCAACAACTCGGCCAATGGTTCCTTCCAACTGGCGATTTAAAGTTAACCAAATTGTAGTGGCGGCGACTTGTGCGCCTGCCCATTGAGCCACCCTGTGCAGACGGCGGTTGATAGTATATGATAATTTGCCTCCATTTTGTTCAAAGAAAATCGGGCTACCCAAGCTGTGACTTGCTCATACCCAATAAACAGCTCATGCAGACAGGTGCGGCCTGGCGTGTTGATGTAGACCAAGCCGCGAGAGACGGACGGAAAATACGACCGTAGCATCAGATGCGGTACAGACAGATGAGTTGGTCACGGTGTTGTAAACCGGTGTGGACGGGCGAGTCAATCGCAGGCGCGGTAAATCGCGCGGATTGGCGAGTCAACCACGTCGTGTTGATGTAGTGAACAATTGTCCTGTATCAGAAACATCGCAAGCCAGAGTAATTGCTCTTTTTAAAGAAAACAATATATAATATATAAAAATTTACTGGATTGATTTCACCTGATATGTCACGCCAGAAATTATCCACCGCGGAGTTGATGATCATCACGGTAAAGCTGAAACCAATCACGGCCGAGTCGGCCACGGGAGCAGACAGATGAGCCGGTCGCTGCGTTGTAAGCCGGTGCGGTCGGTCGAGTCAATCGCAGGAGCGGTAAGCCATGCGGACGCTGAGTCGGCCGCGGGGGCGGACGGGTAAGTTGTCTGTGGCATTGTAAGGCGGCACAGATGGGTGAGTCGGCTGGCGCGTTGATGTAGACCGGACCGCAGGGGCGGCGGCTTGACCACACCCGTTCAACAACAAGCGGGCGCGGACGCTGGTGCATGATGATGCTAACGCATACTCCATAGACACAACATGGCACCACCTTTATAATGAATCATTTGTCCTGCACATAAAAATACACAGACCAAAATAATTGTTCGCAGACATATTACTGTATATAGATGAAGTAGATAAGATGGGTATCACCTGATGTGTCTTTCGGACAAAGTGACTGCATAGCAATTTGATCAAATGATGGCCTTCACATCCGAACAAATCACCATGCATCCATCCAGTTTTTAAGTAAGCCAGACCCCTCAAGCAATGCATTGAACTTGGGTGTCCCTGTCCACTTGTCTTTTATGTAAACAGCACTCCACGAGTAATGCTTCATAACTGATCCTTAGCAGCTCGCAACGCCACACAAACGTCAATAGCTCGGCGCGGCACGGAGCCAGCGACGCCCAAGGCAGTAGCAACACCAGCGGAGGGAGCGGCGGGAGACGCTCATCGGTGCTCATCAGTGCTCATCGGAAGCGGTAACAGCAGCCAAGGCCCAGCGCTCGCGGCTTAGCAACTTGGAGTTGAGGCCCAGTGCTGGCGGCTTAACGACGCCGGCGAGTGAAGACGACCGGGTGGCAGTAGTAGTCGGTGACAGAGGAGCAGTGGCTCGACGGAAAAGGCAACCATGCACTGGTGTTGTTGCATGACGGTATTTAATGAATTTCTGAGTGTACTGTTCTCCCTCAAAATACTGTGACTTTAGCGGCAACTTTGATAGAACCATAGGCATACCCGACCGGCTGCAGAGTTCTTGTTGACCTCGGCGACTCGGATCAAAAAAATTCGTCTAAAAAACTCCAATTTTCTTCACACAAATATCTTAATAGCAATCCATACATGTACGCGTGGACATATATCTTTTTTCTTCCTTTTGCTTGATCGCTTTGCACTTGAAGTAGCAGCAGAGAGACCTGGCCATTGTTTGGGGTGAGATCGGGCGCGACTCGGCGTTGACCCGCCATAGAGGAGGCGGCTCTGCTGGCAACTCGGCCACGAAGCATAATTCGGGTCGTAGTTGATTGAGTCCTGTCCGAGTCCTTGCTATATTCTTTTTTCCTTTCCTTTTGTCTTCACGTGATGATGAATCTGTTGTAGTACTCCTTCCAGTCCATGCTCGCGCATAATCCTTGGGTGCTCCGCAAGCCTCCGCACCACTTTTGCCTCGGGACTTGGTCCATCAACAGATTATGTGCGGAGGCGTGGAGCAATGAACACAACTTGACGGATTGGTCAGAATAACTACAACGGAAGATTTCCTGTCCGTCTCAACGTAACCTGCGATTGATGGATCGCGGAAAACTCACAGATCATAAATCTGGTCCGACGAACTTGGAACTGATGCAGATCCTTTCAAACCGTCTTTCTTCATCTGAAAATTTGTGAACGTCTCGACCCTGAGAGAGATCCCTCCAAGAACTCAACACCACCGTGCGCAAGCCCCACGGTGGGCGCCAACTGTCGTGGTTTTGTCACGGCAGATGTCCTAGGGTGAGGACTTAGTCGTGAGGCCAGCGCATCTATGTACTAGCTTGAGAGGGGTTGAGCGGAATCGAGAGATGCAACACAAGACGAGGATTTAGACAGCTTCGGGCCCCGGGAAACATCATCCGGTAACAACCCTACATGCTGTTTGAGGCTAGGTCTCATTATGATCACGAGGAAATCGCCGGTAAACCGGCTCTTTGTGTCTAGCCCTAGAGATTGTTTCTTCTTGCCTGTCCCTCTTTGGGGAGCCATGCCCCTCCTTATATAAGTTGAAGGGGCGGGTTACATGTGGAGTCCTATTAGGATTAGGACCAGTCTATCTCTAATACAAACTGGATACAAGTCCAGGTCTTAACTCCTTGTAAGACAAATATTCTTCACGCCTTTCCTTGTAAACCGGCCCACCATAGTATGAATCGGCCTTCATGAACCGCCCGTCGGGCCACCGGGTCTCGTCGCTCCTCTGACCCGCCTGCCGGATTACCAATGAATCGTAAACCGCCAGGTCCAAATGGGTCGCTAGTGAATCGTCAAGTCTCAGCCGGGTCTGAAGTAAAATGCCAAGTCCGGCCGGGTTATACTTCTGGCCGGTTTACGCCGTGGGGTATATCCCCAACAGTAAGACTCCATCATTCTAAACCAGGCATCTTTTAAGTTTTCTCCTTGTCTTTGTTTGAAGTGAAAGACTTCAAACTCAGGGGACAACGGAGTTGATAAGGGACTAGCCATAACGACAAGCAAATGAAAAAGAGGCGAACGGAAAAGAGGGGCGAATAAAACGGCAAGGGTGAAGTGAGGGAGAGGAAAACGAGAGGCAAATGGCAAATAATGTAATGCGGGAGATAAGGGTTGTGATGGGTACTTGGTATGTTTACTTTTGCGTAGGCCTCCCCGGCAACGGCACCAGAAATCCTTCTTGCTACCTCTTGACCACTGCGTTGATTTTTGCTTGAAGAGGAAAGGGTGATGTAGCGAAGTAGCGTAAGTATTTCCCTCAGTTTTTGAGAACCAAGGTATCAATCCAGTAGGAGGCCACGCACGAGTCCCTCGCACCTACACAAACAAATAAATCCTCGCAACCAACGCGATAAGGGGTTGTCAATCCCTACACGGTCACTTGCGAGAGTGAGATCTAATAGATATGATAAGATAATATTTTTGGTATTTTTGTGATAAAGATGCAAAGTAAAGAAAACAAAATAAAAAGGGCAATGGAAATAGCTTGTTGTCGGGAGATTAATATGATGGAAAATAGACCCGGGGGCCATAGGTTTCACTAGTGGCTTCTCTCAAGAGCATAAGTATTTTACAGTGGCTGAACAAATTACTGTTGAGCAATTGACAGAATTGAGCATAGTTATGAGAATATCTAGGTATGATCATGTATATAGGCATCAGGTCCGAGACAAGTAGACCGACTCCTGCCTGCATCTACTACTATTACTCCACACATCGATCGCTATCCAGCATGCATCTAGAGTATTAAGTTCAAAAGAACAGAGTAATGCTTTAAGTAAGATGACATGATGTAGAGGGATAAACTCATGCAATATGATATAAACCCCATCTTGTTATCCTCGATGGCAACAATACAATACGTGCCTTGCTGCCCCTACTGTCACTGGGAAAGGACACCGCAAGATTGAACCCAAAGCTAAGCACTTCTCCCATTGCAAGAAAGATCAATCTAGTAGGCCAAACCAAACTGATAATTCGAAGAGACTTGCAAAGATAACCAATCATACATAAAAGAATTCAGAGAAGATTCAAATATTTTTCATAGATAAACTTGATCATAAACGCACAATTCATCGGTCTCAACAAACACACCGCAAAAGAAGATTACATTGAATAGATCTCCACAAGAGAGGGGGAGAACATTGTATTGAGATCCAAAAAGAGAGAGGAAGCCATCTAGCTAATAACTATGGACCCGAAGGTCTGAGGTAAACTACTCACACATCATCGGAGAGGCTATGGTGTTGATGTAGAAGCCCTCCGTGATCGATGCCCCCTCCGGCGGAGCTCCGGAACAGGCCCCAAGATGGGATCTCACGGGTACAGAAGGTTGCGGCGGTGGAATTAGGTTTTTGGCTCCGTGTCTGGTAGTTTGGGGGTATGTAGGTATATATAGGAGGAAGGAATACGTCGGTGGAGCAACGTGGGGCCCACGAGGGTGGAGGGCGCGCCCAGGGGGGTAGGCGCACCCCCCTACCTCGTGGCTTCCTGGTAGCTTTCTTGACGTAGGGTCCAAGTCCCCTGGATCATGTTCGTTCCGAAAATCACGTTCCCGAAGGTTTTATTCCGTTTGGACTCCGTTTGATATTCTTTTTCTGCGAAACTCTGAAATTGGCAAAAAGTAGCAATTCTGGGCTGGGCCTCCGGTTAATAGGTTAGTCCCAAAAATAATATAAAAGTGTATAATAAAGCCCAATAATGTCCAAAACAGAAGATAATATAGCATGGAGCAATCAAAAATTATAGATACGTTGGAGACGTATCAGACGGCTCCTGGAAGCCAGCTCCTGGAGAAACCGAACAGCGCAGTGCAATTTTCTGGAGCAGCTGTCACGCAGCTTCGCAGAAACGAGGAGTAGGAGTTGGTCGTTATTACATGAGAGTTCCCTTCCGAAGTGCAAGCCGAACCGTTTTCTCTCGCTAATTACATCGATACTACCCTTCCGAAGAGCTGTAGCGAGAGAAAACGTTTTGCTGCTGCGGAACGCTCGCTGGGCACCATGAGAAGCTGGCTATTGGAGAAACTGGCTCTTGGAGAAGCCAGTGGACTTCCGAACGGGGCCTTATTGATAAATCTTAGTTTATCTACTTGAGAGAGATTTGTTTTTGTCCTACAAAACTCTACGCTTGGAGGTCCAACCAAGTCTACAAGAATAAAGTTGTGTAGTAGACATCAAACACTAACTCGTATTCCTTTATCAATGTGAGCTCCACCAAACCAATTTAACAGTTAAGTAAGACCTTGATCACAGAGAAGGAATAAAAGTATGGTGACATGGAGTCTCCTAGACAGAATCCTCCAGATCGAGTGAAATATGGCAGGAGATCTCCATTCACCTTTATAGAGAACCTCACAAAGGTCACACACTTCATCACAAGCCTGGCAAAATGATAAGCGAGGCCTAACTTATTCATGATAGCTCCAAGATAATGCAATTCCACCCCATCATAGGCTTTGAGCATATCCAGTTTAACTACACAACAATTATTTTGCCTTTCTTACTCCTCTTGATAGCATGCACACTTTCATAGGCAACAACTACATTATCCATGATCAAACGGCACGGTACAAACGCACTTTGTTCTTCACCTATACCATCATCAAAGGATAACTCTAACCCTGTTGGCCATACTTTTAACGACAATCTTGTACAGAACATGACATATAGCAATCAGTCGGTATTATGAGATTTTTGTTGATGTCATACCTTGGGTATCAGCGTGATTGCAGTATCATTTAGACCCTGGGGTAATTCTCCCCCATTCAAAAACACCAGTATGGCTTGTGTAATGTCCTCACCTAGAATATTCCAATGTCGTTGGTAGAATCCGGGGTGAATCCTTCAACTCCTGGGCTTTCGACGGGGCCATATCAAACAACACCGGGTTCACTTCCTCGGCCACATACTCTTTTTCTATCCCTTCATTCATGATCTTTATAACCCGAGGAAAACAACAAAGTCCAACAACTTCTTCATGGGCCTAACCCCATGCGTATGGTACAAAGAATGGTAGAAGGTACCAACTTCCTCTTTTACTTTGGCTTGCTCCGTGCTACCATGCCCATCCGCCCTCTCTAGTGATTCAATCCATTTAATCATCTTCTGACGAGCAGCCTGCGCTTGGAAATAGCCTGTGTTTTGATCTCCCTCACGCAATCACAACACTCACGAGGGTTGCTTTAACCAAATTTCCTTCAGTCGCAACACGTCCCAAAGTCGTGCTGCTACCACTTTTCTTCCTCCTCAACTTGACGAGGAAGCTCCGAGAGTTGAAGGATTCACCCCCAGATTCTACGTGAACATTTTTGAACTCTTTAACATGCTTGGAATTTGGGAACATTTTCCATAATCACAAATATTTCTTGCATCCACAAACATTTTATGATTTTCTAAAAAAAAAAATCAAAATCACAAAGATTTCTAAATGCGTGAACATTTATTTCAAAATGACAAACATTTTTAACTCGTGAACAATTTATAACTTCCCGGACATTTTCCAAGATCATAAAATTGTTTGAATAATGAACATTTATTCAAAATCATGAACAATTTTTAATATTGGACATTCTTCAAAAACAAGAACATTTTTGGAATTTGTGAATGTCGTTTGATTTCCTGGATATTTTTTGAATCCATGGACATTTTATGATTTTCTGAACATTTCCTCAAATCACAAATATTTTTTTAATACAGGAACTTTATTGTTGCAAAAGAAAAATATTTATTGAATATGCTAATAATTTCTGATTTCCAGAACATTTTTTTGAGATCACGAACATTTGTGGAATTCCGAAATATTGTTTATCAAAATTGTGAACTTTTTTGCAGTCACGAACATTTTTTGGATATACTATTTTTTAGAAATCACGACCCATTTATTAAAAAATCCATGATCATTTTTTCCCATTTGTTAAAAAAATCATGATTTCTGAACTTTTTTAATAATACCAACCATTACTTGTTGTTTTTTCTGATTTTTCCTAAAATCCCAAACAAAACTAAATGAGAAAGACCAAAAAAGGGGCCCCCATCCCCTCACTTGCGCCGGTTGAAATCATGTGTGTTTCGTACCTACTAGGGGCTAACGCGCGCTTCGCGGCGCCGTTTTTCACCAGTGAATTAACTTTATATATATATATATATATAGATTATTACGATCAGTTGTTTCTTTTGATTTTATCTGTGTGGGCTTTGTGTATTATTTTTTATTGGTGGTGTTTTTTTGTTCGTGTACCGTGTTGGGTTGTTGTTGGATTTTTTCTCAAGAGAAGAAAGGAGTTATTTGATGCTTGGTTGTGAAGTCTTTGCATATTTAGGTGTTAGTGTCAGCCGATGGTGATTATTTGAGCCTCTCGGGAGTTCTTATTTCACGCTAAACCCATGAAATTGCTACCGTGAAGCTCAAGTTATGACGCTCACAGGAGTCATAACACTTAGCAGTAGTGTGTTCCTGCCCACGCTACTGTTATAGCTACTTAGTAGTAGCGCTTTCCATAAAAGCACTACTGCTAGTCTAACTAGTAGTAGTGTGCTTCATGTCTACCGCTACTAGTATTATGTTTTTTATTTTTTTTATTTTTAGTGTATTTATACGCCGTTATACAAATTTTGATACAGTACCAATTAAGAGGTTGTTATATCATTATGTCCATGATGAATTAATATATCATTGTGAGGAAGAAACATGGATTAGATTCATTTGGATGAATCAAAAGTTGAATTAGGACAACGATCCTACTAATTCAACTTTTGGTCACTTTTGATCCATCCACATGAATCTAATTCGCATTCCTTCCACCAATGTTATAATAACTAATCATGATCATAATAACAAATCATCATGATAATCATGATCAACATCATCATCATATTAATATAAAAACTCTTGCATCATATCATCACCAACAACACTAGCTAATAATCATCATAGTCATTACCACCAACACTATTTAATCATCATAGTCATCGTGTATCTATCGAATCACCACCAACACTAGCTAATAATAATCATCATAGTCATTATCACCAACACTAGTTATTTAATCATCATAGTCATAGTATAGCACATCATCATCTTCAAACTCATTCTAGCTAGCTAATCACTCCTGCTGCTCTCTCTTAGGTAAAATAGCATAAAACATGTGTAGCACTCCTGCTTCATCATATTGGAGAATGTAGATGAACCTGTCTCCTAAATGTGGGTTGCGCTTCCGATTGCTGCCCCCTAGTACTTCTCTATTGTGATCCTTCACAATTTTGCTCCAGTCTTTGACTATTAAGACTTGCTCGCTTCGAGAAATCATGAATGCATTGATGTGCAATGTAGGGTGTCTTGGCCGGAAGCTAACCATTGTCATGTGACCTTTAGGCTCGATCCAACGAGGCACAACAATCATCGGGAGTCCCTATTGAAGAACATCGTAGTAACATACTTAGCAATGAAGTTTAGCTTAAAAATAATGTATGCAAAAGATGCACTAAGGACAAATAGTAAAAACCATACCATCTTTCCTGAATAGATGTGACCATAGTTCAATACGCACACTAGTGGTCGCACGTATTGAGTACTAATATTTCGAAGTCCAAGAAAATAACCTCTCTTGACAGTATCAAGATCCTCAAGCCATGAAACATAATGACTTATCTCCTCGAAGTTTAGTTCAGCCCCGGGACAGTAGTAGGTGTTGTCTACCAAGCGCCGGACATGTTTGCTTGAATGGAAATAAGATGTCGATGGAAATTAGTTGTCAACTATTTCTAAATAAACAATATAAATCACTTAATAAATATGGTTGAGAAACTCACATAATGGTAGAACTGGAGGCGTCTGCACATCGATCTAGATGTCGATATTACCTTCAATTTCATCTTACGGGCGAATATCAAAGGTGATAAGCATATTAGGCTCAAACGCATAAGCCTTGCATAGTGCTCTCCAATTTTTGCATTCAAAATAGGAGTAGGTGTTTGCATTGTATAATTTTATGGCAAAAGTATAACCATGCTCGGTCCTCAAGTGAACTCTCTTTACCTCCATACTTTCCATAGTAGTGAACCAATCTTATCCAAGACATAAATTCTTGCATGGCAGGGAATACACTAGTAGAATTGTAAAAAACTAAAATTATAACTTGATGCAAAAGAGGCAGAAGTTATGCTTAATTACGAAAAAAGACTTGTTTTTGTGACTTACTGTATCCACTTCGAAGTTCTCATCCAGCATGATGCTAAAGCGCCTACCACCAACTAGGTGAGGCCTGTCGCACAGGCCGCGCTCGTCTTCACGGTATTCGCACATAACGGATTCCCTTTCATCGTCAAACATTTCCTATGTTCATAGTTGAAGCATTAATTGAAAATCAATCGAAGGCAACTACCAGGAAACTCACACAGATCACTATTACTCAATATGCAACGGGTTGACTTTAGGTCTGTCGAGTCTTTCCTCCTAAACTCTCATCTCACATATATGGTGGGCACTCCCTCTCTGATATTGCGACCGTCGGTGATGGTCGCTACTCCTCCTTTCCCTAGTGCATTACAAATATCTAGCACGAGGAAAAGAAGGAGAAGCGACCCCCACGACAACAGTCGGCATTCTTCTTCTCTCATATATGGTGGACACTCCCTCGCCGATTTTTTCGACCATCGATGATGGTCGCTACTCCTTCTTCCCCTAGTGCATAACAAAGGTCTAGCACAAAGAGAAGCAGGAGAAGCAACCACCACGACAATTGTGAGCATTCTTCTTCTCTCATATATGGTGGAGACTCTCCCTCACTGATTTTTTGACTATCATGTATGGAGCCTCGGCAGACTTAAAGTCAACTCGAAATGTCGTTCAATTCTCTTTCTAGAAAATCCGGGGCACTCGATATTTCCTACATATTCTAGCACAAGTCATGCTTAAATTCACAGAAAATTTCGGCATGACCTTTGATAAAATAGGACATATCGAGCGCCTGAAATTTGCCGGAACAGAAATGAATCAACACTTCGACAAACATAGGCCACTCGGAAATGAATCAACACTTCGCACATGAGCATAAACTGGTGCTCATTGCATTTCAATGGTTCAATATTGACAAAAACATTTCAATATATCTTATAACCCGGACATTTCATTTGGTTAAGAAGCATAACTAAATACCCTAGTTCTACTCTATTCAACACCGAGGAGTGGAGAAGGAGGAGGTGGAATTTTAGCTCACTGACTCGGGTGTAGAGGAAGTAGAGGTAGCTTGGATGACAATCACTCCAAGGAGACACAACTCTACAAAGCCTGCATATTCCACCGAGTAAAATTTTAGATCATCAAATCTCATATAGCATTCTTTGATGACAAAGTGATAATGACATAAAAATAATTAAATTTTCCAATACATTTCTATATTAAAAAACAAAATTATGACAAATTTCTATATCTAAATTTTCTAACTAAAATTAAACTAGTTCTATTAATTCAACTAGTTCAACTAAGCACTTACTATAAATAAAAATAATTAATTTTCTTACTAATTCAACTAGTTCTATTAAGCACTTACTATAAATAAACTAGTTCTATTAACTATTTCTATTAAACACTTACTAAAAATAGTAAAAAAAACTACATTATACAAGAACAGTAAAAAACAGTTTAGGGTTTAGGAGAGATGGAGGGAGGAGGGGTGGGAGGAGGAGGAGGGAGGAGGGAGGAGGAGGGGGAGGAGGGCGGTGGGAGGATCGAGGGAGGAGGAGGACGAAGGAGGGGGTGGGAGGAGGCAGGAGAGAGGAGGAGGGGGAGGAGGGCTGCCGACGGAGGGCTTGGCCGGAGGAGCAGGGAGAGGAGGGAGGAGGGGGCGACCGTAGGAGGAGGGAGGATGGCGCAGTAGGGAGGGAGGGCTCAGGAGAGGGACGAGGAGGGGAGGGAGGTGGAAGGAGGAGGGATGGAGGAACTACCTCAGTGGAGGAGGAGCAGGAGCGTCGGCGGCGGCGGGCGACGACTGCGGTCGGGGAACGGCGGCGGACGATGGGGGTGCGGGGGAGAGTGAGAGTGGAGTGGAGAGGGGAGAGTGAGGGGCGGCCGGTTGGAAAAGATAGGATGGCTTTAGCAGTAGCGCGCGTTAGGATAAAGCTCTACTGCTAAACGACATAGCAGTAGCGCGTTTAGCAAACAGGCGCTATTGCTATACATAGTCTGGCGGCAAGGACGTGGCAATTGTAGTAGTAGCGCTGTTTCCTCCGGACGCGTTACTGCTATGTGGATATCAGTAGCGCGGTTCGTTGTAGCGCACTACTGCTAAGTAGCAGTAGCGCCTTTTTTTAAACCGCGCTGCTAGTAATATTCTGTCTATAAAGTTTTCCCTAGTAGTGAAGAGTGCCCAAATTTTTTGGGGAATTTTGGGAATGACAGAAATGTAGGCTGCTTCACAACCTAGGACAAAAATTGACACATGGACATGACACATAGGTAAAAATTGACACATGTACATGACACATAGGCAAAACTGATGAGGTGGCACTTAGTCATAGCAATGCACCACAATTCACAAGGCTATGACCATCTATATTGGTCGTGGTCAGCTAGAAATAAGGCAGCTGCTACCTCTTGAGCACTGCGTTGGTTTTCCCTTGAAGGGGAAAGGGTGATGCAGCAAAGTAGCGTAAGTATTTCCCTCGGTTTTTGAGAACCAAGGTATCAATCTAGTAGGAGGCCACGCACGAGTCACTCGCACCTACACAAACAAATAAATCCTCGCAGCCAACGAGATAAGGGGTTGTCAATCCCTACACGGTCACTTACGAGAGTGAGATCTGATAGATATGATAAGATAATATTTTTGGTATTTTTGTGATAAAGATGCAAAGTAAAGAAAACAAAATAAAAACAGCGAAAGAAATAGCTTGTTGCCGGGAGATTAATATGATGGAAAATAGACCCGGGGGCCATAGGTTTCACTAGTGGCTTCTCTCAAGAGCATAAGTATTTTACGGTGGGTGAACAAATTACTGTTGAGCAATTGACGGAATTGAGCATAGTTATGAGAATATCTAGGTATGATCATGTATATAGGCATCACGTCCGAGACAAGTAGACTGACTCCTGCCTGCATCTACTACTATTACTCCACACATCGACCGCTATCCAGCATGCATCTAGAGTATTAAGTTCATAAGAACAGAGTAATGCTTTAAGCAAGATGACATGATGTAGAGGGATAAACTCATGCAATATGATATAAACCCCATCTTGTTATCCTCGATGCCAACAATACAATACGTGCCTTTCTGCCCCTACTGTCACTGGGAAAGGACACCGCAAGATTGAACCCAAAGCTAAGCACTTCTCCCATTGCAAGAAAGATCAATCTAGTAGGCCAAACCAAACTGATAATTCGAAGAGACTTGCAAAGATAACCAATCATACATAAAAGAATTCAGAAGATTCAAATATTGTTCAGAGATAAACTTGATCATAAACCCACAATTCATCGGTCTCAACAAACACACCGCAAAAAGAAGATTACATCGAATAGATCTCCACAAGAGAGGGGGAGAACATTGTATTGAGATCCAAAAATAGAGAGGAAGCCATCTAGCTAATAACTATGGACCCGAAGGTCTGAGGTAAACTACTTACACATCATCGGAGAGGCTATGGTGTTGATGTAGAAGCCCTCCGTGATTGATGCCCCCTCCGGCGGAGCTCCGGAACAGGCCCCAAGATGGGATCTCACGGGTACAGAAGGTTGCGGCGGTGGAATTAGGTTTTTGGCTCTGTATCCGGTAGTTTGGGGGTACGTAGGTATATATAGGAGGAAGGAGTACGTCGGTGGAGCAACGTGGGGCCCACGAGGGTGGAGGGCGCGCCCCCTACCTCGTGGCTTCCTGGTTGAAGTGTTGACGTAGGGTCCAAGTCCTCTGGATCACGTTCGTTCCGAAAATCACGTTCCCGAAGGTTTCATTCCGTTTGGACTCTGTTTGATATTCTTTTTCTGTGAAACTCTGAAATTGGCAAAAAACAGCAATTCTGGGCTGGGCCTCCGGTTAATAGGTTAGTCCCAAAAATAATATAAAAGTGTATAATAAAGCCCAATAATGTCCAAAACAGAATATAATATAGCATGGAGCAATCAAAAATTATAGATACGTTGGAGACGTATCAGCAGCGGACCAGTGTTGTCTACTTTACGACCATTTCGTGTAAGAAAATTACAGCCTTTCTGACCAAAATGGTCGTTATGGTTTAGGGTTTGGAGCCCCCCCCCACCCCCGAACAGCTTATGACCAATTGTTCTCAAATGGTCATGGATTTATGACCATTTCTTCCAGGGTCACTGACAGAAGGTCACAAGTTGACATATTTCTTGTAGTGCGTGGGGACATCTGCCCATAGGGTCGTGATGGCCCTTTCTAAGGTGAGTAGGACATCTTTCTTGCTCACTTTAAGATCCCTCCTAGTCTTGTGGTTGGTGTATATCCTCCCCACTTATGACACACCGAGCAATTGTCATATGTGATGTCTGCCTTCCCTCGAGGCTTCATATTGCATTGCCCGGTCGTCCCTTTGATCGGAGGTGTTAGTGTAAATCCATTCGAGGGTAGGGGTGAGGCAACTCCGTTCCTTTGGAAGGCATCAATGGTGCTAATGAAGATGAGGGTATTGATGCTTCCTACATCATTCCATATATCCTATTTGATATCATGAAGGTCCCAATAGTCGGTGCCAACTGCCGACGGTGTATTGTAAAGTACCAGAACAACAATATATAACGTATGTGGATTTGTGTGACAATAGAACAGAACCTCAAGTAACCACATAGACATATAGAGACAATTTTACCCAGGTTTGGGATCCCACAATGTGAGTAATGCTACTTGTGATAGGCGTTGGGATTTCCCCGAAGAGGAAGGGTGATGTAGTATAGTAGCTGGTAGTATTTCCCTTAGATAAGAACCAATGTTTATTGAACCAGTAGGAGACTCACGCAAATAAACATGAACAGTCCCTACACACACACACACAAAACAAATACTTGCACCCAACATGGGCAAGAGGGTTGTCAATCTCTTTATACTCGTTAATTGCAAGGATTGGTTATGGTAGTGATAGATAGATAAATTGCAAAAGAAAATAAACGGTAGCAACTAATTTTAGGGTTTTAGTACATATGAAGTGAATGGACGCTGGCACCAAAGAGTTCACTGGAGGCATCTCTCTCATGAGCATAACAACCCTGGGTAGAAAAATGACTGTTCGGCAATTCATAGAATAGTGCATAGTTATTATGATATTCATGGCATGATCAATATATAGGCATTACGTCTAAGGCAAGCGGGCTGACATCCATCTGCATCTACTACTATTACTCCACCCCTTGACCAATATCCAGCATGCATCTTAAGGTATTAAGTTCATAACAAACAGAGTGATGCTTGGAGCATGATCACATAATATGGACAAAGTAAGACCAAATAATATGTTCGAACCCTGTCGTTTTACCCTTATTAACAACAATACAAATACGTGCCTTGCAACTCCTCCTATCACAGAGTAAGGACATCTCAAGATTGAACCTACCAAGCACCTCTCCCACTAAAGATAAATCAATCTAATTAACCAAAGAATATGGATAGATTAGAGAGAAATACAAGGCTATAAAATCACACATAATAAATCTCAGAAAAGACTCAATTACTTTCAATGAATAATCTAAACATAAACCCACATTTCATCGGATCCCAACAAACACACCGCAAAGATTACATCGAATGGATCTCCAAGAGATCATTGTATTGAAGATCACACACACACATAGAGAGAGAGAGAGAGACCTAGCTACTGCTATGGACCCGTAGGTCCTGTGGGAACTACTCACACATCGTCATATGGAGGTAGCAAGGTTGATGAAGATGGCCTCAGTGATCGATTCCCCCTTTGGCAGAGTACCGTCGGAGGCCTCTAGATGGGATCTTGGAAGAACAGAGGCTTGAGGTGGCAATAAAATTGTTTTCGGTCACGCTCTTGGGGTTTCTTAATTTTATGGAATTTATAGCGCTGGAATTAGGTCAGGAGACCTTCGAGGGACCCACAAGCTCAGGTAGCACTGGGGGTGCATGTCTGAGCTTGTGGTCCACTCGTAGGTCATCTGCACCCCCGAAGCTTCTAGGGTCTCTTATGGTCCAGAAAAATCACTGTTAAGTTTCATCGTGTTTGGACTTCGTTTGGTATGGTTTTTCTGTGAAACAAAGAAAGAGGCAAAAACAGGAACTAGAACTGGGCACTGAGTTAATAGGTTTGTTCCCAAAAATGATATCAAATGGCATATAAAGTATACAAGATTGATGATATACTAGCATGAAACAATCAAAAATTACAGATACGTTGGAGATGTATCAAGTAAAAGTAACAACCCTAGTCCTTCTTGTTTGGAATTGTAGATATTAATGAGTACAATGTGGGGGTCCAACAACTTGTACATTAAGTCTCTAGAAATTTTTGTGGCCAATTCGACGGGTTGTGTCCAAGATTGGATCTAATCTAGGTCTAAAGTAGGTCTTCGACTCCATCCTCTTGGATGTAAAAGTAGAAGTTGTCCCTCCTAGTCTTGGCACTTTGATATTTATACCCATCCTTGGGTCGGTTCGGACGCCTTCCTACCCCGTGTATCGTAGTCGGATACGGCTTGACCTTCATTCGGTTGGTCCTTACCTTACTCTTATGATCTCTGGGCTTGGCACACCTTGGTTTCTCCTTTATTGATGGTCTTCAAAGGTAGTTCTTTTGGCCATTTATCTTTTTGGGCCAGGACTCCTGGAGGATCTGGATCATGAGTTCGGTTGACTTGCTTGGGCCGTGAGTGCTGTGAGGAGGGGCCCAAATTAGCATATCACCAACAGTAGTGAAACTTATCACGCACATGACGCAATGTCATACCCAACTACCCATTGGGGAGTCGACACAAAACTCGTGTTGGGTTCCGCCTTACTACCATAGTACCATGTCATATATTTAGTATTTCTCAAAAAAAATTAATTGACACCACCGCGTACCAAGCACTATAAAAATCCTCGCCCCTTACCCCTCGATGCTTCCTCAAACCTAGCCTCTCCCCTCAAGCCTCATCACAAACTTTCCCTTCTGTATGTAATATCTCCATCTCGTGCCTATCAACGACATCACCTCCACTGCTATAGTGAACTCACTTCTTCGTCGAATTTTCCTTCTGTATGTAATATCTCCTTCTGTATGTAATATCTCCATCTCGTGTTGTAGTGAACTCACTTCTTCGTCGAATTTTCAGAGCATCCACTCTCTTAGTTTATTATGCCAGTGCTAAGTAGGTCAACCTACAACCATGGCTGCGAGCGCAGGGTGGACGACCACATGTTAGATAGTCGCGGAGATCTGATTAATGATTTCATGGAGGATCAACTCGGTGATGATTACGTCTTTGAGTCTAAGATGGCTAATCCCATGACGGATCAGATCAATGATGAACATATTATGGAGTTAAAAGACACTGCCTCTAGTCTCATCGACAACCACAAACTCGGTGAGTTCTCTCCTTTTTTTCATCTTTATGTCCATACAATCTTTATTGTGATGGCCTTTCATAGAGGTGTTGAAGAGTAAATTCGACGATAATGAATAAGTGAAATAGGTCTATCATAGAGGGTTTTCTAAAGCACTAGAAAACATACCAAATCCAATTCTTGCATTTTATGCGTTTCCATCCATTGTTTTCAATCTTTTAAAACTTGGAATGTCGATGTTGACAATACAACCAATTGCACCGGCGATCCATTGGGTGAGATCATGTCATGCCTTCCTTCATCCATTTCTTGTCATGAAAACTCGGGTTCACTCTCTTGCTCCCGAGAGAAAATGTGATAAGGAGTTGACCCCTTGGTGAATTCCACCAAAATCCTGGTTCTATCCCTAGCATCGACCTTGTGGCGACCGAAGGGGAGGGGAACCATGTATCTCTTCTTGCAAGTATAGGGAGGAATCGTTAGGTTTTGTGTTGTAGCATGAAAGCAGTTAGGGTATCTGATAATTTGCCTCGGTTCTTCCTCATCATAATGATGTTGAAGATCTGGTTGCCTCCTCGG
This sequence comes from Aegilops tauschii subsp. strangulata, assembly GCF_002575655.3. NCBI lineage: Eukaryota > Viridiplantae > Streptophyta > Magnoliopsida > Poales > Poaceae > Aegilops > Aegilops tauschii. Next base: position 91,684,528 of record NC_053041.3, on the reverse strand, counting down.
CTCATCGTCTACTCCGGGCAACGAGACTTTTTTACCATTTGTTAATGGATTTTTTTGCCTCTAAGAGACTAGCAAGTGAGAAAAATTAATCATGGATTTGGATAGGGGTGGTGATTTAAAGAAGATGGATCTAGTGATATTCCATTATATCATCCACGAGATGCGGTGGGTCGCATCCAGGTTAATATGGGTTGTTCCCCAACAATTGTGTCATACTGACATGTGCATCAGTTCTTATGGTGTGCCTATTCTTGGTCTCTCAAAGCCTCATTGGTGATGGTACTTCCCTAATTTTGGCAATGGTGGAGGCTTCGCTCCTCTTCCAGTGAGCACCTCCTCGAAGACCAAGGTTGGTGGTAGTAGTAGGATTTGGTCTGTAAACGGACCCATGGCCCCTAACTGTATTTTTCCTTGGAGTTTTTCCTACAAAATTTCTGCTACACTTGTCTTCTCCCAGCCTATTTTGCAATTTTTAGTGTGGTCTTACCAATACCATGTATTTTAGTCAACGAAGATGCAATTACTATGAAAAAAATCTGATCATTTGGAACCCAAACCATCTCATCTCTAACATTGGCGCGAGTGCACACTTACCAAACCCCTCCAACCTATCCTTACCCATTGTATATCCAAAGATGATTCATTTGAAAAGCTCGGTAGACTCAAACACATGGATACATTAAAATCCAAAAATGGCACAATCATGAATGAAAATCCGACGATGGGATCGTAAGAAATGAAAACCCAAAGACAATATGACAATCAGCCGCAAAAAAAGACAATATGAAAGTAAATGAAAATCCAAAGATGAGATAATAGTAGATAAAAACCAAACATGGCATAATATTAATGAATTTCAAAAGATGGCAGAACATTAAATAAAAAATTATAAATGGCATATCATAAAATGAATTCCAAATATGGCATAACAATAAATGAAATCCATAGATTGCACAACATTGAATGAAATTCCATAGATGGCATCACATTAAATGCTATTCCATAGATGGCATAACATTAAGTGAAAAATCAAAATATGACATATCAATAAATAAAATCCAAATATGGCAGAACAATAAATTGAAATAGCAAACAACTTAAAAAATTCCAAAGATGGCGCGACAATAATGAAAATCCAAATAAATCATAAAATTAAATGAAATTCCAAAGATCTCATAGCATGAAATGAAATTTATAAATGGCATATCATTAAATGAATTCCAAAGATGGCATAGCATTAAATAAAATTTATAAATGGCATATCATTAAATGAAAATTTAAAAATGGCATATCATTAGATGAATTCCAAAATGGCATAACATTACATGAAATTCCATCAATGTAATAACATTAAATGAAAGGCCCAAAGATAAAATATGAATAAATAAAAACCCGAATATGACACAACAAAAAGTGAAAATAGAAAAAAATCCAAAGATGGCGTGACAATAAATAAAATCCAAACATGGAAAAATGATTATAAATATAAAAATGACACACATTAAATGGGGAAAATTAGGCAGAAAAAAAGAGCACATCATCTGAACACATCCACGATGAACACTCAAGAAAATTCGAAAAAATTCTAAGGATAGACGTAGTTGATACATATGTAGGCATCCGGAAAATAAAATATCGCGTAATAGATCGAAAACAAAATATCTTCTTAGAAATAATGCACTAGGCCCCCGGACTACATGATAATCATAAACTCTAATGTCAAGACCACAAAAGTGATGAAAGATTATTGTGAGTAGTTCATGTGAATTCTATGTCTTTGTAGGGTCCTCCTTGAAAACTCATCCCGCCCCCTACCCTATATAAGCAATGGGATTATGCATATTCTTTTGTCCATTCTGAATCCTCCTGTGGCTCTTCTATTTGTTCTAGACTTCAATTTTTTTTTAAACTATCTTTGAAGTCAATCTTCTTGAATAGGTTTGTTCAATTTTTGAGTAGTTCATGGAAATACATGCGGAATCTGGAGGGTGTTCATTGTGCTAATCGCTAGTGTTTCTCGTGTTTTAGGGATGGAGTAGTTTGCCCGGTCACTTGGAGGGGAGATTTCTATTTGTTTGTGTTTGTGTTATTTTTTTGTGTTGTTCTTCTGAGGCAAAATGAAAGGAGGCATGTCGTCTGGAGCGGGTGAGACGAAGTATGGCGCAGGCATGAGCAGGAGCCCACTCCAGCCTCAGCCACAACCCATCGTTGCCGCCCGCCTGACTGTTGCCCACCAAGGTGGACCTTCCTACTACTCTACACCACGCCCGTCCGGGCCCGCGGCCGGCACTGCGCACGTGCACGCCATGGGTGTGAGCTCTAAGCCACCCAAGAAGAAGCGTGGCCGCCCGCAAAAGAACACCCTGGATGGCACCATGCCGCCAACTATCTTCCCGCCGCCATATCCTACTGGTGCCGCTGCTCCCCCGACACCTGCTCTACCCTCGAGCTCCACGTTGGGATTGCGCCTGTGCGTTGGGAGCCCCCATGCGCCACCAGCACTGCCATCACCGATACCACCACTACCACCACCACCACCTGTAGAGCATGGAACACATCCAGTGAAGCAGACGAGGGTATGGCCGCCGAGCTCCATGGCTAGCAAGAAGCAGCGACAGATGGCAGTAGCAGGTATATATAGTGTTCTTGCTTGCACTTAGAGCTCATGCCATCATCGCAAGTAGAGTAGCAAAAGGTGCATAGATGGATATGATGGTATTTTAGTCTAATACTCGTATATACAAAGGACCACCGCAGGTTGACCAGAGTCTGACAAGCATGGAATTATCCATGTCTGACCAGAGTCCTAATACTCGCAAGGGTTGCCACATGTTTGTCAAAATGAAAACAGAGCTTTTGTTGTGGATGTGTTAAAAAAATTAAAATATCGTATAGGTGTTATTTCATTGTATTCATTCATGGTGTGTGTTGTGAACTTGTGATTCCCTCCAGAAGTATGGCCGAAGATTAGAAATTATATTTGTAGGATGTTACATGTTAGTTTAGTTCAGACCAATGTTATATTCAGTTTGCCAACATTAAGTACATTTCCCGTTTCTAAACTGAAATGGATTTTTTTTGTAGGGCCTGCTGCGACTGGATTAATTCCACAGGTTATCACAGTCCAAGGTGGAGAGGTAATTTGTCTCACCCTGATGATGCTCCAAGAGACATAGCAGTGCTCTAACAACAATTTATCATAGTATCTAGATACTAGCTATCAAAATATCTAATTGAAATGGTTCCTTTAAAAAAGATGCTAATAATGGATCCATGGTTTCAGGATGTAACAACAAAAGTCCTCTCCTATTGTGGGAATGGGTTGGCAGTTCATATCTTCTCTGCCAATGGTGCTGTGCGTAATGTGACACTGCAGCAGGCAAATTCTCCTCATGAAAGGGTCGTTTAAGAGGTTCGCTCCATTGTTTTAGCTTGGAAACTGTACATTAGAAATCCCTTTTTGCCGGTGTGCTTTAGAAATATACTTAAGGTCCAGCCAAACTAGAGAAGAATAAGGAAAACTGAAATGTGGGGCAGTAGTTAGTTTTTTTTATAATTATTTTCTTTACCAGCATATTGCAATCAAAACACAACGTTTTGTAGTTTTGGTTTTCTGTAAAGGAAATGTTGTTGTTTGACCTCTAGATTTGTTTCAAATTCTGAACAATATCTAATTATGTGCACTCAATATGCAGGGTTGTTTTCGCATCCTCTCTTTGTCTGGCTTGTATTTGCCATCCAAAACTAATGAACTGAGCACTCGAAAGGGTGGATTGGCTATTTCGTTTTCCAGTCCCGATGGCCGCGTCTTCGGCGGTGGGTCAGCAGGACCTCTGATTGCAGCTTCACCTGTTCAGGTTACCATCTTTTACTGGGAGTAACATGTTTCTAAAAGATAAAGATCTTTATATCATAGTTTGTTAATAGCTCTCAGTGCATCTTTCTGTTTGTTGAAGTAGTTAACAGCTATATGTGCTTCCTAGATTTGGGAAACTGTGAAACCAAGATTCTGTCATATAATTTACATTCTATACATATTAATATAAATCATTATGTGTTTCTCTTTATATGTACCTTATTTGCAAAATGATATAGCTTTACAAAATACAGATGTATTGCTAAGAACCTTGTGCTTTGTCTTAATACTTCGATTTTTTGTTCGCAGGTGGTCATTGGAACGTTTCTAGCCAACTAGAAAAAGGAGGACAAATAGGCTCCAAGAGGTGGTCCGAAAGGATCATCAAGTGATCCAGGATGCCCACCAAACTTGAGTGCCACTCAAAGATTCAACACCGGCTTCTTGTTTCCAAATAAGAGCCAGCTTAATTCCTAGCTTTTTGCTCCTAGCTTCAAATGGTTACTCTTTTCTAGTATTTCCAAATGCGCTCCCAATGCTTAGCTTTCCGCTCTTAGCTCATTCCCAATGCTTAGCTTTCTGCTCCTGATCATTTACCTTTTCGGTTAGCTCGCTCCAAGTGCTTAGGTTTTCACTACTATATCCAAATGCTCAGCTTTTTATCCTATCTCCGGCTTAGCTGCCCATATGCTTTTGTAATATGATGATACTTTGCGATAATATAGTTATGAAATTTTCATGGTCATATTGCAGACATCTAATCAGTAAACCCGTAATAATGCCACTCTAAGAGTAACCAGTGTTGAAATATATTGCCCGCCTCTCTCCATCAGTTCGTACTGATGGGTGAACTCGTTAGGTGCATAGGCTTACCAACCAAGAGGTTCTGGGTTCAAAACCCAGTAAATGCAATAAATAATTGCGGCCTGCCCCCGCTTTCGCTGCCCACGTCATATAGCTTCAAAGAAGCATAGACGTGAGGGGGAGTGTTGGAGTATAATGTCCGGCCCTCTCTCATAGTTCGGACTTTTGGATGAGTTGGCTGGTGCATGAATTCAATATGGCATCCAAGTCAAGAGGTCTTGAGTTCAAGACCCTGCCAACGCAGTATTAAATAAAACGATTATGCGGCCTCCGGAAAAACTTGTCCCAAGCTTGTGCCTCAAACGGATGTATCTAGCACTAACTTGGTGCTAAATACATCCATTCGAGAGATAAGTTTTTTCAGGCGGAGGGAGTACATCCAGATTGCATGTAGAATTAGTTTCCCATCCAAGGAAATCAATCTGTATCTCACACAACTGGTTGAGCAGAGCAATATCTGCTCTATGTATATAGCTGTCGACCAATCTGTATCTCACACAACTGGTTGAGCAGAGCAATAACTACTACTGTAAACGACAGTGACGAGTTGGCAAGGACGATGACAGTGATGTCCTATCGAATTGGTTTCAAACAAGGTCGATGGATCGATCGATACTCGACACACCCTGAATCAAAAGCTTCTTTACTTTGGTATCTCATTCGTCGGGTTTTTTCCCATTCTCGCTGAACTTGTACGCATGTCAGATCAATATATTAGTTGCGAGAATAGTTGAATTCGTCTTCTGAACAAACTATACATTTCAGACGCTGGGTGACACAACCTGAAAATAAAGCGGAACATGAGGGATAGAGAGAGAGAGAGAGAGAAACAAAATGTCTGAAGTTGTCATGCACACGGAAAAGAACAATGTAATATACTTTGGTATTCTTACAGCATTGTAGAATACTGTAAGATAGAATAGTTGGGAATATTGCAGCGCATTGTACTGATCCATAGGACAGTTACATATATACACAAGTATACTTGACCTCCAAGACCATATCTCTAGCTAAAAGGAAAGAGATCAGCTGAGGCTAAGTATGGAAGTAAAACATCCTACGTGATTGCATGAGATACAATGCCTATATTCCTACACCACACCCCCACCCCCCCCCCCCCCCCCCCCCCCCGCCGCAGTCGAAGCGTCATCAGAATGGATGCCAAGACTCTTGCGAAAAGCTTCGAATGAAGTAGTCGGAAGACCCTTGGTCATGATATCGGCGAGTTGATGAGCAGTTGGAACATGAACAACACGAAACTGTCCCAAGGCCACCTTCTCACGGACAAAGTGAATATCCAACTCAATGTGCTTGGTGCGGCGATGATGAACGGGGTTAGCTGAGAGATAAACAACGGACATGTTTTCACAAAATACCATAGTGGCCTTCTCAATGATGCAATGAAGTTCACCAAGGAGCTGACGCAACCAACAACATTCAGCAACAACATTGGCAACAGCTCGATATTCGGCCTCGGCACTTGATCGAGATACGGTGGGTTGTCGCTTGGATGACCATGACACAAGTGAGTCACCTAGATAGACGCAAAACCCCGAAGTGGAGCGGCGTGTATCAGGACAACCAACCCAGTCAGCGTCAGAGTAAGCGGCAATGTCGATGGAGGAGCTGCCGGTAAGCTGAAGACCGTGAGAAGTGGTGCCACGTATATAGCGAAGCAGGCGCTTGACCATCCCCCAATGAGTATCCCGCGGAGCATGCATGTGCAACCAAACTTGCTGGACGGCATAGGCAATATCCGGGCAAGTCAAAGTAAGATACTGAAGAGCACCGGCAATGCTTCGGTAGAAGGTGGCATCGGACACTAGGTTGCCAGAGGTAGCTGAAACCTTGGACTTAGTGTCAACAGGCGTAGCAGCAGGTTTGCAATTAGACATGCCAGCTCGATCAAGAAGTTCCTCGGCATATCGCTCTTGCGAGAGAAAGAATCCTGAAGCTGTGCGCTGAACGGCAACACCAAGAAAAAAATGAAGAGGTCCAAGATCCTTCATCTTGAACTCGGCACTGAGAGAGGTGATGATCGACTGAAGGAACATCGGTGAGGAAGCCGTGAGCACAATGTCATCAACATACAGGAGCAAGTAAGCCATGTCGGAGCCACGACGAAGGACGAAAAGTGACGTGTCAGAAAGAGTCGCGGAAAAGTCAAGCCGTCGAAGAAAATCTCCAATGCGTGTGTACCAGGCGCGGGGAGCCTGTTTAAGTCCATAGAGAGACTTAGACAATAAACACACATGCTTCGGGTGATCCATGTCGACAAAACCTGGAGATTGAGCACAATAAACCCGTTCCTGTAGTACTCCACAAAGAAACGCATTGGAGACGTCCAATTGATGAACGGGCCAATGACGTGAGGCGGCAAGATGGAGCACTGTGCGGATAGTAGAAGGCTTCACCACAGGACTGAATGTCTCTCCAAAATCAACACCAGCACGCTGAGTGAATCCTCGTACGACCCAAGGAGCCTTGTAGCGATCCAGGGAACCATCGGGTTTGAGCTTGTGTCGAAAAACCCACTTTCCGGTGACGATGTTGGTACCGCGAGGCCGAGGTACGAGGGTCCATGTACGGTTGGCCTGCAAAGCATCAAACTCCTCATGCATAGCAGCACGCCAGGCAGGATCTCGAAGAGCTGCACGAACGGATGTAGGTACCGGGGATAACGCGACGGAGGCCACATGGGCCTGCTCATAGCATTGGTTGGGCTGGATGATGCCCTGCCGTGCGCGTGTGGCCATGGTATGAACGGACACGGCTGAGGGCCGCAGCCATGGAGCACCATGGACAGCAGGCGGTGCAGGCGCTGGTGACGAAGAGGCCGAGGATGTCGACGACGAGGCAGCTAGAGAGTCGGCAGCAGTAGTAGTGGCAACCTCGGGCGTAGCAGCCGAGACGGAGGGATCACCCGATGACCCAAGAGAAACGGCCGCTGTGGCAGCCAAAGCAGCTAACGTGGGAGCTGCCGACTCGGCTGGCATGGCAGTCGAAGGGGCCGACTCAGCCGAGGGAGCCACGGACGGGGCAGCCGATGGTGGCGACGTAGAGGGTGCCCGAGGCGGCGATGGGGCGGCCGCCTGAGATGGTGAAGGGGCGGCCATAGAAGGACTCCCGGCCGGCGAGGCACGACCTGGAGCGGCCATGGCGGGCCGAGGGCCACGACGGCAGGCGGCCACTGGCGGGGGCGCCATGCCCATGTCAGGAGGAAGTGGCCGGTCGGCCGGCGACGAAGATGCCTCCTCCTGGTCCCTGAAAGGAAAAACACGCTCGTCGAAGATGACATGGCGTGATGTTAGTATGCGACGAGAGACCGGATCATAACATCGATAGCCACGATGGTCAGGAGGGTAACCGAAGAAAATGCATGCAACGGAGCGAGGAGCTATTTTATATGGAGCGGTGGCAGAAGTGTTAGGATAGCACAAACAACCAAAAACCTGTAGATGTTGATACTCAGGAAGAAACCCAAAGAGAAGTTCATGGGGTGTTTGGTTGTGGCGAGGGCGGCAAGGACGAAGATTGAGTAGGTATGTGGCAGTATTAAGAGCTTCAGCCCAAAATCGAGGAGGAAGATGAGCATGAAATAACATAGTACGGACACTATTATTTAAAGTCCGAAGGATGCGTTCAGCGCGGCCGTTTTGTTGAGAGGTATATGGGCAAGAAAGCCGAAAGTGAATGCCATGTGAAGCAAAGAAATCACGAGAGGCATTATTATCAAATTCCTTGCCATTGTTTGTTTGAAAACTCATGACGGAGCGTTGAAATTGCGTAGCAACAAACGCATGAAAACGAGAGATAAGCGGAAAAACTTCAGATTTGCAACGTAATGGAAAGGTCTAAGTATAATGAGAGAAATCATCAAGAATGACAAGATAATAAAGAAAACCCGAGACACTTTTTATTGGAGACGTCCATACGTCACAGTGCATAAGAGCAAAAGGGAAACTAGCCTGAGAATCTGATTGTTTGAAAGGTAACCTAACGTGCTTGCCCAAACGACAAGCATGACATGTTGTAGACATGGCTTTATTACAAGAAAACTCAAAAGATGACAATGTTTTGGAGAGAGCAGCGTGTCCCGGATGTCCAAGCCGTTGGTGCCAAAGATCGGAGGTTTCGGCGAGAAGAGCTTGAGGTCCGGACACGAGTGGATAAAGGTCGTCCGGGCTGTCACATCGCAGAATCACTCGTCGGGTGAGAAGATCCTTGACGGAAAAATCAAACATGTCAAACTCAACAGTAATGGGATTTTCACAGGTAAGACGACGAACAGAAATCAAGTTTTTGATGAGGTTAGGAGTAATAACAACATTACGAAGATGAATAGGAAAACAAGACGTGGGAAAAGAAACATCACCCGTGTGGGTGATCGGAAGAGAGTCCCCATTACCGAAGATGACACGGGTGGAAGTGGAGTAAGGTTTGGAGTGAGAGAGGATATCGGGATTGTTCGCCATATGTGAGGTAGCACCGGTGTCAAGGAACCAGTCATTCCCGCTGCCGCCGCCGTGGATGGAGAGATCGTTGAGGGCGGCGTGAAGCTGCGTCTGGTCCCATGCCGGGGGTTGATGATGAGGCGGGACTGGCGCATAGCTGGGGAAGATGGAACCGTAGGGGTAGACGGGGCTGTAGGCAGGAGCGGCCGAGGCTATCTGCCCGAACCCTAGCGGGGCCGCCTGCCCGAGTTGGGCCGCATAGGCGTGCGGTGACGAGGCTCCAGGGCGAGGCCCGAGCAAGCCGGCACCAGGCGCGCGCCAGTTGGGTGGCCACGCCGCGAACATGCCCGACGCCGGGACTGACCGGCCATGAGAGCCGTCAGCTGGGCGCGATGACCGCCACGGGAGAGGCGGCGTTCCTCCTGGAGAAGGGCACCACGGGCGCGCGCAAAGGTGAGGCCAACGGGGTTGATGGTGAGCGCCGCGATGCAATGGCCGAAGTCGTCGTTCAGCCCGTTGATGAGAGCGAGCAGCATGTCCTGATCGGAGACCGGTGAGCCGACGTCGCGAAGAGTGTCGGAGAGGCACTTGAGGCGGCTACAGAAGGCGGTGACGGACAGGTCGCCTTGGACAACGTTGTGGAACTCCCGCTTGGCGAAGATAGCACGCTGTAGACGGTTGTCGAGGAAGAGCTCGACGATGACCGTCCATGCGTTCGCGGCCGTGTCGGAGGGCTTGATGATGATGTGCAGGATGTCGTTGGAGACGGTGGTGTAGAGCCAAGACACGATACACTGATCGATCTGGGTCCACTCGACGTCGCCGAACATCATGAGAGCATCAATCGACCCATCAACATGATCGAGAAGACCAAGCTTGCGGAAGGTGAGGTTGAAGAAAGTTTGCTAGATCGAGAAGTTTGACTCTTCAAAGGTAAGGGTGATGGGGACATGGCTGCGGATGTTGATGAGTTGTACGGCGGTGGTGCTAGGGGCGGCTGGGCGGGGTGAGTGATTGGAGCCGGAGGTTGTGGAGGAGTGGTTGGAGGAGGGGTGGGAGAAGAGGTCGCCGAAGTCTTCCATGGCAGCGGCGGCTGGCTAGGACAGCGGCAGCAGCAGGCTAGGGCGTTTGGCTAGGGGAGGAAGGTTCAGGCGTGAGCAGCGGAAGAGGTCATGAGAACGGGAAAAACTGATACCATGTAAGATAGAATAGTTGGGAATATTGCAGCGCATTGTATTGATCCATAGGACAGTTCCATATATACACAAGTATACTTGACCTCCAAGACCATATCTCTAGCTAAAAGGAAAGAGATCAGCTGAGGCTAAGTATGGAAGTAAAACATCCTACGTGATTGCATGAGATACAATGCCTATATTCCTACAGATACAGCCTGAATTTTATTCAAAAATTTTACCATAGGTGGAATCAAATATACCACACGCGCATGAAAAATCGAAAATGCAGGAAGCCGTGTCCAGGGCTCCAGGCGCATTAACCTCACCATGCTCAGAACTCTGGTCTCGGTAAAAACAAAAATTCATTTTCTGCTGATGGAATGAAACTTTCAGCAGAATAACGAAACTCAAGTGCCCAACTCACTGCAAGAACCGCCACATCTGTCTGTCATCTAAGAGAAAATGCAGCTAGCAACATTGAAGTAGTGGCCATTATCAACACATTACAGACTAATGTCGTTCAAACAGTTTTGGAATTTTAGAACCGTGATGCCAACTCAAATAGGTTTCTTACTGTCAGGAGAACAAACCAAGTTTAGCTTAGCTAGCAGAAACACAACAACTACTGGGTTTTCCTGAACCAGTATGTCAACGGAAGGAACTGAGTTATAATGTCATTGTGTCCGGGGCGGCCACACTTTTGAAGGCGACTTCTAGGGGTCCCGGCTCTGGTATCTCTCTACTCTGCATCGATATCCGCGTACCGCAGCGCGGCGTGGGCTGAATTAGCAGAAAAATAGTTAACCAATTAGGCATCGTGTGTCACAGGTACTGCAACACTAAATGAGATGATCAAAAAAGAAAGCAGATGTGCAAAACCTCAAAACAATGTAATGTGTTACAGTAGGCTGAAAAACAGAAATCAGTATCTTCTCTGTGAATCTGAGCTAGGCAGTCCGGTTCTGAAGTTCAGAAGTTTTCCACTAGCGGCATATATATGATATTAAATTGAACAACTGAATCATCTGAATCTAAGCACAGTGGCATCAAAACTAATAGTTTCCATATCATAGTTCAGTGTGGATTTTAGACTTATGAAATGACTTTCACCCCAACAAACTAGCCTCAGACAACCTTCTAGCATAATGTGGTGCCTGTTGAACATCTACTGATTTCATTCAGCAACTTTTATACTATGTCTATAATCCTAAAGCAGTTCAGATTCCTAACTGAAACAGATTAGCAGCAAAAGTTTCCGTAAACAAACTGTTTTTCAGACTACTCGTTTCGATTCAAACACTGTTTTCCAAGCACGGGCAGATTAGCACTCAACTGACATGAAACCCAAAACATCCGATCCGGACAAGTTCAAGACTGGTTCAAATAAGAGTTTCTTGCCAAAGGAGAAGAGGAGGGGCTCTCACGAGGCGTCCCGGCGACGACGACGACGATGTGGAATCTCTCGCGGTTGCTGGGCAGGTCGACGAGGAGTGGGAAAAGCCGGCCATCACGGGTGTGGAGGCACATGACGAGGTCGGCGATGCCCAAGACTCGGACAGCGTTCAGCAGCCTGGCCAGCTCCTCCCTCAGGCGGAAGACGGATCTCCCCCTGAACATGTGCCAGCCGCCGGTGATGGGGTCCCCGTGGATGTCCCGCCACATGTATACGATCTCCCGCGACAGCAACATGGTGGCGGTGGGGAGGGTAAGCTGCAGTTCGAGTCCCAAGTCCCAACATTGTCAGGAGATCAAATGCGAATTTGAGACGCCGAAGCCAAAGAAAGCGCAAATTTGGCAAGAACAGAGCCAAGAATTGCTCCCAGGCGAATGAAATTAACACGATTTGCGATCTCCGCGGTTATATTCCGATGCACGTTAACGACATCCAATCCAAGAACCCAGCTCGCGTAAATTCGACCGGGAAGAATCAAGAAGCGGGCATGGCGGACTCACCCCAGTCGAACGTGGAAGGGGAGGCATGATCTCCCTGGCGAGGATAGGCTCCACGACCCAGTGCATCATCGTGCTCATGTCGTGGATGCCGTTGATGTAGCCGACGCTGGCGCCGTTGTTCCAGGGGAGGTACTTCCCGTTGGCGCGGAGGCTGACGCCGTTGAAGTGTTGGAGCAGGACGTCGTCCCCGAATTCCGTCCGGACGGCCAGCCAAAATACTGCCTCCTCCTCAGGATGGTTGTAGCTGCGCTGCTCGACGCGGTGCCCAAGCCGCGTTCATCGACGCCCGGCGGTGGTGGAGGGAGACGCCTTGCCCGTCCTCGTCAGCGTGCAGGTACGTGCCGAGCTCGCGGCTCCGCAGCCGCACGTGCTGGCCGTGGTGGAACTGATCCATGGGTCGCTTGAGCTGGACCGCTGCAGATCAGAGGACGTGGGCTCTGCGCGGTGGAGACGGAGAGTGGGTTCTTGGTTTCTTGGCGCTCCGGCGACGGGGAGAAGAAGAGCAGCGAAAGCTGTTGGTTGGGACGGTTACGTTCGGGCGCGTAGGCTGAGAGGGTGTTTGTTTCCAAGGATTTATTGGTTTAGGGACTTAAAAAAAGTCTTTGTAAGTCCCATCTAAACCAAACAGGAGGGATTAGGGACTTAAAGTGGGCATTTGGGACTTATTGTAAGGAGGGACTTATAGTTGTAATATGGTCTTAGTCCATGTTAAATCCCAGGAACCAAACAGATAGGGACTTTTTATGGACTTGCGACTTATAAGTTAGGACTAAAAAAAAGTCGTACAACTTATGAACCAAACAGGGCCTGAATATTTCAAGGTGCCTGACGCCATCACCGGGCTCAGCTTTCGGTACTAGGTGGGCTTGTGGGCCGTAGTCTAGGAAATGTAATACTACTCTTCTCTGTTTCTCGGTTAAGCTAAAAAAAGCCCATTTCTAAGATGAAAGGTTAAAAAAAAAAGCACTAGCCGCCGTCAAGGTTCATCGGCTTTTTTTTCTTTTGCGAGAAGATGTTCATCGTTTTCGCTGGTTCATTCCCTATGGTTCCTTTTTTTTCTGGTATCCCAAGATGGGTGGGTCAGTGGTATTAACCGTCAGCTGTATTGGTGTGAGACTTTCTTAGTTTTTGTCTTCTCATAAAACCACCATCGCCATTCTATTTGTTATTTATGTGCGAAGATCAAGTCTTGTGACTTGGGCACCGAGCAAAGTGTTGAGTAGTTGAAAAGGAAGAGTCATGGATTTGGTTACTTTGCCGACGCTCTAGATTGTGTTATGATAAGGTGTTTGGATATGATAAAGCGTTGAGTTTTTTTTGGGACATGGGTAGTGGCACGACGGCCCCAGATGCTGTCAAAGTGGTGGCTTCCTGAAGAAACGGTAAATTACAACCAAATGCTTGTTACTAACGAAAAAGACCCCAAACAGCACAGGAGAAACGCAATCGGGTCCCTACTACTCCTCGAATGATAGAATCGACGCCAGTGCCGGGGACGAATCACTTGGAATGGCGTGACCTCCACAGACCGCTCCGCAGAATCCTTGTTGGAGTAACATTGCCCTTCTGGCTTCAAGGCCGGGAGGAACGAAACATGGCTGCCATTCAACCTGAAAATTTGCCAGATCGTAGGACGAGTTGGCCAGCCTGCTTGGGCATCGTAGCTCCTCCTAAACCCCCAGCTGGTGAGCTCTAGGTCCCCTTCATCCTTCTCCGACAGCACACATGAACTCTATTTCCAGATCCGGGGACAATATGGATGAACATGGCATGTTTGTTGGCAGCTCAATAGCCTTTACCATGCTTAGTTTGCATGTTTATGAGTTGATGTTTCAAAATAGAAAGTTTTCTATTGTTGTCTGAATTTTCCTGACAAGTCAAAATGTGATAAAATCTTTAAATTTTGACACAGTAAGGTATAACAAATTTATATTGCTCGATAATTGTTCAAAAAATTGGAGTTAAATAAGTATGAATTTTGCTTCATCCTTTGCAGGCTGTTCTTTTTAGACAGATTACCATTATATTTGCATATGTATGATTGTTTAATGTTTCTATTAATGGATAGGAGTATTAAATATGCTAAGACATTTAGTATACAATGTTTAATTATAATTTTAGTAATTTGCGACAATAGAGAATGTTAAGGTTTTGAATTTATTTATATTAACTTATCTCACGAGTTCTTGTTAAGTTTTGTGTGGATGAAGTTTATAAGACTTAGGGGAAACCGTGATATGAGAGAAATTAAGGAGACACAAGAGTTCAAGTTAAGCCTCCCCAAGTTAATATTCCAAGAAGTCTCAAGTATCTAAGCTTAGGGATGCCCCGGTAGACATCCCACATGTTTTCATCAACAACTATCGGTTAGTCTTGCTTGAACCTAAGTTTTTATTTGTTCACATGATATGTGCTATTCTTGGAGTCCTTTTATTTTTGTTTTGTTTGTTGTTTGATATAATCTTTAGATCTAATTTTTTTGATTTGGAGAGAATCTTTACATAGCTACCTATTGACTTAACTACACTTTGTTCTTCACTTATATGTTTTGGAGTAGTTTGTCCTTTACTATTGTGCTTCACTCATGTCCTAAGAGTAAATTCTTGAATGAATCTAATATCATAAATTTGAAATTATATATGCTTCATATGCTTGTCTCATGGGAGGTAGTGACTTCACATGAGAGTGTGGGACACAAAATCTATTGGAATTTAACAAACATTGCATTGGTCATTCGGAAAATTCATGAAAGAATAATTAATGAAGAGAGACTTTACATATAAATATACTATCTTGGACATCTTCTATGATTGTGAACCCCCATTAATTATTTTCGAACTTGATCAAATAGTTGATATTGGACAAGGAAGACAACGTAATGAGTTATATTTACGTATATTTGCATAGAAGTTATACTGTCATGGATCCTCCAACATGTGGTGCTTGCTTACAATCTTTTGTTAGCCAAAATTTCCGTACTAAGTAGAGTACTACTTGCGCATTCAAATATCCTTAAACCAAGTTTCTTGTCATGAGAGTCCACCATATCTACCTAGAGATTGAATAAGATCCTTCAAGTAAGTTGTCATCGGTGCAAAGCAATAAAAGTTGCTCCTAAATATGTATGATCTATTATTGTAAGGGAAAATAATCTTTATACAAAATTTTGATGCTAACACAATAAAAGCGAGGGACTGCTCAATAAAGGTTTCTATCATAAAGGGCAATATAAAGGGATGTTCCTTTGCATTAAGGGCTCACACATCCAAAAGTCAAAAGCGCATGACAACCTCTGCTTTCCTCTGCAAAGGGATTATCTTTTATCTTTCAAGTTTTTTCTTTTATGCAAGAGTTACATATTTTGTCCTATTCCAACCTCAATAATTCTCCACTTGGCAAGCATCATGTGGTGTGGAAAGATCTAGGCACATATATTCGGTTATACATATAGTACCAATTTTATCGACCACCAGTGGTAGTTACCACCACTTCACTTTTGTATGTTGTATATATTATCTATCAAATCGAAGAGTATGTACGCATAGAATGTAGTTGATACGTCTCCAATGTATCTATAATTTTTTATTGTTCCATGCTATTATAGTATCCATCTAGGATGTTTTATATGCATTATATGCTATTTTATATAATTTTTGGGACTAACCTATTAACCTAGAGCCCAGTGCCAGTTTTTGTTTTTTACTTGTTTTTGAGTATCGCAAAAAAGGAAAACCAAACGGAGTTGAATTGACCTGAAAATTCACGGAACTTATTTTTGGACTAGAAGAAGGCCATGGAGCAAAAGAGATGGGCCAGAAGAGTCCCGGGCTGCCCACGAGGGTAGGGGCGCCCACCCCCTGGGCGCGCCTCCCTACCTCGTGGACAGCCCGGAGACCCCCCTGACTTGTTCCCGACGCCAAAACCTCTTATATATACCCAAACTTCCAGAACATAACCTAGATCGGGAGTTCTGCCACTTCAAGCCTCTGTAGCCACCAAAAACCAATCGGGACCCTGTTCCGGCACCCTGCCGGAGGGGGGAACCCTCACCGGTGGCCATCTTCATCATCCCGGCGCTCTCCATGACGAGGAGGGAGTAGTTCACCCTCGGGGCTGAGGGTATGTACCAGTAGCTATGTGTTTGACCTCTCTCTCTCGTGTTCTTGAGGTGGTACGATCTTGATGTAACACGAGCTTTGCTATTATAGTTGGATCTTATGATGTTTCTCCCCCTCTACTCTCTTGTAATGGATTGAGTTTTTCCTTTGAAGTTATCTTATCGGATTGAGTCTTTAAGGATTTGAGAACACTTGATGTATGTCTTGCATGTGCTTATCTGTGGTGACAATGGGATATCACGTGATTCACTTGATGTATGTTTTGGTGATCAACTTGCGGGTTCAGTTGAACTTATGCATAGGGGTTGGCACACGTTTTTGTCTTGACTCTCCGGTAGAAACTTTGGGGCACTCTTTGAAGTACTTTGTGTCGGTTGAATAGATGAATCTGAGATTGTGTGATGCATATCGTATAATCATACCCACGGATACTTGAGGTGACATTGGAGTATCTAGGTGACATTAGGGTTTTGGTTGATTTGTGTCTTAAGGTGTTATTCTTGTACGAACTCTATGATAGATTGAACGAAAAGAATAGCTTCGTGTTATTTTACTACGGACTCTTGAATAGATCGATCAGAAAGGATAACTTTGAGGTTGTTTCGTACCCTACCATAATCTCTTCATTTGTTCTCCTTTATTAGTGACTTTGGAGTGACTCTTTGTTGCATGTCGAGGGATAGTTATATGATCCAATTATGTTATTATTGTTGAGAGAACTTGCACTAGTGAAAGTATGAACCCTATGCCTTGTTTCAACTCATTGCAATACCGTTTACGCTCACTTTTATTACTTGTTACCTTGCTGTTTTTATATTTTCATTTTACAAAAACCTATATCTACTATCCATATTGCACTTGTATCACCATCTCTTTGCCGAACTAGTGCACCTATACAATTTACCATTGTATTGGGTGTGTTGGGGACACAAGAGACTCTTTGTTATTTGGTTGCAGGGTTGTTTGAGAGAGACCATCTTCATCCTACGCCTCCCACGGATTGATAAACCTTAGGTCATCCACTTGAGGGAAATTTGCTACTGTCCTACAAACCTCTGCACTTGGAGGCCCAACAACGTCTACAAGAAGAAGGTTGTGTAGTAGACATCAAGCAGTTTCTCGCGTCGTTGCCAGGGAGGTTAGTGCTTGAATGTATATCTTTAGATCTTGCAATCGAATCTTTTTTTTCTTGTTTTATCACTAGTTTAGTCTATAAAAGAAAACTACAAAAAAATGGAATTAAGGGTGCCTCATATGCTTCATCTTTTTAATGTCTTACATGAAAATGATGGGAACGAAAATTGTGCTCAAGTACTAGAAGAAGAATTACATAGAATGCTTAGCATAAAATATGTGAATAATGAGAATGATTGCAATGTTGTTAGTATGAATTCTTTGAATATCCATTATGCTAATGATATTCAAAGCCACAAGTTTGGGGATGCTATGTTTAATGAAGATGATATTTTTAGCCTCCCAAGTTTTGATGAGAAAATTTATTATGATGATAGCATGCCTCCTACTTATGATGATTATATTGATGAAAGTGGGTTTGGAAGGGTGTCAACTTTAGGAAGTAATGATCCCACTATTTTGGAGGATGTTGAATCTTATTGCGATAAATATGAAAGTGGATTTGGAGAGGTCATGACTTTATTTAGTAATGATTCCACTATCTTGGAAGAGGTTTCAATCGATTATGATGAGAACAAAGTTGCTACTTATGATAATTATTGTGATGATACTTATGCTATAAAAAGTAGTGATGATTATACTTATAAAACAATTTATAGTATTCAAGTTTCTTATGATACTCCCACTATTCCGATTGAGAAGAATTTTGCTTATGTAGAGAGTAGTAAATTTTCTATGCTTAAGAATGCTTTAGGTGCTGGTTAGATTGTTGAATTCATTCATGATGTTACTGAAAATTATTATGAGGGAGGAATATATGCTTGTAGGAATTGCAATAATATCAAGTTTCCTCTCTATGTGCTTAAAGTTTTGAAGTTATGCTTGTTTTGCCTTCTTATGCTAGTTGATTATTGTTCCCATAAGTTGTTTGCTCACAAAATCCTATGCATAGGAAGAGGGTTAGACTTAAATGTGCTAGTCATATTCTTCATGATGCACTATTTATGTTTTAATTCTTATCTTTTATGTGAGCATCATTGAAATCATCATGCCTAGCTAGGGGCGTTAAACGATAGCGCTTGTTGGGAGGCAACCCAATTTTATTTTTGTTCCTTGATTTTTCTACTGTTTAGTAATAAGTAATTCATATAGCTTCTGTTTAGATGTGTTTTCATGTTTTAATTAGTGTTTGTGCGAAGTAGAACCTTTGGGAAGACTTGGGTGAAGTCTTTATGATCTTGCTGTAAAAAACAGAAACTTTAGCGCTCACGATATTAGCTACAAGTTTTTACTGGAGAGTGATATTTAGTTGATTCTTTTTTCAGATGATTAATAGATAAATTCCTCACATCCAGCAATTTATTTTAGAATTTTTGGAGTTTCAGAAGTATGCGTTCGATACAGATTACTACAGACTGTTCTGTTTTTGACAGATTCTGTTTTCGTGTGTTGTTTGCTTATTTTGATGAATCTATGGCTAGTATCGGAGGTTATGAACCATAGAGAAGTTGGAATACAGTAGGTTTAACACCAATATAAATAAAGAATGAGTTCATTACAGTACCTTAATATGGTGGTTTGTTTTCTTTCGCTGACGGAGCTCATGAGATTTTCTGTTAAGTTTTGTGTTGTGAAGTTTTCAAGTTTTGGGTAAGGATTCGATGGACTATGGAATAAGGAGTGGCAAGAGCCTAAGCTTGGGGATGCCCAAGGCACCCCAAGGTAATATTCAAGGACAACCAAGAGCCTAAGCTTGGGGATGCCCCGGATGGCATCCCCTCCTCCGTCTTCGTTCATCGGTAACTTTACTTGGAGCTATATTTTTATTCACCACATGATATGTGTTTTGCTTGGAGCGTCATTTTATTTTATTTTGTTTTGCTTGCTGTTTGAATAAAATCCCAAGATCTGAAATTCTTAAATTTTAGAGAGTCTTCACATAGTTACATAATTATTCAACTACTCATTGATCTTCACTTATATCTTTTGGAGTAGTTTGTCATTTGCTCTAGTGCTTCACTTATATCTTTTTAGAGCACGGTGGTGGTTATATTTTGAATAAATAGATGAACTCTCATGCTTCACTTGTATTATTTTGAGAGTCCTAAACAGCATGGTAATTTGCTTTGGTTATGAATTTAGTCCTAATATGATGGGCATTCAAGATGGGTATAATAAAAACTTTCATATAGAGTGCATTGAATACTATGAGAAGTTTGATACTTGATGATTGTTTTGAGATATGAAGATGGTGATATTAGAGTCGTGCTAGTTGAGTAATTATGAAATTGAGAAATACTTGTGTTGAGGTTTGCAAGTCCCGTAGCATGCACGTATGGTAACCGTTGTGTGACAAATTTGAAGCATGAGGTGTTCTTTGATTGCCTTCCTTATGAGTGGCGGTCGGGGACGAGCGATGGTCTTTTCCTACCAATCTATCCCCCTAGGAGCATGCGCGTAGTGCTTGGTTTCGATGACTTGTAGATTTTTTCAATAAGTATGTGAGTCCATGGATTATACGCACTCTCACCCTTCCATCATTGCTAGCCTCTTCGGTACCGTGCATTACCCTTTCTCACCTCGAGAGTTGGTGCAAACTTCGCCAGTGCATCCAAACCCCGTGATATGATACGCTCTATCACACATAAGCCTCCTTATATCTTCCTCAAAACAGCCACCATGCCTACCTATTATGGCATTTCCATAGCCATTCCGAGATATATTGCCATGCAACTTTCCACCGTTCCATTTATTATGACACGCTTCATCATTGTCGTATTGCCTTGCATGATCATGTAGTTGACATCGTATTTGTGGCAAAGCCACCGTTCATAATTTTTTATACATATCACTCTTGATTCATTGCACATCCCGGTACACCGCCGGAGGCATTCATATAGAGTCATACTTTGTTCTAGTATCGAGTTGTAATATTTGAGTTGTAAATAAATAGAAGTGTGATGATCATCATTAATAGAGCATTGTCCCGAATAAAAAAAGAAAGGCCAAATAAAAAGGAAAAAAAAGGAAAGGCCAATTAAAAAAAGGCCACAAAAAATTAAAAAGAAAAAAAGGGACAATGCTACTATCCTTTTTCCACACTTGTGCTTCAAAGTAGCACCATGATCTTCATGATAGAGAGTCTCTTATATTGTCACTTTCATATACTAGTGGGAATTTTTCATTATAGAACTTGGCTTGTATATTCCAACGATGGGCTTCCTCAAATGTCCTAGGTCTTCGTGAGCAAGCAAGTTGGATGCACACCCACTTAGTTGCTTTTGTTGAGCTTTCATATATTTATAGCTCTAGTGCATCCGTTGCATGGCAATCCCTGCTCCTTGCATTGACATCAATTGATGGGCATCTCCCTAGCCCGTTGATTAGCCGCGTAAATGTGAGACTTTCTCCTTTTTTGTCCATGGCTCACGCTCATGTATTGCGCGAAAGTTGAAAAAGTTTGAGAATACTAAAGTATGAAACAATTGCTTGGTTTGTCATCGGGGTTGTGCATGATGGGAGCATTTTGTGTGACAAAAATGAAGCATGGCCAAACTATATGATTTTGTAGGGATGAGCTTTCTTTGGCTATGTTATTTTGAGAAGACATAATTGCTTGGTTAGTATGCTTGAAGTATTATTATTTTTATGTCAATATTAAACTTTTGTCTTGAATCTTATGGATCTGCAGATTCTTGCCACAATAAAGAAGATTACATTGATAAATATGTTAGGTAGCATTCCACATCAAAAAATCTATTTTTATCATTTACCTACTCGAGGACGAGCAGGAATTAAGCTTGGGGATGCTGATACGCCTCCAACATATCTATAGTTTTTTATTGTCCCATGCTATTATATTATCCATCTAGGATGTTTTATATGCATTTATATGCTATTTTATATGATTTTTGGGACTAACCTATTAACCTAGAGCCCAGTGCCAGTTTCTGTTTTTTCCTTGTTTTTGAGTATCGCAGAAAAGGAAAATCAAACGGAGTCCAATTGACCTGAAACTTCACGGAACTTATTTTTGGACCAGAAGAAGGCCATGGAGCAAAAGAGATGGGCCAGAAGAGTCTCGGGCTGCCCACGAGGGTGGGGGGCGCACCCACCCCCTGGGCGCGCCTCCCTACCTCGTGGACAGCCCAGAGACCCCCCTGACTTGTTCCCGACGCCAAAACCTGTTATATATACCCAAACTTCCAGAACATAACCTAGATCGGGAGTTCCGCCGCCGCAAGCCTCTGTAGCCACCAAAAACCAATCGGGACCCTGTTCCGGCACCCTGCCGGAGGGGGGAACCCTCACCGGTGGCCATCTTCATCATCCCGGTGCTCTCCATGACGAGGAGGGAGTAGTTCACCCTCGGGACTAAGGGTATGTACCAGTAGCTATGTGTTTGATCTCTCTCTCTCTCTTTCTCGTGTTCTTGAGGTGGTACGATCTTGATGTATCGCGAGCTTTGCTATTATAGTTGGATCTGATGATGTTTCTCCCCGTCTACTCTCTTGTAATGGATTGAGTTTTCCCTTTGAAGTTATCTTATCGGATTGAGTCTTTAAGGATTTGAGAACACTTGATGTATGTCTTGCATGTGCTTATCTATGGTGACAATGGGATATCACGTGATTCACTTGATGTATGTTTTGGTGATCAACTTGCGGGTTCAATTGAACTTATGCATAGGGGTTGGCACACGTTTTCGTCTTGACTCTCCGGTAGAAACTTTGGGGCACTATTTGAAGTACTTTGTGTTGGTTGAATAGATGAATCTGAGATTGTGTGATGCATATCGTATAATCATACCCACGGATACTTGAGGTGACATTGGAGTATCTAGGTGACATTAGAGTTTTGGTTGATTTGTGTCTTAAGGTGTTATTCTAGTACGAACTTGTGACGCTCTCGATTCAATCGTACACTAATCATACACGCAAATGTGTACGATCAAGATCAAGGACTCACAGGAAGATATCACAACACAACTCTAGACACAAATAAAATAATACAAGCTTTATATTACAAGCCATGGGCCTCGAGGGCTCGAATACATAAGCTCGAAAACACAAGAGTCAGCGAAAGCAACAATATCTGAGTACAGACATAAGTTAGACAAGTTTGCCTTAAGAAGGCTAGCACAAAAGCAACATCGATCGAAAAGGCAAGGCCTCCTGCCTGGGAGCCTCCTAACTACTCCTGGTCGTCGGCAGTCTCCACGTAGTAGTAGGCCTCGACGGTGGCATCTGACTCCTGGGCTCCGGCATCTGGTTGCATCAACCGGAAAGAAGAAGAAAGGGGGAAAAGGGGGAGTAAAGCAACCGTGAGTACTCATCCAAAGTACTCGCAAGCAAGGATCTACACTACATATGAAACATTATCAAAGGAAGGTTGTATATGTGGACTGGGCTGCAGAAATGCCAGAATAGAGGGGAGAACCTAGTCCTATCGAAGACTAGCATCTTCTGGAAACCACCATCTTGCAGCAATAGGAGGGAGTAGAGTAGCATAAGTAAAGTAGTAGTAGTGTTATCAACCTCGGCCAGAGATCCTTTCTCGACTCCCTGCGAGAAAGCAATCCCAGAGCCATACTATCCATTTCTCATATCCGTGTCTCATCTCAAGTATCCAGTTCTAGTTGTATCGATCGGGATACAACTCCAAGTGTCCGTTACCATAGGACAGGCTATCGATAGATGTTTTCTTCCCTGCAGGGGTGCACCAACTTACCCACCACGCTCGATTAACTCCGGCCGGACACACTTTCCTGGGTCATGCCCGGCCTAGGCCAAACAATACGTCGCAACCCGACCTAGGCATAATAGAGAGGTCAAGCACGCCGGACTAAACCTATGCCCCCAGGGGTCATGGGCCATCTCCCCGGGAACTCCTGCACGTTGCGTGGGCGATCGGTGAGCAGACCTAGCTACCTCCTTAAAAAAGGCAGGTGCTTACGAGTCCAACCCGGCGCGCGCCGCTCAGTCGCTGACGTCTATTAAGCTTTGGCTGATGCATACGACGCAGAACGCCCATACTATGCCCACGTGATGGTTAGTGCTATCAGGCCAGAGGCCCTTCGGATCAAATATCCAAATCGTAGTGGTTTAGGAATGCGCGGTAACAAGCAGAGACTCACGAAAGATGTGACCCCGTCGCCCCGTCTTGATGACTTGCGGCAAGGGCTAAGAATGCCCGGCCACGCCTCGTAAGTATCTCGCGGGCACCTTCCAGGTCAACCCGTCTCCACATCACTCACGGGTACCCCTCAGGGTCGACCCGCCTTTCCAAGTAACAGTTGTAAAGTCCAAGTATCCGTGTGTCCAAACATCAAGGGGAAAACCCGAGGAATCACCCCCGGTGAATTCCACTCGATGTAATCATCAAGGTGAATGTAAGAGGATCCACCCTCGAGGTTCACACTTGAGGGGTTGCACGACAGAGCCGTATCGGAAGTGGTTAAGGAGGAAATCACCCCCTGATGACCACGACCGAATAGCTACACTACAGGGTTAACATCAGAAGTGCTGATGAGGTCTCACCCTCGGCACTCGATAGTAACCCAGTAGTGTCGAGCAACTAAGGGGAAAGTGATGTGCGGTGTCAGGGCCTGGTCTTCAATCCCGTTGATCGGGTCTTCGATGATGAAGCAGGGGCAACAAGGACAAGGTGGGGGTCACTGATGGATCACTAACCAACCTATACTAAGCAGTTTAGGATAAGCAGGTAAGGTAACAATAAATAGGTTACAAAAGCAGGCTATGCATCAAAATAGGAGCAAACAATAACAATAGCAAAATCTAATGCAAGCATGAGAGAATGGAATGGGCGATATCGGGATGATCAAAAGGGGGGGCTTGCCTGGTTGCTCAGACAAGAAGGAGGGGTCGTTGGTGACGTAGTCGATCACAGCGGCATCGGCAACCGCCACGGGGTCTACCGAAGAGAAGAGGGGGGGAACAGTAAATACATAGCAAGCAAGTGCATAACAGGACAGCAGGCATAGCTAGACGTGTTCTAACGCGGTCCTAGACGTTATATGTGAAGGGGGAATTCAACCGGGAAGGTGTTCCCGGTTCCGGACCTGCGTCAGACAGATGACCGGAGGGGGAATATTCCATGTTCAGTGTTGGAAATATGCCCTAGAGGCAATAATAAATAGGTTATTATTATATTTCCTTGTTCATGATAATCGTTTATTATCCATGCTAGAATTGTATTGATAGGAAACTCAGATACATG
Organism: Aegilops tauschii subsp. strangulata; assembly: GCF_002575655.3. Lineage (NCBI taxonomy): Eukaryota > Viridiplantae > Streptophyta > Magnoliopsida > Poales > Poaceae > Aegilops > Aegilops tauschii. The sequence goes on along the minus strand of NC_053041.3, from coordinate 91,659,732 downwards.
TGAGGATACATAGACAACACCATGTCCCTAGTAAGCCTCTAGTCGACTAGCTCGTTGATCAATGGATGGTTACGGTTTCCTGACCATGGACATTGGATGTCGTTGATAACGGGATCACATCATTAGGAGAATGATGTGATGGACGAGACCCAATCCTAAGCCTAGCACAAGATCGTGTAGTTCGTTTGCTCAGAGCTTTTCTAATGTCAAGTATCAGTTCCTTAGACCATGAGATTGTGCAACTCCCGGATACCGTAGGAATGCTTTGGGTGTACCAAACGTCACAACGTAACTGGGTGGCTATAAAGGTGCACTACAGGTATCTCCGAAAGTGTCTGTTGGGTTGGCACGAATCGAGACTGGGATTTGTCACTCCGTGTAAACGGAGAGGTATCTCTGGGCCCACTCGGTAGGACATCATCATAATGTGCACAATGTGACCAAGGAGTTGATCACGGGATGATGTGAGTTACGGAACGAGTAAAGAGACTTGCCGGTAACGAGATTGAACAAGGTATCGGGATACCGACGATCGAATCTCGGGCAAGTAGCATACCGATAGACAAAGGGAATTGTATACGGGATTGATTGAATCCCCGACATCGTGGTTCATCCGATGAGATCATCGTGGAACATGTGGGAGCCAACATGGGTATCCAGATCCCGCTGTTGGTTATTGACCGGAGAACGTCTCGGTCATGTCTGCATGATTCCCGAACCCGTAGGGTCTACACACTTCAGGTTCGATGACGCTAGGGTTATAGGGAAAGTATGTACGTGGTTACCGAATGTTGTTCGGAGTCCTGGATGAGATCCCGGACGTCACGAGGAGTTCCGGAATGATCCGGAGGTAAAGATTTATATATGGGAAGTCCTGTTTTGGTCACCGGAAAAGTTTCGGGTGTTATCGGTAATGTACCGGGACCACCGGGAGGGTCCCGGGGGTCCACCAAGTGGGGCCACCAGCCCCAGAAGGCTGCGTGGGCCAAGTGTGGGAGGGGACCAGCCCCAGGTGGGCTGGTGCCCCCCCCCACCAAGGCCCAAGGCGCATGGGAGAGTGGGAGGGGGCAAACCCTAGGTCCAGATGGGCCTTAAGGCCCACCCTAGTGGCGCCCCCCCCTCTCCTCCCCTTGGCCGCACCCTAGATGGGTTTGGGGGCTGCCGCCACCCCTGGGGAGGTAACCCTAGGTGGGGGCGCAGCCCTCCCTCTCCCCCTATATATAGTGGAGGCAAAGGGGCAGCCCAACACACGAGAACCTCTCTCTCTTGGCGCAGCCCTATCCCTCTTCCTCCTCCTCTCCCGCGGTGCTTGGCGAAGCCCTGCAGGATTGCCACACTCCTCCATCACCACCACGCCATCGTGCTACTGCTGGACGGAGTCTTCCCCAACCTCTCCCTCTCTCCTTGCTGGATCAAGGCGTGGGAGACGTCACCGGGCTGCACGTGTGTTGAACGCGGAGGCACCGTTCTTCGGTGCTTAGATCGGAATCAACCGTGATCTGAATCGCTACGAGTACGACTCCCTCATCCGCGTTCTTGCAACGCTTCCACATCGCGATCTACAAGGGTATGTAGATCCACTCCCCTTCCCCTCGTTGCTAGAGTACTCCATAGATTGATCTTGGTGATGCGTAGAAAATTTTGAATTTCTGCTACGTTCCCCAGCAGTGGTATCAGAGCCAAGTTTATGCGTAGTTTCTATGCACGAGTAGAACACAAAGTAGTTGTGGGCGTCGATGTTGCCAATTCTTCTTGCCGCTACTAGTCTTATCTTGTTTCGGCGGCATTGTGGGATGAAGCGGCCCGGACCGACCTTACACGTACGCTTACGTGAGACAGGTTCCACCGAATGACATGCACTAGTTGCATAAGGTGGCTAGCGGGTGTCTGTCTCTCCCACTTTAGTCGGAATGGATTCGATGAAAAGGGTCCTTATGAAGGGTAAATAGAAATTGGCATATCACGTTGTGGTTTTACGTAGGTAAGAAACGTTCTTGCTAGAAACCTATACAAGCCACGTAAAAACTTGCAACAACAATTAGAGGACGTCTAACTTGTTTTTGCAGCATGTGCTATGTGATGTGATATGGCCAGAAGATGTGATGAATGATATATGTGATGTATGAGATTGATCATATTCTTGTAATAGGAATCACGACTTGCATGTCGATGAGTATGACAACCGGCAGGAGCCATAGGAGTTGTCTTTATTTTTTGTATGACCTGCGTGTCATTGAATAACGCCATGTAAATTACTTTACTTTATTGCTAAGCGCATTAGCCATAGAAGTAGAAGTAATCGTTGGCGTGACAACTTCATGAAGACACAATGATGGAGATCATGATGATGGAGATCATGATGATGGAGATCATGATGATGGAGATCATGGTGTCATGCCGGTGACAAAGATGATCATGGTGCCCCGAAGATGGAGATCAAAGGAGCAAAATGACATTGGCCATATCATGTCACTATTTGATTGCATGTGATGTTTATCATGTTATGCATCTTATTTGCTTAGAACGACCGTAGTAAGTAAGATGATCCCTTATAATAATTTCAAGAAAGTGTTCCCCCTAACTGTGCACCGTTGCGAAGGTTCGTTGTTTCGAAGCACCACGTGATGATCGGGTGTGATAGATTCTAACGTTCGAATACAACGGGTGTTGACGAGCCTAGCATGTACAGACATGGCCTCGGAACACATGCGAAACACTTAGGTTGACTTGACGAGCCTAGCATGTACAGACATGGCCTCGGAACACAAGAGACCGAAAGGTCGAACATGAGTCGTATAGTAGATGCGATCAACATGGAGATGTTCACCGATGATGACTAGTCCGTCTCACGTGATGATCGGACACGGCCTAGTTTGACTCGGATCATGTATCACTTAGATGACTAGAGGGATGTCTATCTGAGTGGGAGTTCATTAAATAATCACATGAACTTCATTATCATGAACATAGTCAAAAAGTCTTTGCAAATTATGTCATAGCTCGCGCTTTAGTTCTACTGTTTAAGATAGTATCCTAGAGAAAATTTAGTTGAAAGTTGGTAGTAGCAATTATGCGGACTGGGTCCGTGAACTGAGGATTGTCCTCATTGCTGCACAGAAGGCTTATGTCCTTAATGCACTGCTCGGTGTGCTGAACCTCAGCGTCGTCTGTAGATGTTGCGAAACATCTGACATACACGTTTTGATGACTACGTGATAGTTCAGTGCGTAATGCTAACGGTTTAGAATTGTGGCACCAAAGATGTTTTTTGAAACGTCGCAGAACATGTGAGATGTTCCGAAGGCTGAAATTGGGATTTCAGACTAATGCCCGCGTCAAGAGGTATGAGACCTCTGACAAGTTTCTTAAGCCTGCAGACTAAGGGAGAAAAGCTCAATCGTTGAGCGTGTGCTCAAATTGTCTGAGTGCCACAATCGCTAGAATCGAGTGGGAGTTAATCTTCCAGATGAGATAGTGATGGTTCTCCATAGTCACTGCCACCAAGCTATTAGAGCTTCGTGATGAACTATAACATATCAAGGATAGATGATGATCCTAGAGCAACTCGCGATGTTTGACACCGCGAAAGTAGAAATCAAGAAGGAGCATCAATTGTTGATGGTTAGTAAAACCACTAGTTTAAGAAGGGCAAGGGCAAAAGGGATACTTCATGAAACAGCAAGTCATTTACTACTCTAGTGAAGAATCCCAAGGTTGAACCCAAACTCGAGACTAAGTGCTTCTGTAATGAGGGGAACGGTCACTGAAGCAAAACTACCCTAGATACTTGGTAGATGAGAAGGAAGGCAAGGTCGACAGAAGTATATTGGATATACATTATATGAATGTGTACTTTACTAGTACTCCTAGCAGCACCAGGGTATTAGATACCGGTTCGGTTGCTAAGTGTTAGTAACTCGAAATAAAAGCAGCGGAATAAACGGAGACTAGCTAAAGGTGAGATGACGATATGTGTTGGAAGTGTTTCCAAGGTTGATGTGATCAAGCATCGCATGCTCCCTCTACCATCGAGATTGGTGTTTGCGTTGAGCACAAACATGATTGGATTATGTTTATCGCAATACGGTTATTCATTTAAGGAGAATAATGGTTACTCTGTTTATTTGAATAATACCTTCAATGGTCTTGCACCTAAAATGAATCTCGATCGTAGTGATACACATGTTCATGCCAAAAGATATAAGATAGTAATGATAGTACCACATACTTGTGGCACTGCCACTTGAGTCATATTGGTATAGAACGCATGAAGAAGCTCCATGTAGATGGATCTTTGGACTCACTCGTTTTTGAAAAGAATGAGACATGCGAACCATGTCTATTGGTATATATGCATGAAGAAACTCCACGCAGATGGATCGTTTGGACTCACTTGATTTTGAATCACTTGAGACATGCAAATCATACCACATGGGCAAGATGACTGAAAGGCCTCGTTTTCAGTAAGATGGAACAAGAGAGCAACTTATTGGAAGTAATACATTTTGATGTATGCAGTCCAATGAGTGCTGAGGCATGCAGTGGATATCGTTATATTCTTACTTCACAGATGATTTGAGTAGATGCTGAGTGTATTTACTTGATAAAACACAAGTCTGAATTATTGAAAGGTTCAAGTAATTTCAGAGTGAAGTTGAAGATCGTCGTGACAAGAGGATAAAATGTATGTGATATGATCATAGAGATGAGTATCTGAGTTACGAGTTTGGCACACAATTAAGACATTGTGGAAAGTGTTTCACAATTAATACCGCCTGGAACACCATAGTGTGATGGTGTGTCCGAACATCATAACTGCACCCTATTGGATATGGTGCATACCATGATGTCTCTTATCGAATTACCACTATCGTTTATGGGTTAGGCATTAGAGATAACCGCATTCACTTTAAAAAGGGCACCATGCAATTCCGTTGAGACGACACCGTTTAGAGAAACCTAAGTTGTCGTTTCTTAAAAGTTTGGGGCTGCGATGCTTATGTGAAAAGGTTTCAGGCTGATAAGCTCGAACCCAAAGCGGATAAATGCGTCTTCATAGAACCCAAAACAGTTGGGTATACCTCCTATTTCAGATCTGGAAGCAAAAGTAATTGCTTCTAGAAACAGGTCCTTTCTCGAGGAAAAGTTTCTCTCGAAAGAATTGAGTGGGAGGATGGTGGAGACTTGATAAGGTTATTGAACCGTCACTTCAACTAGTGTGTAGCAGGGCACAGGAAGTTGTTCCTGTGGCACCTACACCAATTGAAGTGTAAGCTTATGATAGTGATCATGAAACTTCGGATCAAGTCACTACCAAACCTCGTAGGACGACGAGGATGCGTAATACTTCGGAGTAGTACGTGATCCTGTCTTGGAAGTCATGTTGTTGGACAACGATGAACCTATGAGCTATGGAGAAGCGATGGTGGGCCCATATTCCGACAAATGGTTAGAAGCCATGAAATCCGAGATAAATGGAACTTTGAGAGGAAGACGGGCGTAGACGGTAATGTTACCGTCTATGAAGCTCGACTTGTGGCAAAGAGTATTTCCACAAGTTCAAGGAGTTGACTACGATGAGATTTTCTCATCCGTAGCGATCCTTAAGTCCGTCGGAATCATGTTAGCATTAGCTGCATTTATAAAATCTGGCAGATGGATGTCAAAACAAGTTTCCTTACCAGGTTTCGTAAGGAAAGGTTGTATGTGATACAATCAGAAAGGTTTTGTCGATCCTAAGGATGCTAAAAGGTATGCTAGCTCCAGCGATCCTTCCATGGATTAGAGCAAGCATCTCATAGTCAGAATATACGCTTTGATGAAGTGATCAAAGTTTTTGGGTTTATACAAAGTTTGTTAGAAACTTGTATTTACAATAAAGTGAGTGGGAGCGCTACAACATTTCTGATAAGTATATGTGAATGACATATTGTTGATCCGAAATGATGTAAAATTTCTGGAAAGCATAAAGGGTTGTTTGAAAGGAGTTTTCCAAAGGAAGACCTGGATAAAGCTGCTTACATATTGGGCATCAAGATCTATAGAGATAGATCAAGACGCCTGATGATACTTTCAAAGAACGCACACCTTGACATGATTTTGAAAGAGTTCAAAATAGATCAGCAAAGAAGGAGTTCTTGGCTGTGTTACAAGGTGTGAGTATTGAGTAAGACTCAAGACCTGACCACAGCAGAAGAGAGAGAAAGGACGAAGGTCGTCCCCTATGCTTTAGACGTAGGCTCTATAGTATGCTATGTTGTGTACCGCACATGTAGTGTGCCTTGCCATGAGTTGGTCAAGGGGTACAATAGTGATTCGGGAATGGATCACATGACAGCGGTCGAACTTATCCTTAGTATCTAGTGGACTAAGGAATTTTCTCGATTATGGAGGTGAAAGGGAGTTCGTCGTAAAGGGTTACGTCGATGCGAACCTTGACACTAATCCGGATGACTCTGAGTGGTAAACCGGATTCGTATAGTAGAGCAATTATTTGAAATGGCTCCAAATAGCGCGAGGTAGCATCCACAAGATGACATAGATATTCGTAAAGCACACGGATCTGAAAGGTTCAGACCCGTTGACTAATAACCTCTCTCACAAGCATAACATGATCAAACCAGAACTCATTGAGTGTTAATCACATAGTGATGTGAACTAGATTGTTGACTCTAGTAAACTCTTTGGATGTTGGTCACATGGTGATGTGATCTGTGAGTGTTAATCACATGGTGATGTGAACTAGATTATTGACTCTAGTGCAAGTGGGAGACTGTTGGAAATATGCCCTAGAGGCAATAATAAATTGGTTATTATTATATTTCCTTGTTCATGATAATCGTTTATTATCCATGCTAGAATTGTATTGATAGGAAACTCAGATACATGTGTGGATACATAGACAACACCATGTCCCTAGTAAGCCTCTAGTCGACTAGCACGAATCGAGACTGGGATTTGTCACTCCGTGTAAACGGAGAGGTATCTCTGGGCCCACTCGGTAGGACATCATCATAATGTGCACAATGTGACCAAGGAGTTGATCACGGGATGATGTGAGTTACGGAACGAGTAAAGAGACTTGCCGGTAACGAGATTGAACAAGGTATCGGGATACCGACGATCGAATCTCGGGCAAGTAGCATACCGATAGACAAAGGGAATTGTATACGGGATTGATTGAATCCCCAACATCGTGGTTCATCCGATGAGATCATCGTGGAACATGTGGGAGCCAACATGGGTATCCAGATCCCGCTGTTGGTTATTGACCGGAGAACGTCTCGGTCATGTCTGCATGATTCCCGAACCCGTAGGGTCTACACACTTAAGGTTCGATGACGCTAGGGTTATAGGGAAAGTATGTACGTGGTTACCGAATGTTGTTCGGAGTCCCGGATGAGATCCCGGACGTCACGAGGAGTTCCGGAATGGTCCGGAGGTAAAGATTTATATATGGGAAGTCCTGTTTTGGTCACCGGAAAAGTTTCGGGTGTTATCGGTAATGTACCGGGACCACCGGGAGGGTCCCGGGGGTCCACCAAGTGGGGCCACCAGCCCCAGAAGGCTGCGTGGGCCAAGTGTGGGAGGGGACCAGCCCCAGGTGGGCTGGTGCGCCCCCCCCCCCCCCCCACCAAGCCCAAGGCGCATGGGAGAGTGGGAGGGGGCAAACCCTAGGTCCAGATGGGCCTTAAGGCCCACCCTAGTGGCGCCCCCCCTCTCCTCCCCTTGGCCGCACCCTAGATGGGTTTGGGGGCTGCCGCCACCCCTGGGGAGGGAACCCTAGGTGGGGGCGCAGCCCTCCCTCTCCCCCTATATATAGTGGAGGCAAAGGGGCAGCCCAACACACGAGAACCTCTCTCTCTTGGCGCAGCCCTATCCCTCTTCCTCCTCCTCTCCCGCGGTGCTTGGCGAAGCCCTGCAGGATTGCCACACTCCTCCATCACCACCACGCCGTCGTGCTGCTGCTGGACGGAGTCTTCCCCAACCTCTCCCTCTCTCCTTGCTGGATCAAGGCGTGGGAGACGTCACCGGGCTGCACGTGTGTTGAACGCGGAGGCACCGTTCTTCGGTGCTTAGATCAGAATCAACCGCGATCTGAATCGCTACGAGTACGACTCCCTCATCCGCGTTCTTGCAACGCTTCCGCATCGCGATCTACAAGGGTATGTAGATCCACTCCCCTTCCCCTCGTTGCTAGAGTACTCCATAGATTGATCTTGGTGATGCGTAGAAAATTTTGAATTTCTGCTACGTTCCCCAACATTCAGATAGTTAGAGGCATCTGACAGGTAAACGGACCGTGTATTCGGATTTGTATCGTCGTTCTGAGCAACTTTCATGTAGAAAGTTTTTCGGTCCGAACTACGGTTTAATTACTACAATTTTCTGAAGTTTTAAAAGTAGTTTGGAAATCTTTTAAATCGAAAATAAAACAGAAAATAGCTTTGTCACCTAGTGCTATTCTAGCCATAGCGTAAGACAGGTGGGGTCAGGGTCAAAGTCCACAGTTGACTAGTCAACATATGAACAGTGTAGGGTCCACATGTCATCGACTTTAGACTTTTCTGAAAATTTATTTTTCTTTAAACTAACAGTGGGTCCACATGTCATCTACTATTAGACTAATTAACTAGTACTACTAATTAGACTAACGAACTAAACTAGTCTCTAAACTAGCATTTGGCCGGCCACATACACACAGAACACACACTCACGCACGCACACAACACACACATGCACACAGCATGGCCATGGCCGGCCGTAGCAGCGGCGGCAGCACCTAGCGACGGCAACAACTAAGCAGTGGCAGCAGATTAGCAGGAGCAGCGGCGGCGGACAAGAGCAGAGAATCTGCAAGCGGCAGCAGCAGGACAAAGAGCAGCACGCAGCAGCAAGCAGATGCATTAGCGCAAGCAGCAGTACGTGCCAGCAGTAGCAGCACGCAGCACGCGCGCGGGGAGGCAGTAGGCAACGGGGCAGCAAAGGCGGACGGTGCGCCGGCTCGTAGAGGCGGGCGCCGGTGTGGCGCGGTGCCAGTACGCCGGAACCGTGATGAGCATCGGCAGCATCGCGGGCGGGGCGAGCGACACAGCGGCAGGCAGCAGAGAGACCATGCATGGGCGCGGGCGGAGGTGGGTGTAGGTGGGCGCGCCCTGGGTGCGGCACGCATGGCCGGACGCAGCCAGAGGCGCGGGAGCGCGCACACAGGAGCTAACTTCAGGCGCGGTCACTGGAGGTAGCGGGCGACGATTTACGAAGACAGATCGAAGGGGATAAGTAGGGGAATCGGTCGAGGGCCTCACCGCGAAGCTCATGGGCGCGTCGGGGAAGCCGGGGACGGGCCGGAGCAAGGTGAATCGACGACGAGGTGCGCGACGGCCGACGGGGAAGAAGAACGAGGCGATGGCTCCATGGCGTCCTAGGTGATGGCGCTCTGCGTGGATGAAGAGGACGACGGCGTGCTCCTCCTGGGCATGGCGATGCGGCGAGACACGTCGGGGTCGCCCGTGGATGGTGGTGGCCGCGGTGGTGCTGCGGCGATGGCAAGGGATCTGGAGAGGGAGGTGGAGCAGGAGGGAGAGGAGGGTGGAGTGGGAGAGTGGGGAGGCAGGGGAAGTGGGAGAGGGGATCGAGGGGGCGCGGCGTCGGCGTCCTTATCCCCTCCAGGGCCTGTAGCGACGCGGGGCGGCGAGGTGGTCGGGACGAACGCGGGCGCCCCGGTCGTTGGAATAGTGGGGAGGGAGACGACCGGGAGTGGGGGCTGGGCCATCTGGGCTGGCTAATTGGGCCGACCACTTCGGCCTAAGGCCTAGTGAGGGGGGGTCTTTATTTTAACTTTGGTTTTCTGCCTTTTCTATTTTCATTTCAGTTTTGCATTTCTTTTAGTACCAAGAGAGTTTTGTTTTGAACAAAACTTGGCACATAAATCTAACACGATACCTTGAGATGGAATAAAACGTTTGGGGGCAAAGGAGTTGTCTAACCATTTTTAGAAATTGAAAAGGCCAATTTAAATGTTGCTGGAGCACTGAATTAATTCCCATGGGCATTTTGGGAATTCAGAAGAGGTTGGTTTCAACAGGACAGTGATCAGGGAAATTTATAGGATAAGGTGAGCATTTTAGTTTTGCTGTTCAAAGAAAATAATTTATTTGACTTATTTTAAAATTGAAAAAGGCTTTGATTTTTGGACAAGTGGCAAGCTGCATAGTAATCACGATGACATGGCCACCATTAGGGGGAGATTACTGTAGCATGATTCTCGGGGTGTTACAAATCTCCTCCACTACAAGAAATTTCGTCTCGAGATTTAAGAGGTGGAGTAAGGGGAAAAGAATTGGTTAAGAAATCCTAATGGATCGTCTTTTCTTGCTACTCTCATCGAAGAGGTTGATGCATAACGTTGATGTCTTCAATTCACTGCATCAGGGCATCATGATGAAGTCGTCAACCTTTCTTCAGAAACTCCACCGTACTTACGAATAGGGTATATAAAAAAACATAAGGATAGATGTTAGAAAGGATTGGCATCCGGTAATTATCTCAAGGAAGGAGATTTTAGAAGCACCAAGAAACAAATCGAGAGTGCTATTAGGAGGTTCAACAAGTTTCAACCAGGTAGGCATCATGCTGATGCCTATAACAGGTGAAGAAGGGGGGGTTCAAAGCATTGAGGCATAATGTTGCCTCTGATACCAGAATGAATCATGGTGAGGAAGTTAGCTTGTGATTTACATAAGAAGCCAAGTGCAAAGAATATTTCAGAATCAAGGTTGAACAGGAGAATCAGGTTTCGATCATGTGGAACTGTGGGTTATGGGCCCACCTTGTGTGTTCAGAGTAGGAAAAGTGGCGACATCTCGCACGGATAAGATAGCAAGGCATGTCATAGGATAGCATGTCAGTTATGTTGGCATCAACGTTGGTACCAAGGGCGAGGGACGAAGAGAACCATTTTCCTGCTCGCAATGCGAGGTGGACCAATAGGCAAAGTTCTCGTCCATCGGTGGTTACCGAAATGTCATCAATAACAGTAACAGGGTCTTACTGACTGTGTTGTACACCGAGGTGTTTACATAAGTAGGGAAATATTACTGCTTATATCATATAGATCACAAGAAAGATTAACAAAACAATGGAAAGGAAAAATGTGATTATCAAATTAAACACAAGTATTTGGAGTATATCCTTCACAAGAACAAGCAGAGCAGGATATACAAGAAAGGGCAGCAAGTAGATAACCACTTTGGTAAAGGGGGCGAGGAAATTCATGACGTTACCCATACAACAGTGTTTGGATAGGTGATCAAGAAACATTTAGCATTGCGCCTCCAATGTTCTTAATGATGTTCGGAGTACCACAGCCATGCTTCGGGATAGCATTGACATGGTCATCAGGTAAAGATCGGACCTTGGGAACACAAAGGATCCATGCGGAATTTCTAGAACATCTCATGCAATTTTATCAGGGAAAAGATGAGGAGGTAGCCGATGGGTTCAGCATCAATCCATCGACATGTCAAAAAGGACGTATTTCCAAAATTATATGAACAAGTTTGTGTTGGGGGGAAGGCAAGAATGTTGTCGATGATAACACCAACCATCGAGGGGCAAGGATGGTATTTCTCATCAGGAATTCGATTGATATCCTAAAAGAGCTCAGAATGTTGATGATGATCACGACACATTTGTCGAGAGATTTCATGAAGATGTAATCGATCGGCGATGACATCAAGTCAGAGGAATGATGAAACGAAGGGTTATTGGAACCACGGGTACGACACAAACCCGAAATCAAGCTTGTTGTTCAAGGCGAAATGATATGACGAGGAAGATCGACGTAGGCTTAGCTCATCATCGAAAATTGTGCTCCGGGAAGAAGGACCAGGTAGCACAGTTAAAAGTTACCACAGTAAGGATATAGCCGATCAAGCTAGGAATGACTTGAAGGATTATTAAACTCGTAAGAAACAAAAATTACTTGGAGTTATAAAATCGGAGTGTGGAATCGATTTCACTTATCGGCGTTCTCGAGTGACTAACAACTCAAAACCCGGGGAAATCTGAAATCGATGAGAAGCAATACCAGATGAAGACTCATAGGAAGCAACACGGTTTTTTGTTATTCTCGAGATACCAGAGGGTAATACTCGGTGGAAGATCAAAATAGAGATTGCGAAGATGCATTTATCTACAGAAGACAAGTGCTTTAACTTGTCCGAGAAATGGAATCAAAGGGGAACAATCATGGTCAGAACCACGGTTGCAAAGGATCAAATCCTAGATATAAGATGATCTTATACCAAGGGGATAATTAATTTTAAGAGAAGCTTCCATGATAAGATCTACATCGTGTCCATGGGCATGAACACAAAGTTCAAGGTCGACTCCCACTTCTTCAATGCATATCATTTCATTTACTTCTCGCTTTCGATGAAGTTGTAGTGTTGAAATGTTATCTGGCAAAACACCAGAAGAGTATGACTCGTGAAAACTCTCGGGTTCACATGGATTAAGGAAGGCATAGGTTCAACCCATAGGGGCATCTTGGGAACATATACCACAAACTCCACGAGTAAAATAACACAAGCTCGAAGGCAGAGCATGGTTGAGAAGGGAGAGAATACAATTTACCAAAGGCAATATGTATCAGGGGAAGAGCGCGCAAAATTTTGAATATGAAGGAAACTGCCGGATAATAATCCAACAAAGGATTCAGCGGTCCTTAATGGATCTGATGTGAGTATCAGTACTCAATCAGAAGAAGGAAGGAATGCAAAGGCATTCGATTATAGAAACATCTGAATAATTCGATGCTTGAGTACAAAGGAGTTATGATTTCAAGTCGAAGGATCAGAAGCAGAGGCTCTGATCAAAAGATGAGTAAGTTGAATAGACTTAAAGGTGCATCGATCAAATCTTGATCGGGCAAGAACCAGCTCATAACCGGAGCGATGTCGAAGCCGGAAAGAAAATTTCCAAGGATTAATTGATGATTGCGAGTATTCGCTCACACGTTGAATCCATAGGAACAGAATGACAACCACAAAGAATTTTAAACAATATTGCTAGACATATGGAATTAATCCTAATGCAAGCAGGCAAGGAGAATCAAGAGCAACAGGCTGCAGAGGATTTTCGGAAGAACGAATAGTATCCCAAAGAATTTGTGAAACACATAAACAACTGGGGATGAACGGATCCCCGGTAAGTGTGAGGAATTATTCACACATGTATTCATGCGGAATAGGAGCTGCAAGGCAGCAGGCACAAAGGATTCTCGGAATATCTGAAGTATTTCAGGGTATCTTGTAATAACAAGAACAATTGGAAATGAAGGTATGGACGACAAGTGTATGCAGCTATCTTTAGGGATTTATCGGTGATATGGAATTGCAACGGGGAAGGCACAAGGGTTTCGGGGAAACATCAGAGAGTATCTTCAAAATCTTCTGGTGCAGCAAGCGATCATCTGGACTGAAGGGACTCTCCGGGAGAAGTATTTTCGAGAACCTAAGGTTAGATTTTAGCAAAATCATTTAACCCGGATAGAAGAGAGATCAGTATCCCAGAGTATAGACGAGGAATAAAATATCCTAATACCACCCAATTGGCAACGTGGGCCTGTAAGCCACACAGCCATGTTAGCAAAAGTTTTTCAGTGACTAGACTCAACTTCGGCCAAGGAGTTGGAAAGGGGGCTACCTACAGGCAGTCGGCTCTGATACCAACTTGTGACGCCCTCGATTCAATCATACACTAATCATACATGCAAATGTGTACGATCAAGATCAAGGACTCACGGGAAGATATCACAACACAACTCTAGACACAAATAAAATAATACAAGCTTTATATTACAAGCCATGGGCCTCGAGGGCTCGAATACATAAGCTCGAAAACACAAGAGTCAGCGGAAGCAACAATATCTTGAGTACAGACATAAGTTAGACAAATTTGCCTTAAGAAGGCTAGCACAAAAGCAACATCGATCGAAAAGGCAAGGCCTCCTGCCTGGGAGCCTCCTAACTACTCCTGGACGTCGGCGGTCTCCACGTAGTAGTAGGCCTCGACGGTGGCATCTGACTCCTGGGCTCCGACATTTGGTTGCATCAACCGGAAAGAAGAAGAAAGGGGGAAAAGAGGGAGCAAAGCAACCGTGAGTACTCATTCAAAGTACTCGCGAGCAAGGATCTACACTACATATGCAACATTATCAAAGGAAGGCTGTATATGTGGACTGGGCTGCAGAAATGCCAGAATAGAGGGGAGAACCTAGTCCTATCGAAGACTAGCATCTTCTGGAAACCACCATCTTGCAGCAACAGGAGGGAGTAGAGTAGCATAAGTAAAGTAGTAGTAGTGTTATCAACCTCGGCCAGAGATCCTTTCTCGACTCCCTGCGAGAAAGCAATCCCAGAGCCATACTATCCATTTCTCATATCCATGTCTCATCTCAAGTATCCAGTTCTAGTTGTACCGATCGGGATACAACTCCAAGTGTCCGTTACCGTAGGACAGGCTATCGATAGATGTTTTCTTCCCTGCAGGGGTGCACCAACTTACCCACCATGCTCGATTAACTCCAGCCGGACACACTTTCCTGGGTCATGCCCGGGCTCGGCCAAACAATACGCCGCAACCCGACCTAGGCATAATAGAGAGGTCAAGCACGCCAGACTAAACCTATGCCCCCAGGGGTCATGGGCCATCTCCCCGGGAACTCAACTCTATGATAGATTGAACGAAAAGAATAGCTTCGTGTTATTTTACTACGGACTCTTGAATAGATCGATCAGAAAGGATAACTTTGAGGTGGTTTCGTACCCTACCATAATCTCTTCGTTTGTTCTCCTCTATTAGTGACTTTGAAGTGACTCTTTGTTGCATGTTGAGGGATAGTTATATGATCCGATTATGTTATTATTGTTGAGAGAACTTGCACTAGTGAAAGTATGAACCCTAGGCCTTGTTTCAACTCATTGCAATACCGTTTACGCTCATTTTTATTACTTGTTACCTTGCTGTTTTTATATTTTCATATTACAAAAACCTATATCTACTATCCATATTGCACTTGTATCACCATCTCTTCGCCGAACTAGTGCACCTATACAATTTACCATTGTATTGGGTGTGTTGGGGACACAAGAGACTCTTTGTTATTTGGTTGCAGGGTTGTTTGAGAGAGACCATCTTCATCCTACGCCTCCCACGGATTGATAAACCTTAGGTCATCCACTCGAGAGAAATTTGCTACTGTCCTACAAACCTCTGCACTTGGAGGCCCAACAATGTCTACAAGAAGAAGGTTGTGTAGTAGACATGAGTAGTATATAAGAATGTTTAGGTAGTATATACACTACTTTTTAGGTAGTATGCATCGTATTTTAAGTATGCTTTTTAATACGTACAAATATATACGTATTTCATAAATATAATAAAAACCATGGGTCAACTTGCAATTTTTTCATGCAACTCACTTTGAAATATGTTATATATAATATATGAACATATTTATAATGATAAAGTAGTATATATAATATCATATGGTAGTATATGAGATATGTGGGGTAACTACCAATAGATAGTAGGATGGATTTTCCATATATATATATATATATATATATATATATATATATATATATATATATATATATTATATATGAGACAAATTTTATCTACAAGCAGTGGTAGTTACCCCTAGCCATTTGTCCTCCACGTGTACCATCGCACCTCCACGTCTAAAGGGTTGTTGGGTTACGCTAGAATCCAATAAGGAGCAAGTAATTGTGATATGTTAATTAAATATTGTGGATAATGACGTGCTAGTGGAACGACCTCCTTATATCCTAGCCGAATGGATCAACTTGCTGCATGGATAGTTAGTTGCACGTTAAATGCGATGCTTCTTTTTTAACTCACGTGACGCAAGTTTCTCTCAGTTATTGAATGGGAGAGTATGGAGTATATGCTAATTAGTATATTTGTTTCTCACAGCTAAGATGAAAATAGAGAGTATGAAGTATGTAGTATGTAAATATTTCTAATTGTACTTCTAGTTTGAGTATACAGTATATGCATGGAAAAACATTTTGAGGGTTGTGTATATATGTAGTATATACTCCCTTGACGGAGATAGTAGTATATTGTATTTTTTAAAGTACATGTATTATTTGTAGTACGGAGTATTTTGACAAATGTTGTATGGAGTATAATAAATCTTTGTACGGGGAGTATGTAGTATAGAGTAAGGAGTATATCGTTTTGAGAAAAAACAAGTAGTATGGAGTATAATAATTCTTCTTTTACGGGGAGTATGTAGTATATGGAGTAAGGAGCATATAATTTTTGTGAAAAAAGAACATGTAGTATGGAGTATGGAGTAGAGTATATGATATAAGAGTGTTATGTGCAGATTGCAAATATAAAGTATATGTTGGTATCTCCAGTCTTAGTGTATAGAAACTCATTGAGTACCTAGTGTGGAGTATTTTGTTTTACAAAAGGCATGTGTAGTATTTTGTATTTGCAGAAACAAGTATGTAGTATTGATCATGGTGTTTACAAAAATGAATTCACGTATGCGAAGCCGACCGGCCGGCCAGCAACGAAAGTATCTTCCAATTCATTGGATGTACTCCATACTCCATACTACATGCACGTATTTCCAAAAAAGAGAGGAGTGAATGGAATAATAAACATGTACACACGTCACTTCAATCTTCAAACATTGCAAGGAGAATACAGAATGGAGTATATTTGACTATACTTTTAGTTGATGCATCGGTATGAAAGACAAAAAAACATACATATACATGCACGTATTGTCATCCATGCAGCATGGGGTTTGCCATTCATGCATGCGACCATGCATGCACGATAGTGTGGGAAATTGAGTTATAACTGTATGTCATGGTCGTCTCGCTGTTGCCTCCACTGATGTATGTGCATGGTCGCCGGTGGCCGTAGAATACACGCAACAACGCCGACCCGTCGTCTGCAGCCGGCGAGACTTACGACACCGACGCCGATTGGGCAAGACACATGACGACGACGGCGATCCGCTGTATCCAGCCGGCGATACTCACGACACCGACGCCGATCTGGCGAGACTCACGACACCGACGCCGATCTGGCGAGACTCACGACACCGACGCCGATCCGGCGAGATTCTCGCGACGACGGTGGAAAGGAAGTGTGGCCAAGGCACAACACAAGCACACCTGGAGTACAATTTGTCGTTCCGTCTTCCATGCTTTCCTCTTTATGGAACTCTTTTTGTTTGAGCGAGACCAATTCGAACCTTTTTTGCCGGATATTTGATCTTGCTTCTTAGCGCGCAGTGCAAAGATAGCTGGCGTGAAAGCAGAGTTGGATCTGCTGCCGCTCGGCTTGCCCATATCTATCACACAATAAATCAGTTTTGAGATGGAAGTATCATCAGCCAATGATCTTGCTAATCGTACTCAAGAATAAACAAAAGCAGTGGATCTTACGTAGGTATCTCCCTTGTGTGGTACTTAGAACGACGTCGGCCAAGCCGTTCTTTCACTGTCTCAGGCGTGGTTGAAGAAATAGTCACGGCGGCGTTGAATCGCCGTCTCCAGCCGGTGAGACCCACGGCGACGACGCCGCGAGGGAAGTGTCGCCCAGGCAGAATGGTAGATCGAGAAAGTAAATCTTTTTTTTTACAATAATATACGAACAATTCTGTTTTTCTGTTGGTTAGTAGCGTACAAATAGATAGAGATGCATTCAAATTCTGGGATAAGCTCTCGGTCAGTACGCCGTGGATAACCACCCAATAAATTAATAAATATAATTAATAATAATCCAAACGGGTCCGATGGAAGCTAGTTTAACCCGTTAGGATTTTGTTGCGATCGAAGGAAAAAAGCACGCTCGGATACACTTTAACACGTGGTAAGAAAGTTGGGAGGTGACTTTTTAAACCCATGTGTTCCTCTGTGTGTGATGTAAACAGTTTGTTCTAAAAATATGCTTTGAGTGCCAGCAATCATGGAAGACTATATGATAGTTGACTATGTGGAATTTACTAAATCAAAGCTCTTACATATACCCTTCCTGAAAATAAGATAAATTGTAACTGTTTGATGACTGAAAACATAGTTTGTTAAGGTTCAAGAGAGTTTGTGATCTATACTTTAATTAACACGTGAATAGCTTGCTACTTGATCATTAGAAGTTTTATGAGAAATTAGCTGATGTTTATGATATATAATGATGCTAAAAAGTAATTAGAATTATTATTGATCAAACTTATGCACTATTATAACATTCAGACTTCATAAATTATTTCTTTTATCATTTACCTACTCGAGGACGAGCAGGAATTAAGCTTGGGGATGCTAATATGTCTTCAATGTATCTATAATTTATGAAGTATTCATGCCATGTTTACGATAATTTATATGGTTTTGGTGCCAAGTGCTAGTTCATGTTTTTTGGCTATTTCTTTGTTTCACAGAAAAACTATACCAAATGAAGTCCAGACGTGATAAAAATTTACGGTGATTCTTTTTGGAACATAAGAGACCCTTGAAGGTTCGGGGAAAGACCAAAAGACCCACAAGCACGTCACAAGCTCACATGGCGCGCCCAGGGGGCGGGAATGTCACCTGAGCTTATGGGGCCCTCGTAACTCCTTTTGGCGTGATTCCAACGCTGAAAATTCTTATAAATTGAGAAACCCCCAAAAGTTAATCTAGATGAGTTTTTTCGCTGCCGCAAGCCTCTGTCCCGAAGTGATCTCATCCGGAGCCTTGTTCCAACTCCCTGTCGGAGGGGAAAAGCCAACACGGGAGGCCATTTTCATTATCCTTGATGCCTCCATAATGAGGAGGGAGTAGTTCACCCTTGGGGCTGAGGGTATGTACCAGTAGCTATGTGCTTGATCTCTCTCTCTCTCTTGTGATATTGACAGGACACGATCTTGATGTACCATGAGCTTTGCTAATATAGTTGGATCATATGGTGTTCTTCCCCTTGTTCTCTTTTGTGGTGAATTGAGTCTTTCCCTTTAAGGTATCTTTGTTATCGGGTTGAATAGTTTGGATTTGAGATCACTTGATGCATGTCTCACTCACGGATACTCATGGTGATATTGGAGTATCTAGGTGACATTAGAGTTGATTGATGCATATTATATGGTGTTGTCAGAGTACGAACTCTAGAACTATTCATGAAACTTTGGGGTGGTTCAATATATTGAGTGGAAACACAACTTTGAGGTGGTTTACTACCTACACAATTTCATCCTACTTTCTCCAATAAGAATATAAACTTTTGAGCGATTCTTTACCACACTTTGAGGGATTGTTATGTGATTCAATTATGTTAGTAATGTTGAGAGATTGCACTTGTGAAAGTATGAATCCTAGGCCTTGTTTTCAAGCATTGCAATGGCGTTTGTGCTCACTTTTATTATTTCAGATTACAAAAACCTATATTTGCTATCCATACTACACTTGTATCGACATCTCTTGGTCGAACTAGTGTACCTATACAATTTACCATTGTATTTGGTGTGTTGGGGACACAAGGGATTTCATGTATTTATTTGCATAGTTGTTTGAGAGAGAACCATCTTCATCCTACATCTCCCACTGGTTGATAAATCTTAGGTCATCCACTTGAGAGAAATTTGTTGTTGTCCTACAAAACTCTACGCTTCACTAGTAGAAAACTGGGCTTTGGTCACAGGGCAATATTCACATTAGTCCCGGTTCAGTCACGAACCGGGACTAATGTGAGCATTGGTCCCGATTCGTGCGGCCAGGGGCCTGCCGGGCCTCGTGGGGGCATTGGTCCCGGTTCGTCCGGACCCTTTGGTCCCGGTTGGTGGGACAAACCGGGACCAATGGGCCACGCTCCTGGCCCACCACCCTTTAGTCCCGGTTCATACCACAAACCGGGACTAAAGGGCTGGTCGTAGTTGCGGCCAGTGTTTAGTCCCACCTCGCCAACCGAAGGGCGCTCACACCAGTTTATAAGCCCGTCCCTCTATGCCTTGTTGAGCTTCTCTTAAAGTGAAAATAGATGACCTTATACAAGGAATTTCACCTAAATTCACATTAAATTTCATAGAAATTTACTATGAATTTAGGTTTAATTTTCTCTATGAGCGCATCTATGTTCACTTTTTTTATTTATAAAATAAATAAACCTTAATAAAATAAATAAAACTAAATAAACCTTAATAAAATAAACTATGGTAACTACAATAAATAAACCTTAATAAATTAAGTAAAAATAGCAGTAGTAAAATAAATAAAAATAGCAGCAGTAAAATAAATAAAAATAAAATAATTAAAGTAAAATACATAAGTAATTAGAAATAAAATAAATAAGTTTTTTGTTGTAAGTAGAAACAAAACAAAACAAATAAAGCAAAAGAGAAAAAAAAACACGAGCCATCAACTCCATAACCGCCATATCTGGGATAGAGAAGGGCGATCCCTTGGAGTGGGATTCACATACAGTTGCCCGTAACATCTACCATTCAAGCCTAGCAGGTGGAACTCGGATCTGTCAACAGTGTCAAAGCGGCAAATAGCAGGCGGAGGAGAAGCCACCGATGTCATGTGTAGATCCCTTCTAGGTCTTGCGGATCGTGCTATTACAGCAATTTGGTTGGTTGATCCCAAAAAAAAGGAATTTGGTTGGTTTTCTTGAAGCCCTAGCTTGTTGTGCCGTCCTATTCTCTCAATGCAATTTAGCAAATGCTACTACAGTACAGTAAAGGGCACAAAGAAAAAGCACGCAGTGAAGGAAAATACCTCCATATCAAAGCTGCTACTTATCTTGTTGGTTATCAGGATGTGGATATGTAGAATTTTCTCTAGCCACGGCAACAGACATGCATTCATTGAGGGGGTTCACTACAGAACAAAATAAATGCTGACGTTAGTTGTTGAGGGTACGTTTGACATCCCTGAGAGACTAGATAATGAAAAGATGAATCGTCAAACCTGGATGAACAAAGACGCTACCAAGTGGATGAATCTGATGACCTGTCCTCCCTTGAAGATCATGCGTCCTCCCTTGAAGGCGCCACCAGGGCCATGGATGCCTCATACACCGCCGCCGACGTGTTGTAGTGATGAGGTATCGTGCAGGATCTGACACAGGATCACCTTCAGGCAAGATGAATAGGTCTTCAGGGGCACGACGGCAGCGGCGGCGCCGTGGCCGGGACTAGTGACGACGGCGGCGGCGAGCGAGCGGGAGGGTGGCGGCGGCTGCGTGCGAGTGGGAGGCCGGAGGATCACCACTCATTGTGCTCGACATATCACTACAAGAAACCTGTTAATCCATGACGGATTTCTAATGACATTTTTGGAAACTCTCATCGATGACCTGGTAAAACCCCACAAGCCCGGTGAAAGCCCGCTAAAGCCCGTCTAACCGTTCCCGTATAAAAACTTAACCCTAAATTCCCTCCTCGGCCCCTGCATCGTGTCCCACAGCACGTCGCCACCCCTCATCCCTCCCACAGCTCGTAAACCTTAATAAAATAAAATAAAATAAAATAAACTATAGTAACTACAATAAATAAACCTTAATAAATTAAGTAAAAATAGCAACAGTAAAATAAATAAAAATAGCAGCAGTAAAATACATAAAAATAAAATAATTAAAGTAAAATACATAAGTAATTAGAAATAAAATAAATAAGTTTTTTGTTGTAAGTAGAAACAAAACAAAAAAATAAAGCAAAAGAGAAAAAAAAATAGAGGAAAAAATTATGCCACCTACTGCGGCCTGAATACGACTAGAAACCCATCCATGGGCCAGGATTCAGGCCCGCAGAAGGCCCAGTAGGCCCCACACGCAAAGAGAACAGTTAGGCCCGAAAGCCTGCAGTTGAGAGGGGTTCGAGAGGGTGGGCGCAGCAGCGCTTATAAACCACTCTCGAGCTCTCTCAACTAGCGAGGTGGGACTAAACTTTTGACGCGGGGCAGCACAAGGCCTTTGGTCCCGGTTGATGCCACCAACCGGGACTAAAGGGGGCATTGGTCCCGGTTCGTGGCACCAACCGGGACCAAAGGCCTTTAGTCCCGGTTGGTGCCACCAACCGGGACCAATGAGTTCCCTATATATACCTCATCGCCACAGCAGAGCACTCCAGAGTGCTCTGTTTTTTCTGGCCGGCGAGGGGAGGGCATTTGGGTGCTCTAGCTCACCTCCTATGCACATGAGGTGTTCGATGAAATGTCTGAGCCACACTAGTTAATCTTTGTCCTCTCGAAACTCGACCTCCGAGCTCCATTTTCCCCGAGATTTGTCTAGGTTTAGCGGTCCGTCATGTCCCGTCCCCGTCTTCACCGCCATCGATCGCCCGCGCCGATCTCGTCGCCAGCACCACCGTGGTGAGCCTCTTGTTCTTATCTTCTTTCTGAAAGGAAAAAATTCTTACTTTAGATAGTTACTTGTCTAATTTTGTTACTTTTATTATTCCTTCTTATTACATAGTGCGATGGTTTTGGTATCCGCCCCCGTCAGCCCTCGTCCTGTCTATGATTCGGATGTGGTATATATTATCTTTTTATAACTATTTGGTTCATTTATTGTTTATGACAAATATACCGACCAACGTGACATAGATTTTATTTATCTAGGAGGTGGTTGAACCAGAAATTCTAACCGACCCTGTTGTCGAGAGGTTAAATTTAGTTGAAGAAGAAAACAATTACTTGAAGGAAAAAATAAAAAAAATGAGGAGGAGAAGATGATATTGGAGTTGCATGTTGCGGATGTCGTCGATGATCACAAGATCAAGATGGATGCAATGCGCTTGAAGATTAGAAAGATTAGAAAATATGCCATTCATACGGAGGCTTGGTATCATTATGCCGTTGGATCAATTGTTACCTTGGTTGTGATTATGATCGCATTTGTTTTCGCATTGAAATGTTTTACATAGTTTCAATGTATGGTTTAATTAATTAGATGCTCTGGAGAGCTATATATATGTTGTTAGATGAGAACTATGTATGTACTTTGGTTCTAATGTGATGATGAACTTCTATTAATTTGGTCACTTAATTATCTATTCATGATGTTCTGTAATGGTTTTTGACACACTTAATTATATATAATGCACGCAGATGAACCGGCAATGGATGTACGGTGACAGACACACCTCCGAGTACATTAAGGGCGTGCATGATTTTCTCAAAGTGGCTGAGGCAAACAAGCAGAATGGTTTTATGTGTTGTCCATGCCCTATATGTGGGAATACGAAGTCTTACTCTGACCGGAAAATCCTTCACACCCACCTGCTTTACAAGGGTTTCATGCCACACTATAATGTTTGGACGAGGCACGGAGAAATAGGGGTTATGATGGAAGACGGCGAAGAAGAAGAGGACGATGACAACTATGTGCCCCCTGAATACGGTGATGCTGCAACGGGGGAAGCTGCTGAAGATCAAGAGGAACCAGACGATGTGCCCAATGATGCTGCAAGGGGGGAAGCTGCTGAAGATCAAGAGGAACCAGTGCCCGATGATGATGATCTCCGCCGGGTCATAGTCGATGCAAGGACGCAATGCAAAAGTCAAAAGGAGAAGCTGAAGTTCGATCGCATGTTAGAGGATCACAAAAAAGGGTTGTACCCCAATTGCGAAGATGGCAACACAAAGCTCGGTACCGTACTGGAATTGCTGCAGTGGAAGGCAGAGAATGCTGTGCCTGACAAAGGATTTGAGAAGCTATTGAAAATATTGAAGAAGAAGCTTCCAAAGGATAACGAATTGCCCGACAGTACATACGCAGCAAAGAAGGTCGTATGCCCTCTAGGATTGGAGGTGCAGAAGATACATGCATGCCCTAATGACTGCATCCTCTACCACGGTGCGTACAAGGATCTGAACGCATGCCCGGTATGCGGTGCATTACGGTATAAGATCAGACGAGATGACCCTAGTGATGTTGACGGCGAGCCCCCCAGGAAGAGGGTTCCTGCGAAGGTGATGTGGTATGCTCCTATAATACCACGGTTGAAACGTCTGTTCAGAAACGAAGAGCATGCCAAGTTGATGCGATGGCACAGTGAGGACCGTAAGAAAGACGGGAAGTTGAGAGCACCCGCTGACGGGTCGCAGTGGAGAAAAATCGAGAGAAAGTACTGGGCTGAGTTTGCAGCTGACCCAAGGAATGTATGGTTTGGTTTAAGCACGGATGGCATTAATCCTTTCGGGGA
Organism: Aegilops tauschii subsp. strangulata; assembly: GCF_002575655.3. Classification (NCBI taxonomy): domain Eukaryota; kingdom Viridiplantae; phylum Streptophyta; class Magnoliopsida; order Poales; family Poaceae; genus Aegilops; species Aegilops tauschii. The sequence continues at coordinate 91,635,500 of NC_053041.3, read as the reverse complement.
GCAGAGCAGCAATCACAGCACCTGGCCCGTGACTCTATGTATGTATAACCTTCCTCCTTGGATGTGCATGAAGCGGAAGTTCATTATGATGCCAGTTCTCATCCAAGGCCCTAAGCAACCCGGCAACGACATTGATGTGTACCTAAGGCCATTAGTTGAAGAACTTTTACAGCTGTGGAATGGAAACGGTGTACGTACGTGGGATGAGCACAAATAGGAGGAATTTAACCTGCACGCGTTGCTGTTTGTAACCATCAACGATTGGCCCGCTCTCAGTAACCTTTCAGGACAGACAAACAAGGGATACCACGCATGCACGCACTATTTAGATGACACTGAAAGTATATACCTGGACAAAAGCAGGAATAATGTGTACCTGGGCCATCGTCGATTTCTTCCGACCAACCATCAATGTCGAAAGAAAGGCAAGCATTTCAAAGGCGAGGCAGATCACCGGAAGAAGCCCGCCATGCGTACCGGTCATCACGTACTTGCTATGGTCAATGATTTACACGTAATCTTTGGAAAGGTCCCGGCGGACTAGTTGTTCCGAATGACGCTGAGGGACACGCACCCATGTGGAAGAAGAAATCTATATTTTGGGACCTACCCTACTGGAAAGAGCTAGAGGTCCGCTCTTCAATCGACGTGATGCACGTGACGAAGAACCTTTGCGTGAACCTGCTAGGCTTCTTGGGCGTGTATGGGAAGACAAAAGATACACCTGAGGCATGGGAGGACCTGCAAAGTTTGCACGAAAAAGACGGCATGCCTCCGAAGCAGTATGAAGGTCCTGCCAGTTACGCTCTTACGAAAGAAGAGAAAGAAATCTTCTTTGAATGCCTGGTCAGTATGAAGGTCCCGACTGGCTTCTCGTCGAATATAAAGGGAATAATAAATATGCCAGAGAAAAAGTTCCAGAACCTGAAGTCTCATGACTGCCACGTGATTATGACGCAACTGCTTCCGGTTGCATTGAGGGGGCTTCTACCGGAAAACGTCCGATTAGCCATTGTGAAGCTATGTGCATTCCTCAATGCAATCTCTCAGAAGGTGATCGATCCAGAAATCATACCAAGGCTAAGGAGTGATGTGGCGCAATGTCTTGTCAGTTTCGAGCTGGTGTTCCCACCATCCTTCTTCAATATCATGACGCACGTCCTAGTTCATCTAGTGGACGAGATTGTCATTCTGGGGCCCGTATTTCTACACAATATGTTCCCCTTTGAGAGGTTCATGGGAGTCCTAAAGAAATATGTCCGTAACCGCGCTAGGCCAGAAGGAAGCATCTCCATGGGCCATCAAACAGAGGATGTCATTGGGTTTTGTGTTGACTTCATTCCTGGCCTGAAGAAGATAGGTCTCCCTAAATCGTGGTATGAGGGGAGACTGACTGGAAAAGGCACGCTTGGAGGGGGGACTCAATAATATGCAGGGACGGATATTCTTGGTCTCAAGCACACTACACAGTTCTACAGAACTCTACCTTGGTGACCCCGTATGTCGATGAACACAAGAACAGTCTGCGCTCCAAACACCCGGAGCAGTGTGACGACTGGATTACATGTGAACACATCAGGACTTTCAACAGTTGGTTGGAAACACGTCTCAGAGGTGACACCACTGTTTGTGATGAGTTGTACTCGTTGTCCAGGGGACCATCTTCGACTGTATTGACTTACAAAGGATACGAGATAAATGGGAATACATTTTACACGATCGCCCAAGATCAAAAGAGCACCAACCAAAACAGCGGTGTCCGCTTTAATGCAGCAACCGAGAGGGGAAAGGACACATATTATGATTACATAATGGACATATGGGAACTTGACTACGGACATGATTTTAAGGTCCCTTTGTTTAAGTGCAAATGGGTCAATCTGTCAGGAGGCGGGGTACAGGTAGACCCACAGTACGGAATGACAACAGTGGATCTGAACAATCTTGGGTACACTAACGAACCGTTCGTCCTAGCCAATGATGTGGCACAGGTTATCTATGTGAAGGACATGTCTACCAGACCGAGGAAAAGAAAAGATAAGGAAGCGAATACATCATACGATGAGCCAAAGCACCACATAGTTCTTTCAGGAAAAAGGGACATTGTGGGAGTGGAGGGCAAGACAGACATGTCTGAAGATTATGAAAAGTTTCATGAAATTCCTCCCTTCAAAGTCAAGGCTGACCCAAGCATCCTGATAAACGATGAAGATTATCCATGGTTACGGCGCAATAAGCAAATGACACAAGCGAAGAAAAAGTGAAGACTTTCTCCCGCAACTATTATGATGATACCATGCCAACTTTGTAATAGACGAGTATGATACCATTGTCCGTTTTGTACAAGAAGTGCATCTAGTTTTTGCTGTAACCCTCTCAACTTTCTTGCACATGCTATGTGGATGAAATGATGATACCATGCCAACTTTCAACCTTTTCAGAGTTCATTTGAAATGCTTTTCAATTTTAGGGTCTTATAGCTCAAAATAATTAGTAAATGCATGAAAAATAACAGGCCAAAAATTAAAAATTATGCCACCTACTGGGCCACCACGGCCTGAATACGATTAGAAACCTCCATGGGCCAGGATTCAGGCCCGCAGAAGGCCCAGTAGGCCCACAGGCATGTACAGAGAGGTTAGGCCCGTAAGCCTGCTTTAGAGAGGAGCTCGACAGCTCAGGCGCACCGCACCTTATAAACAGGTGCGGCTCTCTCTTAGCTAGCGAGGTGGGACTAAACTCACCACCACGCCGCTGTGCAAGGCCATTGGTCCCGGTTGGTGGCACGAACCGGGACCAATTCCACCCTTTGGTCCCTGTTGGTGCCACGAACCGGTACTAATGAGGCTATGGCCCCACGAGCACCTTTATTACCTGTTCGTGGCACGAACCGATACTAGAGTTTCTTACTAAGCAGTTTTTTAGTCCCACCTCGCTAGCTGAGAGGCACTAGGAGCGGTTTATAAGCCCTGAGTGCAGAGACGATGAAGAAGAGGCGCAATGCTCACGTTGCTTAGCTTCAAGCCTTGAGGAATAAGGTAGACTGCATCGAGCTATGTGCAGTGCAGTCTACACTATTCCGAAAGGCTTGAAGCAAATCAACGAGCATTGCGCCTCTTTTTTATTTTTAATAACTTATTACAACTCTGGACTTCTTGTGTTCCGACAAAATAAAATAAACTTTAATAAAATTTATGAAACTAAAATTAACAAAGTATTTTCTATTCAAAACATTATAAGAAACCTCTATTATTATTGAAACTAAAATCATATAAAATTGATGCAACTAAAATTATCGAAGTATTTTCTGTTCAAAATCATTAAAAGCAAAAAGAATTTTCATAAAGAACTTTTTTTGATAGAAACTTTAATAGCAAAAAGAATTATCGTAAAGTAAAATAAATAAGTAATTAGAAACAAAATAAAATAAAATAAATAAGTTTTTTGTTGTAAGTAGAAACAAAACAAAATAAATATAGCAAAAAAGAAAACAAAAAAACTAAATACAGCAAAAAGAACTTTCATAAAGAACTAATGGCACTAATAGAAAGTTTATATTTTTTCTAAAACTAATGGCACTAATAGATAGTTTATAATTTTGCTGACCTAAAAGCAAAAAGAATTAAAAAATAAAGCAAAAAACAAAAGAAATTAAATAATGCAAAAAACAAAACAAAAAAACTGAAAAAAAAACTATTTTTATAGTAAAGTTAATCACAAACTTGTGATTCACATAAATTTCATAGAATTCAAATTTTAACTATTTAAATTTGAATACTAATGGCACTAATAGAAAGTTTATAAATTTTCTGACCTAAAAGCACAAAGAATTAAAAAATAATGCAAAAAACAGAACCAAAAAACTGGAAAAAAATTAAAAAAACTGCCACCTATTGGGCCACCACGGCCTGAATACGACTAGAAACCCAACCTGGGCCAGGATTCAGGCCCGCAGAAGGCCCAATAGGCCCACACACAGCACAGTGTGACATTAGGCCCGTAAGCCTGCATTTGAGAGGAGCTCGAGAGGGCAGCCGCAGTGGGGCTTATAAACCACTCCGAGCCCCTCTCAACTAGCGAGGTGGGACTAAACTTTTGGCCGCGGGCAGCGCAAGGCCTTTGGTCCCGGTTGGTGGCACCAACCGGGACTAAAGGGGGCTTTGGTCCCGGTTCGTGGCACCAACCGGGACCAATGCCCCCCTTTAGTCCCGGTTGGTGCCACCAACCGGGACCAAAGGCCGCCGCTTCCCGCCCTTTGCGCTGTTGAAAAGGGACCTTTGGTCCCGGTTCGTGGCACCAACCGGGACTCCCGGTTGGTGCGACGAACCGGGACCAATGCCCTTGCTATATAACCAGGACTTGTGAAAATTTCACATCTCCCTCGCCTCCCTCGCTAGTTGCCCCCGCCGCCAGGCTGCCCAAATTGCTCGCGCGCTCCTCGTCGCCGTCGCCGCCGCCGGCCGCCATCCCCGTGCCCCTGCCCCGCGCCCGAGCCCATGCCGGCCCCCGCCGCCCCGTCCCCGAGCACGCACGGCCGCGCCCCTGCGCCCCGGCCCACCCCCACCATTGTCGTCGTCGCCGGCGCCCGCCCCCACTGCCGCCCCTGCCTCGACGCCGCCTCTCCTCCCCGTTCGGTCCGGCTCCGGCGACCCCCTTTCCTCCCTGTCCCCTCGATCCTCTTCATATAATTTTTTCATATTTATTTTTTCATATGCATATGTAGTTGATTATATGGATGGATGGATGATGTATATGTTCATTATATGGATGGATGGATGATGTATGTTTTTTTTCATATAATTTTTTTAGGCAGATTTTTAGAATTTTTTGTGCATGTATGTTATGTTTATATGTATGTATGCATGTTCATATGTATGTATGTTTATATGCAAAGCATATGCAAAGAAAATGTATGAATGGTCATATGCAAAGAAAAATGTATGTATGGTCATATGCAAAGAAAATGTATGTATGTATGTTCATATGAAAGAAAATGTATGTATGTATGTTCATATGCATATGCAAAGAAAATGTATGTTCATATATATGATGATATGTTCATATAAAAAGGAAAATAAGAAGAGGAAGAAAGGAGAAGAAGAGGAGAGGAAGAAGAGGAGAAATAAATAAGAAGAGGAAAAAAGAAGAAAAAGAAGAGGAGAAGAAGAAAGGAATAGAAGAGAAGAAGAAAAAATAGAAAAAATTCTATTTTTTCTTCTTCTCTCCTCTATTCCTTTCTTCTTCTCCTCTTTTTTTTCTTCTTTTTTTCTTCGATCTTCTCCTCTATTCCTTTTCTTCTTCTCCTCTTTTTATTTCTTCTTCGTTTTCTTATGTTTTATCGGGTCTGTCGTCGTCGATATACCCCTCTCCCGATAACTTCAACACGAGGGGGGTCGATATACCCCCTCCCCGCCGATAATATTATTTTCCCATGTACGTATGTCGTCGTTGTCGATATAACCCCCTCCCGATAACTTCAACACGTGGGGGGGGGTCGATATACCCCCTCCCCGATAACATTATTTTCCCATGTATGTATGTCGTCGTTGTCGATATATATAACTCCCTCCCAGATAACTTCGACATGATGGACGGTCGATATTTATACCCCCTCTCGACCGTGATAACTTATACCACGGGAGCACCCCCCGGCCCTCTCGCTCGACCAAAACTCTCGAGGACACCCAAACCCTAGAAAAAAACGATGTCGGTCTCCTACCCCCTCCCGCCGCGCCCCTACCCTTGAAGCGTTGCCTAGGCCACCCCAAAGCCGGAATAAGCTAGGTCTACGTTTGCACTAATATATCCACCTGCTGTCATGTTTGTGTAATAATTGCCATGTTGTAATATTTGCAGAAACAATGGAGCACGGACGAGATAGCAAGCAGAAGAGGTGTTGGGGGACATAATCTTAGCCGGAGGTGATATCTTGTCGTATCTTAACGACAATGATGGTCTGGAAGAATAGGGTGAAGAAGCAGGCTACGGTGATCGAAGAGTGGAGGAGGAAAGACATGATTATGATGGCTCCGGTGACCCAATGCTGGTGCAAGAAGGAGCCCGTGGTGACGGCTCCGGTGACCGAACAGAGTCCGGCCAGGTAAATATATTAGTTAAGCCTGTGCTGACTAGCTAATTGATGCATTCATTGTTTTGGTATGTACACATATTAATTAACACTCGTCTTTCTTCTTTTTTCTAGCCCTCCGGATCGAGCACAACTTCGGTAAAGAGACGAGGCCCGAAGAGAAAGTTGCGCTCGGATGAAAGGTTTGAGATCACAGCAATCGCACGCGACGTCCAACCGATTGAACCCCTCCGGACAAAGGATGCATTTGCTGCTCAGTGCGGGGTTCTAGTTAGGGACAAGATCCCGATCAGCATCCACCGATGGTATATGCCTAAGAAGGAAGACCCTGAGGTGTCTTATGTCAATGATATGTAGAAAGATGATCTTTGGACTGAGCTGAAGGCAAATTTCACCCTACCGCCAGAGGAGGATCCGGAGAAGCCAGTTATAGAGCAATTAATCAAGTCTCATGCTCTTAAGAAGATGGCAGACCTATTCAGGAGGTGGAAGAATGAGCTGAAAACGTTTGTCGACAAAGAAGAGACACCAGAATTCATCGGCCGGTATGAGAAGATCAGAGATCACTGGCCCGCATTTGTGGCCCACAAGACATCGGAAAAGAGTAAGAAGATGTCAGCGACAAACAAGAAGAATGCTGCGAAGAAGAAGCTTCACCATTGCACGGGGTCAGGTGGCTACCTCAAAGCCCGACCTAAGTGGGCCAAGGCTGAGAATGATCTGCTTGAAAAAGGGATCGAACCACAGACAATGAACTGGACAGACCGTTGCCGGACTTGGTTCTTCGGGGCTGGCGGAACCTTGGACCCTGTATCAGGGAGGTGCGTTTGGACGAACGAGCTTTTGAGAATACCAGTCAAGAAGATTCAGCAATATATCGATAGAGCGCAGGAAGGGACGTTCGTTCCAGACAGAGAGAACGACGAGCTCACAATGGCCCTCGGGAATCCTGAGCACCCTGGACGGACACGAGGCACGCCAGGCTCCGTTCCGTGGAAGGCTGCTTTTCCGGACGCGGGCGGTTACAAAAGCCAGGAGAGGAGGAAAAAAGTGGAGCAGATCCAAATTCAGAAGCTGCACGAAAGGGCTCAAGCGCAAGAGGAACGAGACGGCAATCGACATGCCGAAACTGCCCCCGAAGCTACACCGCCATCTCAGCAGAGAAGCAGCATGGCTTCCACCGAGCTGCTTCAGCTGGAGCATGCGGCTCCTGCTAGCTACCCCGTGGATGCTATCACGGAGTCTCAACATTGCCACCTTATGGCGGAATGGCAGAACTTCAAAGTCAAGGCGGCTGTTGGCTCTGTTTTACCTCCTGAACCCGGCGCAACCTACCACTGCCGGCCGATTCCAGAAGGATATGCTAGGGTGATGGTGGATGAAATAACGGAGGGATTTGAGGAGCTCCAGCTTGACCACCCTACCGGTGAAGGGGAGACTCGGCTGGGTTCTGCTCTGAAGACTCCATGCCTATGGCGGAAGGAGCTCATCAATCTTCCGAACTGGACGGCTCCGGCGAGTAAGGGCACTCCGCCTCCTCCTCCGCCTCCTCCTCTGGCGAGTGATCAGGGCACTCAGCCTCCTTCTCCGGCGCGTGGCGGCACTCCGCCTCCTTCTCCGCCAGCGCCGACGCGCCAGAGCAGCCAGCCTCCTCCTTCTCCGCCTCGTCAGCAAGGGCGGAAGAGACCCGCCGCCGCTCCGGCTGCTCCGGCGCGTCGTAGTCCTTCTCCTCTGCCTCGTAAGCAAGGAAAGAAGACAACCGCAACCGCTCTGTCTGCTCTGCCGGCGTCTAGCAGTACAGCTGCCAGAGGCGGGAGGCAATACAGATTCGGTCCTTCTCTGAAGACTCCAGAGAAGTTACCATACGAGAGGACCGAGGAGGAAACCAGGAAGATCGTGCGAGCCGAAGTGACAAACTTCTTTGAAGGGGTGAAAGCAAAGAAATATCCACCTCCGGAGGAGAAGGTAGATCCGGTGAAAGCAAAGCGCACTCTGGCTGCCCTGACAAAACCACCAAAGTCTCCGCCGAGAGGCAACTATGAGCGCATTCTTGCAAAGACATATGCCGAAGCGGAGCGGTCGGGAAGTACTGTGATAGATAAAAGGTTAAAAGAACGACGAGCTGGGAAAAAAATTGCCCAGCTCGGCGAACAAGCGAACCAATCGTGCCCCCCGCTCAAGGTGTCAAAAGACATCGTCGCTAATGATCCGAGTATGGTGCCCGGTTATAGCAATCTTGGAGATTACCTGCCCGACGATGTACATTATGAAATCATGGAGGTGGACGAACACAAATACCATTACAGGAAGCCTCTCGTCAAAGATGAAATATCTCTAAGCACGATGATGCGAAGACTACATGATTGGTACATGAAAACCTGCAGAGAGTCTGATGGGATGGATACTTTGACGCTGAGAGTTAAACCGGAGCATGACCTCGTTGGAATTGATCTGTTGAATGTTCCATTTGAGGATTTCTTCCAGTTTTACAATCAAAAGGCCCTCGATAAAACAACGGTCACTTGCTACTGTCTGTAAGTAGTACTACTTCTGTCATTAAGTCTCTCTATATAGGTCAGCTCTTTCCTTGCATGTATTTATAATTATCCTCACTATATTATGCAGATTGAAGATCGCCGAATTGAAGAAAAGACAAATCGGTGATATTGGGTTCATTAACACAAATCTCATAGATGCATATACGGTTGAAAAACATCCCAAAGAAGCCGAGGCCAACTTGCTACAATCGTTGGTATTAAATCAAAACAAAGATATAATACTCTTTCCTTACAACTTCAAGTGAGTGTTACTGTCTTGTGCATATTCGGTTTCCCTTATTAGTCCAGGTTATGGTAATGTAATTGATGACTTATGCATGCATGCGCAGCTTCCACTATATTCTCCTAGAGATTAAGCTTGAGCAGGGAGTAGTAACCGTCTTAGACTCGAGATTGTAATTGTTTTCTTTGTCTGGCAGGGTTTGGAGAAAATTCACCTCAAAAGCTCCGGGACTACCGAAGAAGCTGCAATTTAATCACCCGAAAGTAAGTACTATAGTAGCATGTTCCGCGCATCTCCTAGTGATTCAAGCGCTAGTTTCATCAATACCATTTAGCATGCTTGCTTATCAGTTTGATTGACCTCTATTTCTTGTAAAGTGGTTGTGGCAGGAACCTGGGAATAATTACTGTGGATACTACGTTTGCGAGTCCATCCGCTACACGACCTGTGAGCGGGGCTACACTGAAGAACAATATGAAGTGCGTAAGCAATAATATTCACAATTTTATTTTATTACCATCATTTGTGTTGAGTTTCATTTATTCATATATATATGTATTGACCCCCTTCTTCAAATTAGATGTTTCGGAAGCGGGATGAACTCCTAGCACCAGATCGTATGCGAGGAATTCAAGAGGAATTGGCGGCATTCTTCCTTGACCACGTGATCGCTGAAAACGGAGAATACTATGTGGACCCTGTGTTCCTACAATTTAATTAGGAGATTGTATTGTAAGAGATAATTATTGTATATATGTAGCCGGTAGTGTCGGATAGATATACGAGAACTTGTTGTTCGACCAATATCTCGGAGAAGGAGAGGTGGTCGATATCACTTCTCTCTGTATGCATATGTTCATGACGATCTTCTGTTTCCTTCATTTGATTACTAGCTAGCGTGTCTACTCCTCTCCATACGTATATAGTACGTAGCGTCGACCAAGCACGGAGATAAGAGAGGACACTTCTCTCTATTAATTAGCTAGCTAACACAATATATGAAACACCTAAATTAACCCCCCAAAACCCCTAAACCACCCCCTTTAAAAAAAACAAAAACCTCAGCTCCTACCAGCTACTGACGCGTGGATGCCTATTGGTCCCGGTTGGTGACACCAACCGGGACAAAAGGCCCTGCCTATTGGTCCCGGTTGGTGGCACCAACCGGGACCAAAGGCCCCCTGCCTGGGCTGGCAGCAGCGGCCACGTGGAGGACCTTCTGTCCCGGTTCGTGTAAGAACCGGGACTAAAGGGGGGAGGCATTAGTAATGACCCTTTAGTCCCGGTTCGAGAACCGGGACAAAAGGCCCTTACAAACCGGGGTAAAAGCCCCTTTTCCTACTAGTGCTTGGAGGTCCAACCAAGTCTACAAGAATAAAGTTGTGTAGTAGACATCAAACACTAACCCATATTCCTTTGTCAATGTGAGCTCCACCAAACCAATTTAACATTTGAGTAAAGACCTTGATCACAGAGAAGGAATAAGTATGGTGACATGGAGTCTCCCAAACAGAATCCTCCAGATCGAGTGAAATATGGCAGGATATCTCCATTCACCTTTATAGCGAACCTACAAAGGTCACACACTTCATCACAAGCCTGGAAAAATGATCACCGAGGCCTAACTTATTCATGATAGCTTCAAGATAATGCAATTCCACCCCATCATAGGCTTTGAGCATATCCAATTTAACTACACAACAATTATTTTGCCTTTCTTCCTCCTCTTGATAGCATGCACACTTTCATAGGCAACAACTACATTATCCATTTTTATGCTTTCTAAAGTACACAAATTTTAATAAATGCTCATGAACTAACCAGAGCGCTTCAATTCGAGGGAGCTTAGTATCTCTATAGATAGATAGATTCGGCGTGTAGGTTTTTTTAGAGAGAACTCTGCGCATAGGTAGGTCGGGGAATACATGTCCATAGTTTAATGGCGTGGTTATACCTCGCTCGACCCGACTTGTATGATAGCCTCGCTGAGGGACAGAGATACTGGGCCGGGCCACCTTGCGGGAGGCCACACCCTAGGTTTTTCTTTCCGTATTTTTCCACGTCTTTTGATTTTTTTTCCTTTTTCACATTTTTTTATACTTTCAAAAATATTCTTAATATATATACATATACTACCTTACATATTTAAAAAATTATTAATCCAGCATTTGAAAAAGTTAAGAGTGTATAAAAATAATGTTTCTTATGTATACAAACAATGTATATAAAAGTATATATTATGAATTAAAACACTATTGATCGTATCTAAAAAAGTGTTAATCAAGCATTTGAAAAAGATACCTATTGTTTATCAAAAATAATAATCATATTATCAAAATGTTAAACATGTATAAAAAATGTTCCGGATGTATAACAAAATTTCACAATGTCTATGAACAAAAAAGGCATCGAACAAAAAAGTCTTAAAAAGTGTTAATCATCTATTTCAAACATAATAGAAATGTAAAAAAAATGTTCCTGGTCCATAGGAAAAATGTAGAACGTGTATTGAAAAAACTGAACATAAAAACATAAAAATTAATAAAATGTTGATTGTGTATAAATTTTTATTTCTATTCATATATTTCCAAAATGTAAAACATAAATGAAAACATTACTCCTAATATATAAGGAAAAAGTACAATGTGTATAGAAAAAGTAGTCATCAATTTTTTTTTGAAAAATGCTAAAGGTCTACAAAAAAAATGTCCCTGATGTATATGGAAATTATAGTCGAGTATTAAAAAATCTGAACATTAGAACATGTTTTTCTAAATGTTGATCTTGTATAAAAAAGTTAATCATAAATTTCAAAAGTATTAAGAATGTATTAAAAATATTCCAAATATATACAATGCGCATGAAAAAAGTAGTCAAGAAGCATATATACTTTTTTTGAAAATGTTAACCTTGTATTTCAAAAATGTTAAACCAATCATGAAAATTGGTCTTGATGCATACATAAAATGTACAATATGGGTGTGTACAAATGTAGACATGTGTGGAAGAGAAAACGAATAAAAAGCGGTGAATACCGAAGAAACAGAAGAAAGAAACACATCGAAAACGAAGAAAAACGAAACACCGAATTGTTTTAGGGGGTTGGGGTTGAAGATACATGTCTCCTTTGGTTGGGCCCATTACCTATTGGGAAGAGGAGGAAGCCCGACTAGGCTAGCCATTGGGCGGCGTCACATTACACGGTATTATGGGCCGAAAAGATTCGCAAAAATGTGCGGCGCACTAGCGAGGAATCGAACTGGTGCCCCTGGTGAAGGTGTGTCCCTAGCCAATGGAGCAGCGTTATAGATTGTAAAGCAACACATACCTTAAAGAACCAACCACAATCGCAGATTCGGATTGCACTACTGTAGTGAAGCAGAATCAATTACTATAGTGAATATTTTTTTGAAACAAATTCAGAAACATTTTGAAAAAGTTTAATTTTTATAAAAGTGTATATTTTGAATAAGTATGAATATTTTCTGAATTTGTGAACAAATTTTCAAAAACATATACGTATTTTGGAATATCAAAACATTTTCTGAATTTATGAACAAATGGTTTAAAAAGTGCAAACAAGTTTTTAAAAATGTGAACTTTTTTAAATTCGGAACAATTTTTGAAAATGAAAAGAGTTTTTGAATTTGTGAACAAAAATCTGAAAAATAGAACATTGTATGAATTTCTGAACAAAAATTTGAAACCAAGAACATTTTTAAAAGTACAAACATTGTTTTGAATGTGTGCAAAAAATTGAAGCTGCGAAGATTTTTTGAAATTTCTAGACATTTTTTATTTGTGAGCAAATTTTGTAAACAAGAAATAACTAAAATTTATGAACTTTTTTGAATTTGTGAAATAATTGAAAACAAGAATAATATTTAAAATTTGAAGGTTTGAACTAATCTCAGTACAAAATCGTGATACTTATTTTGGATTGGAGGGTGTAAATTTTTGAAAAAGTGAAATGGAAAAGAAAAAATAAGGAAAAGGAAAGCAAAAACAGAAAGAAAAGTAATGCAAACAATTTTTAAAATTTCCTTTTTAAAATAAGAAATATATTGAAATTTGAATAGTATTGGAAATTCTCGAGCATTTTCTCAAATACAAGTTATAAAAAATAAAAATAAACAGAAATAGAAAAAAAGAAAAAAATGAAGGGGAAAAACCGGTTCAGGAACCTTCTAGAAGGTTCTCAAAACCGTTAAAAACTGGCTGGGAACCTTCTAGAATGTTCCATCCCCGGTTCGTTCTAATCCTATTGTATACGCAAATGGGCCCGCCCATCACCGGTTCGCTTGGTTCCCCTCTTTTGCGAAGCCCCGTCATTTTGACGCATGGAGCGTCATGCATAAGTTTTTTTCTCTCGAATCCCTCCTGCCATAGAAAACCTGCCGCTGCCACCGACCGAGACAACAAGCGCCGCCGCCGCCACCGCCCCGCCTGCTCATGTCGTGGCCGCTCATGCGGAACGCTCGTCTCTTCGCCGCGCCGTCTTCGAGGAGACCCCACCCCCACCCCCCCGGCGCGGCCTCCACCTCAGGTGGTCACTTCCGCGTGACCCTGTTCGGTTAATCCCCTCACCAAAGGGATTGAAGGGGATTTTGACTTGCAAGGGATTTAATCCCTTTCAATCCCTTCCAAACCTCTTCAAACCCTGCCTAACCGAACAAGCCGTGTATTCTCCGCCCACAGGATCCCCTCACCTCTCTGTTTGGTTCATCCATCATGGTAGTTGTGATGGTAAACTGTTATTGTGAATCAGTTCTGCTCTACTGCTATTGTTCCTGTTGAAACTAGGAGTGGTACCGCCGTGTTTGCCGTCATGATCATTTCTAACAAAATGCATGATTTTTTGCCCCAGGTTCAGTGATTGTCACTTAAGTTATAAAGGTTCGACGTTTCCTGATTGTGCAAGCAGGTCTGATCTCTGCACACGCACCCTCCCCTTTTTAATTTAATTAGATAAATATCGTATTCGATACCATGGCAGCAATTTCAAGCCCAGTCAATTTCAATAATTACAGGTTCTAGACCCGGAAAAAATAGACATATTCCTCAATTAACGCAAAAGTACAATTTCAATCGAAACTGTTTCGAAACTACAACCAAAGTTTAAGAGACAACAACCGGAACTTAAGTTCCGATTGTTGATGTTTTGTTCGAATTCGAAAGGGCCAGACCTATATATATATGTTATAAAGAAAGTAATCTAGCTCGTTGATTCCTACCACTTAATCTTAATTTATTGTATCTTCCTGGAGAGGGAACTCCGGGAATACCAATTCCAGTTTTGTTATACTTTTTTTTCTTGGCCTGAGCAGTGACTCTGTATTGGCTTTTGTTATAGCTTTTTTTCTATTTTTGTTGAACTGCCTTTCTTTCAGGGAACACCTTTGTATCCTAAAATTAATGTTATGCTATGGGACTCACAAAAGTTTGCCCTTGACTGAAAGAAGTTTGTTATGTAGATTGTTTTTGTAGATCTTCACTTTTCTGCACAAAAGTAGATCATGTTTTTGATTTATACTATCTAATGAAACCAAATGCTGTGTCCCTGAGAAACCAACTTCATATTTTTGGCAGACTTACCATTTGCTCCTCTCAGGCTGTGCTCGAATATTTTCTTAGGAGGGGAATGCTCCCCTCGGCATTTCTTTAGCCATTTCGTTTGTATAAGTTTTTGGGCTTACTGATCCTTCTGGCATTTTTTCAGATGACAAAGGTAATGGATGGGATTTAGGATTCTTGAATCATCTGAAGCCAAACCTGCGAAGAGCTCACGTCTGGAGAAAATAGTTGCTCCGGTATTGAAATCATGTCGATTTAGATTCGTCTATTGAAGTTTTATTTCGATTTACCTTTCTTTTAACTGTTCTGTCTGTTATATCTGAAATCTGTTTTGTCTTTCCCCACTTGTATATCTTGCTATCTTGGGATCGGAATGGATCTTTTCTAAATTGAGAATAAGGTTCTATTAGCTGGTGGTGCAGTTTGGTGCTTAAGATCTTAGCATTACCAACTTATTTTTTAGAACCTGGAAAAAATTGCGCTCTGAATGTCTTAGTTGGCCTGTGAAATTAGATGGTTCTTGTGAGCTATGTAGTTTCTCTGGTCTGATTATTTTTAATTACCATTTGTGAAGTAAGTTTCAGTGTAAGATTAGCTATTTACATAGCAATGGAGTTATTGTCCTTTTCAGTCCTTTCCCTGCTATGAAATTAGATGGTTCTTGTGAGCCATGTGGTTTCCTTGGTCTTATATATACTTTTAGCTAACATCTGTGAAATAACTTTTTGTGTAAGATTAGCTATTCTGTAGTTCAAAAAGGCGCTCACCTAGGCGTGCTTAAGCGCTGGGTGTTGGCACAAAGCCTTGCTTTGGCCCCAGGCGCTCAAAAAAGCGGCCGGCGAGAAATCAGTCTTTTCTGGTGAGGAATCACTCTCCCCAGCGAGGATTCATCCTCCGTGACAAGGGTTCAACCACTCCGACAACAAGTCGACTGATTCCGGCGAGGGATCGAGATTCTCTGGCTGGTTCTCATCGGCGCAGCAAGGGAGAAAGGAGAGAAAGAGGCAGCATCGGTGCAGCAAAGGGAGACAGGAAGAGGGAGAGAGGCGGCGCGAAGAGGATACCTAGATTTTCGTTCTGATTGTGCACTTATGGGAGCTTAGTAGACGAATAGGAAGATGGGCTGGTGGTTTAATGGGCTAGGCTAGCCCATCTAGCATATTTCTTCACAGTACAGTCATTCCTTCATGCTACAGTGCTAAACGCCTAAGCGCGCCTAGGCAGCGCATAAGCGAGTTGGGTGCGAGTAGTAGGTCCCAAAACGCATAATTAACGCCCAACGCCTCTTTGAACTTTGGCTATTCACATGGCAACTGACTTAGTGTCTTTTTCAATCATTTCCCTGCTGTATTAATTAAGGTTTTATGAATTTTACATCTTTGACAGGAGGCTAACAGTAACAATGATTTGAAAGCACCAGTTTCTGCGCGCTAGCATTGTGCTGTCTTCATTGGATATTTCTGGTTTCTTCTCCCAACTATTGCATTTGTACTGTTTTCACTTAAATCATTTACTTTATTGTCTCTTACTTACTTTTGTTACATAAGTGTAGGTCGCCCTTATACTTTGAGCATGGTTAGTTACCTACCAAGGTTCCAATAATTTAAAGATAGTGGTAGTTTTGATGATGCATGTGGTGCAAACAGTATAATAATATGAAACCTTGTCCATAGAGTGCTATGTTATCTAGTTCATCTCCGTCATGTGTGGGCTCGACCAACAGTAATGACATTGCTGTGGTTATTAGATTGCCTGTATTGGATTAGGGTTTTTTTTTCATTTTTCTGTTTGATGGATGAAGAAGTTATCATCAAGAGTTTTAGTTTGAATCAGCGAATTAGGACTTTATTATATCAGTTGGTTTGTTTTCATTGGATGTTCCACATAAGAGTTTAGACTCCTAAGGGACAAGTCAAGTCAGACCTATATAAAAGGCAAGTAGCACTGGTTAGTTGTGGTAATGATTTGTTGCTGTTCCTGGTAGGGTTCTCTCCTTGGCAATCCTGATGTACAACTAGGTTGTTGAGAACATCAGGTTTAATTAATTACTGTCATGTTGAACTAGGGCCAGTTTTCCCGCAGTTTTAGAATAGGCAACAGAAAAAAATGTGAACATGTACTTTTATGTCCACATCATGGGCCCATAAGGCCCAGGCCCATTCTCTGACCTAGAAGAGGGACCAAACATTGTCTGGTCACTAGCGTCGCTTCAGACCAGATCGAGCACGTCTCTCTCACGTTCCAGAGGGCATGGACTTGGAGGCGACGGTGTAGGCCGCGGGGCTCCTCTAGGTCAGGAAGAAAGATTGAGGTTGGTGCTGCTGGCACTATTGGCTGCGCTTGGTGCTGGTTGTGAGTTATCCTGGTGGTTGCTGTTAGCTGAGCTGAAGTGAGTGATCTGGTGGTTGTGTTGCTGCTGTTGTGTGGGTGCTGATTGCAGAGGAAGGAGGAGAGAAAACTAGGGGGAGGCAATCATGGGAGCTGAACTTACTGCTGCTATAGAGAAACTTACACAGCTCATGAATGCGAAAGCTGCCTAGGGGTTACCTCCTGCAAGTGGCGCCATTGTTGTGCCCCACGCGGACCACGGTTCAAGCTTGAGCTCATGCCCAATGATGTCAAGTTGAATAGCGTGGGCAGCTACTTGAGCTAGTCGTTCTTGGAACGGTTGAAGAACCGGCTGACAAGGAGAGCTCAGAATGGAAGAAGTGGAGTGTCACCAACTCCCTGGCCTAGATATTAAACTCCATGATTCTAGGCTTTGCAGTGTCTGTTGAGGCATTGCCAAATGCTTCTGCTGTGTGGAGCATGCCTGTCCATGAGGTATTCCCGTAAGGGAAACCTGATGCTCATGTCTCAAATTGAAGACAAGATCCATGTTGTTCGTCAAGGTGAAGAACCATGCTGGTGTATGTGAATAAGCTGCAACACCTTTGGGCAGATCTGGATCAGTGTAATCCCCTTAAGCTTCCACATGTAGAGTCCATGGAGATTAGTGTGATCCCCTTGAGCTTCCACATGCAGAGTCCATGGAGATTGCCAGGAAGTGGGTTCAGCACAGGTGTGTGATGCAGTTTCTAAAAGGCCTAGATCAAGCTTTTGAGAGTAGCTAGGCATCTTGCGCTGCTAGATGAGCCGACGCTTGTGTCCCTTGATGAGGCCATTGCTGCGATGTCCCAAGAAGAGGTGCGCCTGCAGTCGAGAAGAGGAGATGGCAATGAATATGTTTATAGAGTGGCTAACCAGCGAGGTTTTTGGGAGTTCTATAATTGTAGTCAAACAGGGCATATTAGCCGTTTCTGCAGAAGAGACAGAGGCCGAGGGTACAGTGTTGGCAGTAGCAGCCGAGGTGGTTGGAATGGGAGTGGTGGTTCTTGGAATGCTTCTCACTGGAATGCTCCCAAGGCAAATGTAGCTGCTTCAGCTGAAGGAAAGCAACAGGAGGACAGGAGACTGCTACTAGCTATGCCAACTTTGTCGATACAAATGAAGGTAATATTGAACACACATCAATAGCAGCCCATAAAATAAACTCTGAATGGTGCTTGACTCTGGAGCATCACAACATGTTGAAGGAGAATTTAATGAGTTTAAACCTTATGTTCCACACTCACTCACACATCAGAAAAACATCCACATAGCAGATGGGATAGCCCAACCTATCACAAGTGTTGGGATGGTTAGCTGCACACCGGATATTGGATTATCCTCAGTGTTGCATATGCCAGCTTTCCCATGAACTTAGTGTCCTTGAGTGCTTTGGTTGACCAAATTGATTGCCGAATAATTCTTGACAAGGTTGTGTTCTTGATCCAGGAGAGATCGGCGGGCAGGAGCCTTGGAACTATAAGGAGATGGGACATGTGTCTTTCGATAAAGTGACGATGACATGTACCTAGGATAGGGTCTTAGGCCTGACCTAGACGCCCTACCTAAGGACACTGCCCCTAGAGTCAAAGACATTCAAAGTCCAGCAGAAGGCACCGACTGAAATCACCTTGAAGTGCAATCCACTCGACAGAAGATTCCACTCGGATACCCCAATTCCACTCGACCACAGTAGCATCACTTGACGGTATGAAGAACCACTTGGAGTTCAGAAGATCTAAAGCCACCCCAGGATGGCAACGGTCAGGCGTTCACTCCGTAGTCATAAAGATCATTAATAGCTGGCGTTACCAGTAACGCCCCTGTCTTAACTCACATTGAACCCTGTGTAACCGAGGGTTGGAGGGGCCTGGCGCACTCTATATAAGCCACCCCCCTCCTCTGGCAAGGGTTCGCACCCCCTGTAACTCACGCATAATCCAGTCAACAAGCCTCTGAGGCACCGAGACGTAGTTCTTTTACCTCCTCCGAGAGGGGCCTGAACTCGTAAACCTGCGTGTACAACTTCACCGTAGCCAGGGCCTTGCCTCCTCCTACGTACCCCCTACTCTTACTGTCAGACTCGTTCCCACGACAGTTGGCGCCCACCATGGGGCAGGCGTCTTAGTGACTTCCGGTGAGGTTGCAGTTTTTTCGATCTCCATCAACATGGTTTCCGGCGGTGGTTTGTCCCTGGGCCACGAGGTCCGCATCGGAACGCTCGTCTTCATCGTTGATGACTTCGCATGGCTCCAAGAAGCCCCCCTCGACGTCGAGACTCTCCCCGTCCACGGGGCGACGCACTTTCGCGCGTGCGCTCGCGGCGTCCTACTGCGGCAGCCGTCGACTCAATATTGATCGGCTCCCGCGGTGTCTTCGCTCCCCACTATTCGCCGTCGCAAGCGATCTGGTCGCTCGCGGCTCCATCGATGGGTGAAGCATGTGGTGGCTCGCCAGTCGACCACCCCACAAGTCGCGGCAATCGAACCCGACGAATCTCTCTACGGATCGTTCGATCTGCTGGCTGGTCACTCGGACACTCTTTCCGAGTGCGAGAGCAACGACCCAGCGACAGAAGTTCTCATGGTCGACTCCCCGCGCAGCCCGCCCGGATTTCGTCGCGCCGGCGGCGGCGGTGACGACCCGTCGTGCGATCATGGTGAATACTATCCCCAACCCCTCACTACGGAGCAGTGGGAAGAGCTACATCGCCGCAACGTTGAGGCGCTCCAGACCCCCATCGTTGGAGAGACCTCTGAGGCTCGGGCCTTGGAGGCTGCGCGCTTGGCCACCTTGGCTGAGCGTACGCGTCTGGAGAATCTCCAGCGGTCACTCGACGAACGCGCCCGTCAGCAGATCCCCGGATCCAGTCGACGGCCACGACAACTGTTTCCTCCTGAACCTCAGGTATATCGTACTCCGGTCCAAAATCTTGCAGCGGCAGCACGTATAGCAGAGTCTATTCAACTGTCTCGTACAGAAGCTGGTAGAGGTTTGTTGCAGATCCGAGCGCTGCTCCGAGCAGCAGGTGAACAGAACTCAGCTGTTTCTCAGTCGCGCAACAGAATCCATAGCAGATCTGTGGTTGCAGACACAGTTCAGTTGGCGCATAGCCTGAGATTGCCCCTACGGCGTGAAGATCGTGGTTACCGACAAGATCAGTACCTTGGTCGGGGCCACGGGCAGTTTGATCCTCATGATGACCGCCGTCGAGTGCCCACGCCTCCTCCGAGGGGCGGGTCATACGCGCCCCGGCGGTATGACGACAGGCGCTCGTATGGCGACGAGCGGAGAGCACCAATCGACCCCAGAGAACCTGGATTTGATGCAAGATCAGTTCTGGTACAAGGTTTGGTTGATAGAGGCAGAGCTCACAGGGAAGGTCAAGACAGAGATCGTCCGATTGGTAACAGAGTGTTTGTTTCAGGGCCCGAGTGTTTCAGTAGAGCCATCCAAGCTGCTGAGATCCCCCCAATTTCAGATTGGCTGCTGGTGTGAGCAAGTTCACCGGTGAGTCGAAGCCAGATACTTGGTTAGAAGATTACGGAGTGGCAGTGCAAATTGGTGGAGGCAACGATGATGTCGCCATGAAGCACCTGCCCCTGATGCTTGAAGGTTTGGCCAGAGCTTGGTTGAATCAGTTGGCCCCTGGGAGTATTTTTTGCTGGGAAGATTTGGCCCGAGTGTTCATAAATACATTCGAGGGCACCTGCAAGCGACCTGCTGGGCTGACTGAATTGCAACAGTGCGTTCAGAAGTCGAATGAAACTCTGAGGGATTTCATCCAGAGATGGACTACTCTTCACCATGTGGTGGAAAACGTGTCTGAGCACCAAGCGGTTTGCGCCTTCAAAGTGGGCGTTCGGTACAGGGAACTTATCCTGAAATTTGGTCGGTCCGGAGACATGTCTCTAGGCCGAATGATGGAAATAGCCACTCGGTATGCAAACAGTGAAGAAGAAGACCGACTCTGTAATGGTAAAGGGAAACCAGTCGACCAGGACACTGGAGGTGGAAATACCAGTCGGAAACAAAAACGTAAAGTTGAAGCTGCAGGTCCTGCCGAGGCGGCAGTCCTGAACCAAGGGAAGTTCAAGGGAAAACCTAAAGGGCCGTGGGTGCCCAAAAAGGTGAAAGATCAGTCCGGCAACGACGTCCTGGATTTACCGTGTCACATACACACAAAAAAGGACGAAGAGGGTAACCTGATTCTGCCCAAACATACCACTCGACAGTGTCGGCTCTTGATTCAGCAGTTCCGAGAAGGTCAGCCCTCGGAGAAGGGTTCTGATAAGGAGGAAGAGAAAGAAGAAGACGATGGTTACCCCAATGTCAATGCTACTTTGGTGATTTTTGCTGACGTTGAGAGCAAAAGTCGACTGAAGGTCATTAACAGAGAAGTGAATATGGTTGCTCCGGCAACTACGACGTACTTGAAATGGTTAAAGACTCCCATTACTTTCGACCAGTCCGATCACCCAGCGCACGTTTCTACCCCTGGGCGGCAAGCGTTGGTGGTCGACCCAGTCGTTGGGGGCACCCGACTGACTAAAGTTCTTATGGATGGTGGCAGTGGACTGAACATTCTCTATGCTGAGACTCTCCGGGGAATGGGCATTCCAATGTCCAAGCTCAGCGAAAGCTCGGACAGATAGCTCTTGATGTGGTTTTCGGTGATTCCAAGAATTACCTCAAGGAGAAGTTGACATTTGAAGTAGTAGAT
The DNA here is from genome assembly GCF_002575655.3 of Aegilops tauschii subsp. strangulata. NCBI lineage: Eukaryota > Viridiplantae > Streptophyta > Magnoliopsida > Poales > Poaceae > Aegilops > Aegilops tauschii. The sequence continues at coordinate 91,613,967 of NC_053041.3, read as the reverse complement.
TTTCACAGTGCCTATCATGCTATTCTGGGCAGACCCGCATATGCTCGTTTCATGGCCCGCCCATGTTACGTGTATCTTAAGTTGAAGATGCCTGGACCCAGAGGTGTGATCACAGTCACGGGGAATCAACAGAGAGCAGAGGAATGCCTCCAGAAAGGCTCCAAGATTGCTGACGAGCAAATGGCAGCGGTGGAGCTGGAAGAATACAAGAAAAGCGCCAACCCGAGTGAGTTGTTACGAGCTAAGAAACTCGCTTCAGAGTCAGCATTTCAGTCGGCCGGCGAAACAAAACCAGTCCAAATTCACCCGGAAGATCCCTCTGCTGCTCCGACTCACATTTCAACGACACTCGACAGCAAATAGGAAGAAGCGCTCATCAAGTTCCTCCGTGAGAATTGGGACATCTTCGCATGGAAGCCATCTGACATGCCAGGTGTACCCAGGGGACTAGCTGAGCATCGTTTGCGCGTCGACCCAAAAGCAAGACCTGTCAAGGAACATCTCCGTCGGTCCGCTGTGGAGAAAAGGAAGGCAATTGGCGAGGAAGTGGCTCGGCTCCTGTCAGCTAAGTTCATTCGCGAGATATAACACTCCGAGTGGCTCGCCAATGTCGTCATGGTCCCCAAGAAAGATGATTCACTCTGTATGTGTATTGACTTCAAGCATATCAATCGGGCCTGCCCGAAAGATCATTTTCCTCTCCCTCGCATCGATCAGATTGTCGACTCGACTGCGGGGTGTGAGCGTTTGTCCTTTTTGGATGCATATTCCGGGTACCATAAGATCCGACTGTATGGGACCGATGAAATAAAAACGACCTTCATCACCCCTTTCGGGTGTTTTTGCTATATCACCATGCGTTTTGGCCTCAAGAATGCTGGCGCCACGTTCATGCGCATGATCTAGAAGTGCCTGCTCACTCAAATAAGTCGAAACGTGGAAGCATACATGGACGATATCATGGTCAAGTCACGCAAGAGCTCCGACCTGTTGACTTACCTTGCCGAAACTTTTGCAAATCTGAGAAGATATGACATCAAGCTTAATCCATCCAAGTGCACATTCGGAGTCCCGGGAGGGAAGTTACTCGGCTTTCTCGTTTCCGAACGAGGGATCGACGCTAACCCAGAGAAGATTGGAGCAATTCTTCAAATGAAACGCCCTGTGCGCGTGCATGATGTGCAGAAGCTTACAGGTTGTTTGGCTGCATTGAGTCGGTTCATTTCTCGTCTCGATGAAAAGGCACTACCTCTTTACCGACTGATGAAGAAGTCTGATACATTCGAGTGGACCCCTGAAGCTAAAGCAGCGTTTGTAGAGCTCAAAGCCCTGCTTTCCACCCATCCGGTGCTCGCTGCCCCAGTCAGCAAAGTGCCTCATTTGTTATATATTGCAGCCACTGGACAAGTTGTCAGCACGGTGCTCACAGTCGAGCGGGAAGAGGAAGGCAAGGCTTACAAAGTTCAACGCCAAGTGTATTATATTTCTGAAGTCTTGACTCCGTCCAAGCAAAGGTACCCACATTATGAGAAGCTTGTCTATGGAATCTACTTGACTATGAAGAAAGTTGCACATTACTTTGGAGACCGCTCGGTCACAGTTGTCAGCGGGGCTCCGTTGTCGTAAATTTTGAACAATCGAGATGCAACCGGTCAAGTGGCCAAGTGGGCGAATGAGCTTCTTCCTCTGGATGTCAAGTTTGAAGCCAAGAAGGCAATCAAGTCTCAAGCAATTGCATATTTCCTGGCCGAGTGCAGCAGCCGACTCAAGTTCACTCGAAACACTGGACCATGTTCTTTGATGGATCCAAGATGTTGAACGGCTCTGATGCTGGAGTGGTCTTGGTGTCCCCTAGAGGCGACAAACTCAGTTATGTCCTCCAAATTCACTTTGATTCCTCCAACAATGAAGCTGAGTACGAAGCACTTCTGTATGGGTTACGTATGGCCATCTCACTCGGCGTCCGTCGTCTGATGGTTTACGGCGACTCAGATTTGGTGGTTAATCAGATAATGAAGGAGTGGACATCAGAAGCCCTGCTATGATTGGTTACTACAATACAGTGAGGAAATTGGAAAAGAAGTTTGAGGGATTAGAGCTCCATCACATACCCCGAATTAAGAACCAAGCAGCTGATTATCTGGCGAAGATAAGTTTCACTCGGAAGCCTATTCCCAGTAATGTGTTCCTGGAGCATCTCCACACCCCGTCAGTATAAGAAGATACCTTTACGGAGGAGCCCCCACAACCAATAAGCGCTACAAATCCGACTGAGATTGAAGTGCCAGCAGTAGTTGATTTGATCATGGAGGTCCTAGTAATCACCCCCGACTGGACAGTGCCATATATTGCATATCTGCTCAGGCAGGAGCTCCCAGAGGATGAGGATGAGGCCCGTCAGATTGTCCGCAGATCCAAAGCCTTCACGGTGATAGGTGGACAGCTTTTCAGAGAGAGTGTTACCGGAGTAGCTCGGCGATGCATATCACCAGAAGAAGGTCGACTGATCTTAAATGAGATCCACTTGGGGACCTGTGGTCACCACGCGTCTTCTCGGACCATCGTGGCCAAAGCATACCGAGCGGGATTTTACTGGCCATGAGCCAATGAGATGGCAAAAGAGATAGTTGATAAGTGCGAAGGTTGCCAGTTTTACTCGAACATGTCTCACAAACCTGCATTAGCTTTGAAGACCATCCCACTCGTCTGGCCATCTGTTGTGTGGGGTCTGGACATGATTGGACCCGTTAAGGACCGGCAGAAGCGACTTCACTCATCTGCTCGTGGCAGTCGACAAGTTCACCAAATGGATTGAAGCCAAACCTATCAAGAATCTTGACGCAAGCACGGCCATCAGTTTTATCAGAGAGTTGATATTCCGATATGGAGTTCCACACAACATCATAACGGATAATGGCTCGAACTTTGACTCTGACGAGTTCAGACCATTCTGTGCTTCCCAAGGGACTCGGGTCGACTACGCATCTGTTGCCCACCCGCAGTTGAATGGACAAGCGGAAAGGGCAAATGGTTTGATTTTGCAAGGACTGAAATCCCGATTGATGCGCCACCTCAAGCATGCAGCTGGAGCTTGGGTGACTGAGTTGCCATCTGTTCTATGGGGATTAAGGACGACTCCTAATCGGTCGATTGATCGAACTCCTTTTTTCATGGTGTACGGGGACGAAGCTGTGCTTCCGAGCGATCTACTGCACAATGCTCCTCGGGTGGAACTCTTCTTTGAAGCCGAGGCAGAACAAGCACGACAGGACGCCGTCGATCTCCTGGAGGAAGAACGAGAGATGGCTCTGATCCGGTCGACCATCTATCAGCAAGACTTGCGTCGATTCCACACCCGAAATTTCAGAGGCCGAGCATTTCAGGAAGGGGATCTTGTGCTTCGTGTGCACCAGAAACGGCCCCATAAACTTGCTCCAGCTTGGGAAAGTCCCTTCATCATCACCAAAGTGCTCCACAACAGAGCGTACCACCTTTACAATGTGGCCAAGAAAGAAGACGAGCTGCGCTCTTGGAACGCAGATCTGCTCCGCCGTTTTTATACCTGAGACACTCGAATTGACGAGGTGTAATAAAAGTAGTTTTCCGATTGTTTATCAAAGGCATGATTCCTGCAGTCTTATAACGATTGTTCTTGCATAAGCATATGTATAAATCCCCCAGTGGGTGGCTTAGCTGCGAACCTGATTCGCCTAAGTTTCAAAAACATTCTGAGTGAAGAGCAATCCTCTCACTCAGGGGCTTAGCTGCGAACCTGATTCGCCTAAGTTTAAAACATTCTCCGAGTGAAGAGTAATCCTCTCACTCGGGGGCTTAGCTGTGATCCTGTACTCGCCTAAGTTTAAAACATTCTCCGAGTGAAGAGCAATCCTCTCACTCGGGGGCTTAGTTGCGAACCGGATTTGCCTAAGTTTCAAGAACACTCCGAGTGAAGAGCAATCCTCTCACTCGGGGGCTTAGCTGCGAACCTGATTCGCCTAAGTTTAAAACATTCTTCGAGTGAAGAGCAATCCTCTCACTCGGGGGCTTAGCTGCGGACCTGATTCGCCTAAGTTTCAAAAACACTCCGAGTGAAGAGCAATCCTCTCACTCGGGGGCTTAGCTGCGAACCTGATTCGCCTAAGTTCCAAAAACACTCCGAGTGAAGAGCCATCCTCTCACTCGGGGACTTAGCTGCGAACCTGATTCACCTAAGTTTAAAACATTCTCCGAGTGAAGAGCAATCCTCTCACTCGGGGGCTTAGCTGCGATCCCGGCCTCGCCTAAGTTTAAAAAATTCTCCGAGTGAAGGGCAATCCTCTCACTTAGGGGCTTAGTTGTGAACCTGAGTCGCCTAAGTTTCAAAAACACTGCGAGTGAAGAGCAATCCTCTCACTCGGGGGCTTAGCTGCGAACCTGATTCGCCTAAGTTTAAAACATTCTCCGAGTGAAGAGCAATCCTCTCACTCGGGGGCTTAGCTGCGAACCTGATTTGCCTAAGTTAAAACATTCTCCGAGTGAAGAGCAATCCTCTCACTCGGGGGCTTAGCTGCGAACCTGATTCGCCTAAGTTAAAACATTCTCCGAGTGAAGAGCAATCCTCTCACTCGGGGGCTTAGCTGCGACCCCGTACTCGCCTAAGTTTAAAACATTCTCCGAGTAAAGAGCAATCCTCTCACTCGGGGGCTTAGCTGCGAACCTGATTCGCCTAAGTTTAAAACATTCTTCGAGTGAAGAGCAATCCTCTCACTCGGGGGCTTAGCTGCGACCCCGTACTCGCCTAAGTTTAAAACATTCTCCGAGTGAAGAGCAATCCTCTCACTCGGGGGCTTAGTTGCGACCCCGTACTCGCCTAAGTTTAAAACATTCTCCGAGTGAAGAGCAATCCTCTCACTCGGAGGCTTAGTTGCGACCCCGCACTCGCCTAAGTTAAAACATTCTCCGAGTGAAGAGCAATCCTCTCACTCGGGGGCTTAGCTGCGAACCTGATTCGCCTAAGTTAAAACATTTTTCGAGTGAGGAGTAATCCTCTCACTCGGGGGCTTAGCTGCGACCCCGTACTCGCATAAGTTTAAACATTCTCCGAGTGAAGAGCAACCCTCTCACTCGGAGACTTAACTGCGACCCCGTACTCGCCTAAGTTTAAAACGTTTTTCTAATAAAGAGCAATCCTCTCACTCGGGATGAACAAGGTGCACCTTGAGCTGCATCACAAGTACAACGTCTGGATGCACTCTGAGCTGCGTCACAAGTACAACGTCTGGATGCACTCTGAGCTGCGTCACAAGTACAACGTCTACTCCGAGTGAAGAGCAATCCTCTCACTCGGAGGCTTAGCCACGATCACAGATTCGCCTAAGTCAAAAACCAAGAACATTGAAGACAAAGCAACGACATTCGAATGAAACAACCAAGTACAGATAAATCCAGTAAGGTTCAGAACCGCAAATAGGAGTACTCGGGCGCCAGGCCCGAAGGAGTTTTAACGATTACAAAATCACTCGGCATTCTGAGGCAAATAAAATCAGGTTATCAAGTTTTTCACTCGGCGGGAGGACTTGCTGGCTCGACAAAAGTGTCCAAGTCAATGCCGTTTGCGATGCGAGTGACTGCGTCGATGAAGGTCTCCATGAAAGACTGAAATTGAAGCTTCTTGGTGGTTGCCACCTGAAGAGCTTTCAACTTTTCCTCCTTGGCATCCTTGCAATGAACACGAACGAGAGATAAAGCCACGTCAGTACCGCAGCGAGCAGATGACTTCTTCCATGCCTGCACACGGTTAGGGATGTCATTAAGTCGAGTCATCAGTGACTCGAGATCATTCTGAAACACATCTTCTGGCCACAGCTCCTTGTTGATCCGCGACAGTGCCACTTTCAGTCGGGGGAGGTAGTCCAAGACACTGGCAAGGCGAGATTCCAGTCGCAGCACGTTCATGGCAGCTTCATCCTTGACAGGGGAGTTGATAGGGTCCAGTCCAGTCTCGATCCGCCCGGTTTCTTCTTCGAAGTTTTGACAGAATTCTGCTTGGAGTGAAAAATAGTGAGTCAACAACAACATTATGGAGAAATTTTGAATCCAGTCGGACGAAAGAAAATACCTTCAAGCATGAGGAACATCTTCTTGGCAAGACCGCCCAGATAAGCTTCTAGTTCATCCCTCTTCCGAGTGAGAACATCCACTTTGTTAGCCAAGGCCACCTTCTCCTCCTTCAGCTGCACAACTTCTTTCTTTGCCTCGTCAACAGCAGTCTTCAGCTTGGCGTTTTCCTCTTCTAACTTTCCGACTGAAGCCAGCTTCCTGCCAGCAAGTTCATTTTTCTCACGCACCGTCTTTTGTGCCGTGGCTAGATCAAGGTCCTTCTGCTCCAAAGCCTGCTTCATTTTGTCTAAAGAAATAACATTCTTCAAACGAGCTTGGAGTTGACGGTTTTCATTACGCACATCTGTTCGAGTGGAATCACTCGGTTCAAAGGATGACAAGGCGAGCAGTCGGCAAATTGTTACCTCCCATGACATCTGCTTCATCCCGGGCTTTCTTCAGGTTCTCCTTGGCTAACTCCAGGTCGAGATTGAGTTGGATCTGCTTCTTCTCCAAATCGGCGTACTTGGTCCCAAGTTCACAAGCTTTCTGCAATCAACAAAAAGACAAGTCAATCGACAGAAACGGAGATCAGTTACTTCCGAGTGGAAAGTGTGCAAGATCAAATGGCCATAACAAAAAGAGTTCTAAGACCGCTGGCGAATCAAACATTCAACAACAGTCTCAGGGACTACACCCAGTGGGTGCACTTATCCTGCTCCCACTGGTTTGATTTCTCACTTGGCATGGTCTGCCCAGCCCGAGTAAAAGGAGTAAGAAAACACATTTGTTCTAAGACCACCGTCGACTGCCAGCAGTCAACAACGGTCTCGGGGACTACACCCAGTGGGTGCACTCAGCGTGCCCCCACTGGACCAAAAACTCACTCGACACGACCTGTCTAAATTCGAGTGAAAGAGCTACACGACTACAAGAAACACCCAGTGGGTGTACAGATGCAAGCAACAGATCGACATCTTACGAATAATAAAGCAACAGTTGTCAGATAGCATATCCTAACAGAACAAGAGTCGAACCGAAGCAAAACCAATCGGAAATCAACTTACAGTCCCACTTACTCGGACATTGGCTTGGAGGGCAGAGCTAGCATCATAGGCGGCCTTGCTGGTGTCGTACACCACCTTTAGTCGATCCATCATCAGACCCGCCTGGATCATAGCTTCCTTGGCGGCCCCTGTTTGGTCCTCGGGGACGTGATGCAGAACAAATGGAGCTGAGGACGGAGCTGGTGGAGTTGGAGCCTGAGGCGGAGCAGTCGGGACAGTCGAGCCAGAAGCCTGAGCAGTCGACGCCGTGGGCTGGTCAGTCGACAAAGGATCAGCAAAAGAGACAGTAGTCCGAACTGGATCACCAAGTTGCTGAACTACAGGCTCAGACGCCGAGCGAGACACTTTGCTTGTGGGCACCCTCCTGCTCGAAGTCCTACTCTTCCTCCCTGTATTCCTCTGAAGCACTTCATCATCATCATCATCCGGAAGCTGGATAACATTCGTTGGTACTGCAAACACTCGACAGTGAAATTTCAGTCGACCAGAAAATCAATTGACAGAGCATGGACGAGGCTACGGAACCATACCTGCCCGAGAGGTGGCCGCATCCGCGGTTTCCGCATCACCATGCTCCTCGTCGATGTCCATGGATGTTGCAGAAGTAGCAGCACTGAAAGCTCCAGAGTTCACTCGGTCAAGCAAGCGAACGAGTCCACAATAACACAGAAGACAAAGAAAAGAAACGAAACACTTACGCTGAAGCAACAGGAACAACCACCTTGATCCTGGGCAGGGCCTTCCGGGGTTTCGGTGGGACAACTTTGGGCTGTTTCGCGGCCTTCTCCGATGGATCCGGAGTCGAGGTCCGAGTGCGCTTCGGCATTTTCTCACTCGGTGAGACCGCTTTGCCGCGTCCTCCCGCGGGATCCTGTGACTGCTTGGAGCGCCGCTCAGAGCGGAGCGGCGAGTCGACTTCCTTGCTGCTACCAGAGTCCTCACTGTCCTCCTCGCTGTCGTACGCATACTGATAATCACCGCTCTCACCATCACTCTCAACTCCTTCCTGGTACTGCTCTTCGTTCGGCATCGAGTACATCTTGGTGAAAATCTGCAAGACACAAGTTACAAGTATCAGTTAGATCCAAGAACAATCGCAGATCGAAAGGAAAAAAACACTCGGTAAATTGAGCCTGACCGCTTCTGCTCGTTGTTGGCGTCGAATGGCAGAATCCTCCTGGGTTATCCTTGTTGCCAGTAATGCTCCTGGGCCACTGGGCCACCGTATCCTCGTCAACCTCCTTCGGGTTGGTTCGAGCGGTGTCTTCAGGACCCGAGTACATCCACATAGGGTGGTCTCGGGCCTGCAAGGGCTGGATGCGTCGACTGAGGAATACTTCCAACAGATCCATACCCGTCACTCCGCCCTGAACCAATGCAACGACCGCGTCGACTAACATTCGCACCTCCCCCTTCTCCTCGTTCGCTACAATTAGTGAACGAGGGGTGCGGAGTCTCTCCAGAGAGAAAGGAGGAAGACCGGTCGACTAACTAGGAGTCGGAATATCTTTGCAGTAGAACCAAGTCGACTGCCATCCCCTAACTGACTCGGGAAAAGTCATAGGAGGAAAAGTACTTCTACCCCTCATCTGGATTCCTAAACCCCCACACATCTGGATCACGTGCGTCATTTCATCGTTTGGGTTGGCTTTCTTTACCGACTGGGATCGACAAGTGAAAATGTGTTTGAACAAACCCCAGTGCAACTGGTAACCAAGGAAGTTCTCGCACATGGAAACAAATGCAGCGAGGTACGAGATTGTGTTGGGAGGAAAGTGATGGATCTGAGCACCGAAGAAATTCAGGAAACCCCGGAAGGGATGTGGAGGTAGGGAGAAACCTCGATCGACGTGGGTGGTGAGGAGGACGCACTCACCCTCGCGCGGCTGGGGCTCGGATTTGTTCCCCGGCAGCCTCCAGGACCCATGAGCAATCAGGCCGTCCTGGGCAAGATTCTCCAAGTCCCCCTTCACGACGGTGGAGCGGATCCAGTCCCCCTGGATCCAACCCGGCGGCAGACCGGACCGTGACGACGACCCCTCGCCGTCTTCTTGCCCTTCGCCGCCGCCGTCGCCTTCTTTGCGCGCTCTAGGGCCGCAGTCCTTTCCTTCACCATGGCGGCGGAGTCCGAGCAGGCCGGGCGGAAGCGTTGAGAGCAGAGAGAAGCGAGGTGGAGAAGCAGAGAGGAAGGGGATCGAATGGAATGCATAGTGCCTCGCATCGGCCTCTGCGCTCTTTATGGGGCTGTTTTCGAGTGGTTGACCCGTGGGCCCGAGCAATCTTATCGCATCCCACAACAGGCACTGGCCTAATACGTGGTGAAAAAGGCGGCGCAAAGATCGAGGAGTCCCTGTCTACTCATCTCGTTTACTACGCCACGCCCCGTCCCGCGCGCTTCTCCAAAATTTCGAATCCCGTGAGATCCGGGAACCGCAGAGCATTCAATCGCGTCAAAGATTTCGTACTCTGATTCACTCGAAGATTTACGACATAATTCACTCGAAGAAGGCGACTGATGCAGGGTCAAAATACCAGTGTGCTTTCCAGACCTTGTTGACATACCTTCGAAGCATGGAATCGAGTCGGAACCAACTTCAACCCTTCTTCACTCGAACCTCAATCCATTCGGGGGCTAATGACGATGACATGTACCTAGGATAGGGTCTTAGGCCTGACCTAGACGCCCTACCTAAGGACACTGCCCTAGAGTCAAAGACATTCAAAGTCCAGCAGAAGGCACCGACTGAAATCACCTTGAAGTGCAATCCACTCGACAGAAGATTCCACTCGGATACCCCAGTTCCGCTCGACCACAGTAGCGTCACTTGACGGTATGAAGAACCACTTGGAGTTCAGAAGATCTAAAGCCACCCCAGGATGGCAACGGTCAGGCGTTCACTCCGTAGTCATAAAGATCATTAATAGCTGGCGTTACCAGTAACGCCCCTGTCTTAACTCACATTGAACCCTGTGTAACCGAGGGTTGGAGGGGCCTGGCGCACTCTATAGAAGCCACCCCCCTCCTCTGGCACAAGGGTTCGCACCCCCTGTAATTCAACAACCCCTCTCACGTGTGACGCGGGAAGTAACAAGTGAATAGACTCAGTGGTATGGCTCAAAAGGCATATACGTGGATGCAGAGGGGGGCAACAACAAATTTTGGATAATTGCGAAGGCCAGGACTTGAACTCAATACCTTAGGCTCTGATACCATTTTAAGCTTCATGCACTGGCCAACGCAAACAAAAGTCTGAACTAATGGAAAGGGCTAGGCAATCTACATATATACTTCAACACAAAGTTAGCTGATATAGCGTTCTTCTATAATATTGTCGGCGGGATGCATGTGGTGGATCCAGACCCAGGTTAACACGGGGTTGTTCCACGGCTAATGTGCCTCAATGCTTGCGATGAGCCTATTATTCGACTCTCAAGTCCTCTTCGATGATGGCACTTAGTTCTTGCATTGATGGAGGTTTCGCTTCTCTTCAAATGAACACCTTGATGGTGACTAAGGTTGGCAGTAACCACTGGTTTTGGTGTGTGCAAGATCCACTTAGCGCCTAATATTAATTTTCTATTCTGTGGGTTCTTTCTTGCACAAATTCCAATGACTTCTCACAGTCTAGCAGTTTTCGATGCATTTTTATCCACGCCTTGTCATGAGGATGCACGATTACTATGAAAAATTTGACCAGGTAAAACCTAAACCATCTAATGTATAACATTGGCTCGAGTGCATGGTAACCACACCCCTCTAACCTATCCCTCACACAATGTAAATCCAAACATGGCCAACTTGAAAAGATAACCATTGGTGGACTCCAGCAGGGCCCATGAAAGTCCAAAGATGGCATAACAATCAATCAAAGTCCAAAGATGGCATAGCTATTAATAAAAAAAATCTAAAGATGGCATAGTAATTAATCAAAAATCAAAAAATTGCATAGCAATCAATGAAAATCCATATTTGGATTTTCATTTATTTTTTGCCATCTTTGGGTTTTCGTTTAATGATTTGCCATCTTTGGATTTGGATTTATTACTCCCTCCGTTCCTAAATATAAGTGTTGTTAGAGATTCCACTACGAACTACATACGGATGTATATAGACATGTTTTAGAGTGTTGATTCACTCATTTTACTTCGTATGTAGTCCGTAGTGGAATTTCTAAAAAAACGTATATTTAGGAACGGAGGTAGTACTATGCCATCCATCTTTGGATTATCATTTATTGTTTGACATATTTGGATTTTCATTTATTTTTTGCCATCTTTGGGTTTTCATTTAATGATTTGCCCATAAAACAAAATATCCACGATAATGTTTGATCCCGAAGTAAATATCATTTTACTAAAAATGCAGTCAGCCCCTTCATTGTAGGATAGTCACCACCACAAAATGGTCAAAGGACAATTGTAAATAGCTCATGTGAATTCCATGTATTTTGGGGGTCCTCTCTGAAATTTTGACCCGCCCTTTCCCTATAAAAGCTCTGGGTTTGTTCATATTTTCGGTACCGAGTAGTCGAGAAAAAATTGAAGGGGAGAGTTTTCTAGTTGTTGTTGTTGTGTCGAGAGGTGAAATGGAAGGAGGGGACATGTCGGAGGCGGCGGGTGAGGCGGTGTATGGCGAGGACATGCCCAAGAGCCCGCTTCATCCTCAGCCACAACCCATCATTGGCGCCTACCTAGACGACGCCCATGAAGGTAGTGCTTCCTATTCTGCACCGCGCTCATCGTTTCCCGCGGCCGGCAACGGTGTTGTGCATGTGCCTGCCATGAGCGCGAGCTCTGAGCCACCCAAGCAGAAGCGTGGCCGCCCACGGAAGTACGCCCCAGATGGTACTAAGCCGCCAGCTATCTTCCCGGCACCATATCCTATTGGTGTTGTCGCTTCCCCGACACCTGCTCTACCCCCGGGCTTCACGTTGGGATTGTGGGGCTTAGGTGTCGTGAGGCCCCAGGCGCCACCAGCACTGCCGTCGCCATTACCGCCACCACCCTCTGAGAATTCAAAACAACGGGCCAAGAAGAAGAGGGTATGGCCGCCGAGCTCCACAACCAGCAAGAAGCAGCGGGAGTTGGCAGTAGCAGGTATATAGCATTCTTGCTTGCCTCTGTTAGTCAACGCAGGTAGAGTAGCGAAAAGAGCAAAAGTGCATAGATGGATATGATTGTTAGATGGTATTCTAGCCCTGATAATTTTATATAGTAAGGACCACCTCAAGTTGACCAGAGGCAGCGGTCCTGCTCATCTCACCTGGCCTAACTCACACCTTTTAGGGATGCAAGAAAAAAAAAAGACAATTGGTGGTTTATTTCGTTACAATCATTCATGGCGTGTTGGGATTCCTCGCAGAAGTATTCCTGATGCTTTGGAATTATATTTCTAGGATGTTTGTTCAGTCATGTACTGTTTATAGGCTCATGCACATCAGTGCTATAATCAGTTTGCCACCATTACAATATATTTCCCAATGGTTTCTAATTTGAAATGGATCTATTTTTTCCGCAGAGCCAGGTGCGACTGGATTCGCTCCTCAGGTCATCACAATCCAAGGTGGAGAGGTAATTTTCCTACTCTTATGATGCTCCTAGAGACATTGCAGTGATCTATTAATATTTTATCATAGGATCTGGATACTACTGGATATCAGGGTATCTAATTGAAGTGGTGGTTCCTTTTAGAAAAATATGATTTATTTTGTGGATATTTTTAGTGTTAATTATTAAAAATATTGAGCAAATTTTCCCCTACTTAACGTTATGTGAGCTGTACATATATATTTTCACTTGCACTTCATATGTTTGTTAAAACTTCCAATGTACACTGCTTCTTTTTTCTGGCCATATAGAAGCTCCTGCTTAGTATGATTATGTGTATGTGTTGTCTGCTTCTCCAAGAAATAATTGTATTTCCACATGTTTATGTATTTCAACATATTCAAAAGTTGTTTCATTGACTCCACATGTGCATGAGGCATTAGTATGTCCTGAATATAAATGCAGATTTGATACGAGGCCGTTCAGTAATAAGTTGGAGCTTCAGTATGATGAACATGAATGCAATTATGAAGTTAGGCCATTTATTAAATTCTCATAGATATCCAGACAATCATTTTTGTTACTTGTGGTATGAGTGTATTCTTTAATACTGGTGTCATTTGTTTGGTTGTTCTATTTATTTAATGTATTCCCAATTCAATGGCCAAGTTTTCTTTCTTGATTCTTCTAGCACATTTTTTTAACCGGTTATATCTATATCCATCATACGTTAGTTTGAAGAGAGCTTGGTGGTGTCCCCCACATTTCCTGTTTTTTACTATCTTTCCTGTCTCTTCCATAGGTTATCTATTCTGCCACTGCTTATGCATGTATCACTCTAAAATTCTAATAAGGAATCCATGGTTTCAGGATGTAGCAGCCAAAGTCATGTCCTATTGTGGGAATGGGTGGGCAGTTTTTATCCTGTCTGCCGAGGGCGCCGTGCGCAATGTGACACTGAAGCAACCAGCTTCTTCCCGTGGAACTGTTATTTATGAGGTTTGTTGCTTTATTGTTTTAGCTTGGAATCTGTACACTGGAAATCCCTTTTTGCTGGTATGCTTTACAAATTATATTTCAGCTCCAACCAAATTAAGAGAATGGTAAAGCAAAATGAAATGTGAAGTAGTTAGAGAAATTGTCTAATTGTTTCCTTTATCAGCATATCGCAGGGAAAACATAACATTTTGTGGTTCTGGTCTTCCAAAATGAAATGTCGTTGTTTGGCCTCTAGAGATGCTTCCAATCCAATACTAAATAATATCTAATTCTTTGCATTCAATATGCAGGGCTATTTTGACATTGTCTGTTTGTCTGGCGTGTATCTGCTGTCAAAAAGTAATGGACTGAGCACTCTAAAAGGTGGATTCAGTATTTCGCTTGTTGGTCATGATGGTTGTCTCTTCGGCGGTGGGTTAGCAGGACCTCTGATTGCAGCTTCACCTGTTCAGGTTACCATCTTTCACTTGGATCAACATGCTTCTAAAAGACCAACTAAGATCTTTATTCCATATACGTCATTTAGCTTCCACTCTACCTTCCTCTGTTTGTTGAAGTAGTTAAAGGCTATGTGTGCTTCTTAAGTCTGGAAAACTATATGAAACAAATGTGTGCTGCCATACGATATACATTGTACACATATTCATATCCCTATGTAAAGTCACTATTTGCTTCTTTTTATGTGTACTTGTTAGGGAAATGGCATGGTTTTACGAAAACTCACATCTATTGCAAGTGAGAACCTTGTGCTTCCTCTTAATGCTTTGCATTTTGTTGCGCTGATGCGCAGGTGGTCATTGGAAGTTTTCTAACTGATGAAAAAGAGGAGATCAAACCGGATGTGGCCAGTGAAAGGTTTGCAGCTGATGAAAAGGAGGAGATCAAACAGGATGTGGCTAGTGGAAGGCTTGCAGCTGATGAAAAGGAGGAGATGAAACAGGATGTGGCCAGTGAAACTCCAGGTGCTACTGGACCGACTGCTGCTCCAAATGAATCCTCTAGTGGTCCAGGAAGCCCATCAAACTAGAGTGCGGCTCGCACATTCAACACCAGCTTCCTATTTCAAATGCCAGCCAGCTTAAATTCCTAGCTTTTCGCTCCTAGCTCCAAATGCTTATTTTCCCCTACTATTTCCAAACGCTTAGCTTTCTGCTCGTACTTGTTGAACTTTTCAGTCTCGTTATATGTTGTATGGCCCCCTGGATGTGGTCAAGTTATGTTTTTGTACCTGGATGATGCTTCGTGATATTATAGTTATGAAATGTTTTATGGACATATTGCGCACATCTGATCAGTGAAAACGTAATGCCATTCTCGAGGGTAACCTGCTACTCTTGGTCCTCACCCCACAACTTTCATCGCTTCCCAGCTCCAGTTTTGCTCATTTTTACATTTTATTAATTTATTATTTTTATTGGAAGAAAGGTTGATATGGCTTTGCAGGAACATCTTGTTTGAAAAAAAAAGTTTTATGTACAAAAACAGAATGACGTTCCTATGAAAGAATGGTCCTCCACCTTTCAAAAAAGAAAAGAATGGTCGTCCACCTTTCATAAAAGAAAAGAATGGTCGTCCACCTTTCAAAAAAGAAAAGAATGGTCGTCCGGGAAGACTGAACCCACAAGCTATGCACACAGTTTCAAGGGAGAAGAGAGCGCCAACCGATCCAACTCATCGCTCCATGCCAAACCAATCTCATCTTCGTTTTCTCTCAGGCCGTATAATTTCCTTCGTATGCTCCCGGCAGGAAAATGGAACCCAGCCCATGGCCGGCGAGCATCTGCTCCCTGAGGTTCTTGATGGCCTGGTACCTCTCCGAGTCCTCCTCGTCGACGTCGCTGCGCCCTTCGTCGTCGTCCCACCGCCGACCTCCTTCCGATTCCTCCAGCGATCGCTGGTCACCGGCCCACGGATCCGCGTACTCCGTTCCCCTGCTGTCCGCAGACGCCGCCTTCTTGGCCGTCGCTGTCATCATCTCCTTGGAAGCGGTGCCAGTGCTGTAGCTCCAGCCGCCGTCCTTGCTTCTGCCGTCCATGTTCAGCTCGATGGAGTGCATGTCGCTGCCGTCTGAACCATCATCGGATCCTCCTCCGTCGTCATCTGCGTCTGTCCTCTTGCTGACGTCAACACGAGCGATTCCATTGGCACCTTCAGCTTCGAAGAATCCATGGCGATCATCGTCGTCGTGAGTAGCTTGGCGCTCTTCACCAGCGGCGGCAGGTGATTCCAGCTCCACGAGGCCCTGCTTCTTGGTCTCCAGGAAGGCCTCCAGCTCGCCGCGCAGCTGCTCGACGACGGCGTTCTTCTCCTCGAACTGGAGCCGCGCCTCCAGCAGCTTCATCTGGACCCGCTCCTCGCGGAGCTCGTCGGCGAGCCGCAGCATCTCCCGCTCGCGGTCGACCTCCGCCTGCGCCTCCTCGGCCTCCCGCCTCGCCTCCTCCTCCACCCCGCCGCCCCGCACGAGCTCGTCGCACACCTTCTCGAGCCGCTCTCTCGACCTCCGCTCCCGCTCGAGCTCCCTCTCGGCCTCGGCCAGCGCGCTCCCGAGCTTGGCGCTGACCCTCTCCGCCCTCCGCCTCGACCGCCGCTCGCCGTCGAGCTCGTCGCACACGACCCGCACCGTGGCCGCCACCTTCTCCCGCTGCTTGCTCTTCCACGCGCGCGCCTCCGCCTCCAGCCGCTTCTTCATGAGCTCCACCGTCTCGCCGCCTCGGTGGCTCCGCTCTCTGGCGAGCTGCCGCGCGTGGGCGCGCGCCAGGTCGAGCTCCGAGCGCAGAGCGGAGAGGAGCGACGCCGTGGACGGGCTCAGGTCTCCCGGCCCCCAGATATTGCCGAGGACTCTGACGAGCTCCTTGCACGCTGTCAGGCTGTTGTACATGTCCTGCAGGTGTGCCATTCTGTCCGCTGAACACGTGGAGCTCGAGTCTTGAGCGCATGGGTGCACCTGATCAAGATCAAGAACAAACTAATATAAGAAGATGGTAAACTACAGAATTATCAGAAACCTGTTTGTTCAATTAGTATTGTCAGTCGTGCTCATGCTGCTCATCCGATGCAGAGGCCGGGTATTTGTTTAGTGTGGACGTATCAGCTCCATATAAAAATGTACTGGTTTTGGTAATGTTAGGTGCCTGAAAAAAAATCTGGTTAGGCTATACGTCGGTCCACTGTTTTCTGAAATTGGGTCAGTCGATTCATTCTAGACGTCGGATGGAGATCTAACGGCCCGCAGTCCTTCTTCCTCCTGCAATTCTTCTACCTCCTCCTCCCAGCGTTCCACCGGCCGAACCGCGGGCCACCACCACCCGCGGCCGGCGGCGCTCCCGCGCCGCTTCGCCGCCCCGTCCTCCCCGGAACCACCCCCCGCCGCCGGTCTTCCGCCGCCCCCGGCCATCCCTCTAGGCCCGCCCGCGTTTGGGTTTTTCTCCAGCGAAGTGCACCACCACCCCACTACCGCCCTCGCCCGAAACCATAAGATAGATAATGGGGTAGCCTCTCCGGCGAGCCCCTGCTGCAGCTCCTTCTTCTTTCCCTCAGGCGCATCCTTTCTTCTAGGGAAAATCGACTGACCTAAATCGGATTTTCACTGATGTATAGCTAAACTGAAAAAAAATCAAGCGTCAGTCGATTTAGACGAAGCCAAAGGCGGAGCCAGGACCTCGCTGAAGATGGGGACGACGCAGCTCGCTGTGTCGTCCGCGAGATGTGGCGTCCTAGGCGAAGGAGCAGGTTGACGGGTGGGTGCGGGGCTGTCGTCGCCAAAACCGGAGGTCGGGGGGGGGGGGGGGGGGGGGCTTAGAGGGATGTGGCAGCACGACTGTGAGGGGAAGTTGAGCGGAGGACAATCGTGGGAGTGGCCGAATGGGCTGAAGGGCAGCACGGGAGGAAGAACATGAACAGTGGTCACGCTATTGTGGCCGTTGGATGGAGATCTAACAGACCAAAATTCGATTGACGAATTTTTTTTCCAGGTGATAGATGAATAGCCGGTCCCAAAAATGCAGTCATGTTTGCCATGCTGCACGCATTTTAGTCCGTCCGATCAAACATGCAAGTTCACTGAATTAAGGACTAGTAGGGGCGATTGATTAGGTGCAGAAGGAAGACAAAGGACATATGGGCATGATGAGGTGCTCTTGTCTTGACAGACAGGCACACAGTCGTATCTGAGGCTGTCATGGCCCTCTTGAGCGACTGCCGCACAGCACACCAATTGAAAACACAAGTGTCAACTAACTCGGACGACCGCCGAATCTGCCATGCCATCCTGCTAACGAGACGGTCAAGTTCCAACTGAAACCCGATTACTTTACGCCGCCGTCAACCTACCGACGCCGCATACGTCTAAACTAGCATAAACTGTAGACGCCGAACCTGCCATGCCATACTCCTAATTTTAACGAGGTGCTCAATCACAAGGCCTCGCCTAATCAAACAATGATAATTAACAATCTAGCTAGACATCACATGATGAGATTAGCAGCAGCTGGATATATAGACAAACCAGGTTCTGTAAATTATACTAGTTGGTTAGAAAGCCTAGTTAGGGGGTGGGCAAAGGTGCATGTGGCTATCACAATGAAGGAGAATCCTTGGAAGTGCAAGCCATGTTTAGTGTCGGGCTGTACCCTATACCACTAGTAGTAGTACTGTGGTACAATACTATATGTGTGAGGTACCAAAAGGATCATAGACATTACTAATTAAGATAGATGAGCAGATCCGTATGAGTGGTGTGGAAAATGTAAGCGTATTATTTCCTATCTTTCGAAAAAAGCAGATCAACAATGTCACAAATAGTTGTGCAGATGAGTAAATCAAGAGTTGATTAATTACCCCGATTGTGCCGGCATTGCTCAGCTTATCTGAAAGCCAATGGCGCCCATGATCAGCATCCGAAACCACCTTGCTCCTCGTTCTTGACCTCTTGGAGATCTACACCACATACGGGAACAACATCATCATCAAACTGCCGAAGCAACACGGTTAATGATACGTGCAGCGGAAGAACCCACCGGCCGGCGGTGGCAACACTCACCTCCACGGACGACGCGCAGCGCCGGTGGGCCGCCGCCGAGCTCCGGCGCGCAGCCGCGTCCCTGGCGATCCGGGCCTCCTCCTCCTCCTCGAGCAAGCCGCCCTCGTTCATTTGCCAGAGAGCGCTGACGAGCTTCCGGGCGGACACCGACGAGTGCATCCCGTCGGCGCGGCACGCCCGGCTCCAGGACGACTCGGACATCTTCCAGCTGGTCGGCAACGGCGAAGCGACGCCTGAGCCTGATCCCCTCCGGTGGAGCGACACGACGCCTCGCCTGAGCCTCAGCCTCCTCAGTGTCCCCGACGCGCCCGACGACGACGAGAGCGCGCACCGCTTGCGGATCTTGGGCCTCGTCGTCACCTCCTCGACAGCAGCAACAGCTTCACCCGCGTCGCGCCGCCTCAGCATTGCCGCCTTCCCTTCAGGCTCCGGCCGGCTTCTTCTTGACAAGAAGAGTAATGGTGTTAGGCTATGTCAAGAAGTCAACAGTAATGTGATCCTTTTATACATGGAATCAAGAAGCAGTACTTGGACGGATGAACAATGTCACATCAATCAATCTGATCGAACAGGGAAAAGGAGGACGGACGCAGCTTTACTGGAAGGAATAAGAAGCGAGGCAGAGGGAGATCGATGTTGCCTTCATTCACATCATTTAATGGTGGAAAAAGACCATCTATTCCATGGTCCCTCCTAATCTTATTTGAAAAAATTGCAAGAACAAACCATGACAAGAACAACAAGAAAAGCATGGATGCAAAAGGCACCAAAAACTGGTTGAAGAAAAAATGTGTATACACGATAACACGAACGTACCCATCAAAGAGGAAGAGGATGGAAGCTTGGCCAAGTCGACTCCGATCCCAGTTAGCTGCGCAGTCTTAACTCATCGGCTCCATGATGAGACGATGATAGAGCGGGCAGTCGCAGCTGCTTGGACGCGGACGGCACACGATCGAGTGGGGTGGAGAAGGAGACAGGATGATGGACGCCTATACGGGGTGTGGGGGATCCCTGGCAGCAGATCGCGAGCAGCATGAGCTGTATTTGTATGTCCGTTGCATATGATTGGGGATCGGATATGTCGGACTAATTTGTGTTTCTGAATGAATGAATGATTCTTGGGAGAGGTCTGATTACGTGGAGAATGGAAAGCTGGAGTGGCTTAACGTGGGAGATTGGTCAGCCGGAGAACCTGAATGATGATCCACTTTAAGTAAGGGCGAGAGCTCCGTAGTTCAATCAACGTGAGGCGGCCAACGAATCTGGACATGACAGAACCGAGTGGTTGATTGATGCAGTGGGTGGTTTGTTGCATGCATATATTGGTAGTATAGTACTGCTACTCAGTTTGTAGCCACTCAAAAATATAATACAGTACTGCTAGTACTCTACTAGCTAGGAGTAAATTTGAAGAAGAGAGCAGCTACTAGGTCATTTTGTTACAGGGTTAACACTTGCATGCCGCCCAACCAAACCTCGATCGGGGGAAACCACCGGCCGACACCGGCAGCTGCGTTCATCCCCGGGCGCCGATTAAACAAAAGAGATCTGCTCATGGCGCACATGGGGAAGAGATCGGAGGGAGGAGCTTTTGTTCTCCCACAGGGTGGCACGGACGGGAGGCCGATGAGGATGAGAATCGGAGGGCGAGGCGGGGCCATGTGCCCTCAGATCTCGAGGAGGAAAGCGGAGCAAAGGAGAGCAGACATCCATCGAGCGCTGGTCCTCGTCGAGTCGTGCCCGTCACGCGCACGCACGCGCGCGCGCGCGCGAGCGTCGGTCCGCCGCGGCCGGCACGGCGATGTGCGCGGCGGGCGCCGTGCATGCACGTCGGCGTTCGCGGCTGTCCCTGCGGATCTGCGGGGCGCGGACGGTGCACGACCAAGATTCAGTCGGCTCGTGATCCTGGCCCCTCCTCCCTCCCTGTGTTTTGACTATCGCGTGGACGTGGATCAGGGATCGTGGATGCTGCTGCTGCACGTCTTGGCGGAACGTTGGGATGTCTCGCGTTTTGACTATGGCCTGGATCAGGGACCTGGCATGGCTTTATCCATTCACTTTCGCTTGGGCTGTTTGACTTTGACCGGTCAAACACAACTATGCTTTCCCAACCATATATACTCCCTCTGTCTCAAAATGTGATATAATATCAAAAAACGTCTTACTCTATCCGTCCACGAATAAGCATGGGTTTGGCATTTAAAATTTAACACAAAGGACCAATAACATTCCAATACACGTAAAATAGAAAAAAATACTTCTCTCTCATCACACAAAGGACCAATAACATTTAACACATGATCTTCTCATTTTCTACATGCGCTAGGCTGGTCATAACAAGAGTATCATAGCCAGTATCATGTATGCAAACTAGGTAATTTTGATGAGGTGGCATAGAATTAAACGAAGAAAGAGATGATTAAGTATCATATTATGATATCGTATCATAATAAATGTTATGCTACTATGTTTCATGCATGGCATTAAACAAATTCATCTATGACACTAAGGTTGGTCGTAATCGTGAGTATCATATACTAGTATCATGCATATGATACTACGTTGTAATACCAAAAACTTTTTCCCCTAGGGTTTCCTAGGGTCCAACCCTTCCTTCGGCGGCGCCGCCGAAGTACACCAAATTCCATGTAAATTGCTTCGATCGAGAGCTGGTTCTTGGGCGGAGTCCGTATCAGGGGAGGCAGAATTGGTCTCCGGCGATTGCATGGACGACACAAGCAGTCAGGGGGTGCGCGGTGGGGCGGAGAACCCGGAAGTAAGGGAGCCTAGGGTTGAAGATCCATCTGCGGGAACCGGGCTGGTCCCGGGAAGCGCGATGGTAGAGGGTGATGATGACGGGAGGAAGATCGGGGGGAGGCTATGGTTGATCAGAAGGAAGAAGATGAGGCTGATTGGGACCAGAATGGTCCAAACCATGATCTGGAGGACGTGTTTGAGAATCTTAAGCTGCAAGGAGAGGAGGAGGAAGATCTGGATTTGTCCGGGGAGTTTGAAGAGTTGATCAAGGACGTACGCTGGATGGCGCTGTTTAGGGTTCACACCCTACGGCCGTTTAGTCATGCCTCTCTGTTGAACTCCATGAGGAACGCGTGGGCTTGTGCACAGGGGGTGACTTTCAACATAAAGGGCCCCAACTTGTTCTTGGCTCAGTGCCATTGTTTAGGAGATTGGAAGCGTGTGATGGAAGGGGGACCATGGCAGTTCAGGAGGGATCCGGTGGTGTTGGTAGAATATGATGGCTTCTCGGACGTGAAAGAATATGATCTGAACATGTATCCATTATGGGCTAGGATAAAAGGTTTGCCAGACGGATTAACGAGGAAGAAGGAGTTGGCTGAGAAGGTGGCAAAGAAGGTAGGAAAACCTCCGTTTACAGTGACTGTGAATGAAGGAAAGATCAATCCGTCAAACTTCTTGAGAGTTCGGGTGTTTGTTAATGTAACTCTGCCGTTAGTAAGGTTTGTTCATATTACCTTGAAGGAGAGGAAGAGGTATTCGGTGTACTATGAAAAACTACCTGATTTCTGCTACTTTTGTGGTCGTATGGGACATGTTGTGGAGGAGTGTGGCGATGGAGTGCATGATAGTGCGTTATGTGAATGGGGGATTGGTTGCATTGGGTCAGCGAGCCGGTGGGCTCGGGTACACGAGGAGGTAGAGGAGGAAGGGGCGATGGAGGGAGAGGGAGTGCTGGCCCTGCTGATGGGGGTCGAGGAGGAAGAAGGGGAGGTAGAGGTGGAGGAGCTAGAGGAGGTAGAGCATATGCTGCACAAGAGAGGGTTGATGTTGATATTCAGAGAGAGGGAGGAGTGGAGCTGTCGGTGGGGATGGATATCATGCAATATAAGATGATGAGGGCTGCTGAGGAACGTACAACTAGGAAAAGACTTGTTGGGGATGATGGTTCGGTCAATGTGCGTGGCCAGGATGTGCCCAACTTGGCCGGCAAGGTGGCTGATGCGGTCCTTCGACTAGAGTATGGAGAGACTGCGGGTGAAGGGGTCCAGTCAGATCCTAATGCCACACCTGGCAAAGACCCTATTGTGAAGAGGAGAAGGCAGGGAGATGGAGAGGTGGATGAGAGGGAGGGAGTTGATATGGACACTTCTACGCAAGCGGCCTCCGGGGAGGAGGGCCGCCGGGCCCAATGAATTGCCTAAGTTGGAACTGCCGGGGAGGGGGGAACACCCGGACAGTTAGTGAGTTAGCGACGTTGTGTAAGTCGCGTTCCCCCATGCTTGTTTTTCTGTGTGAAACTAGACAAAAGGAGGAGAAGATGAAAAGGATCCGGGCCAAACTGGATCTGAAGGGTTTTTGTGGAGTGGACAGCAATGGTCTTAGTGGTGGTTTGGCGCTATACTGGAGGGAAGAATGTGTGGTAGAAATTTTGGACAAAGATGACGGATTCATTGATACAGTTATCAAAGTCCGAGAAGGAGCAACGAAATGGAGAGCCACTTTTGTGTACGGGGAGCCACGGGTGGAGAATAGGCACTTAATGTGGACTAAGTTACGGAGCCCGAAAGCTGTCAATAATTTGCCATGGCTGGTAATTGGTGATTTTAATGAAGCTATGTGGGACTTTGAACACTTCTCGATCACGCCTCGGGCGGAAGTGTAGATGGTAGCATTTCGGGACATGTTGGAGGTGTGTGAGCTAGTGGATCTTGGGTTCACCGGCCTTCCTTTCACATATGATAACAGACGGGGTAGGTCGGCAAATGTCAAGGTGAGACTTGATCGAGCGGTGGCCACAAATGACTAGCGTAATTTGTTTGCGGTCGCTGCAGTTGAGCCTATCCCGACCCCATGTTCGGATCACGTCGTGGTATTTCTTAAGGGAGAGCCGGATCCGGGTCCAGTGAGGGGGGGGGGGAGTGATGTCTACTACGCAACCTTCTTCTTGTAGACGTTGTTGGGCCTCCAAGTGCAGAGGTTTGTAGGACAGTAGCAAATTTCCCTCAAGTGAATGACCTAAGGTTTATCAATCCGTGGGAGGCGTAGGATGAAGATGGTCTCTCTCAAACAACCCTGCAACCAAATAACAAAGAGTCTCTTGTGTCCCCAACACACCCAATACAATGGTAAATTGTATAGGTGCACTAGTTCGGCGAAGAGATGGTGATACAAGTGCAATATGGATGGTAGATATAGGTATTTGTAATCTGAATTTGTAAAAACAGCAAGGTAATAAGCGATAAAAGTGACGTAAACGGTATTGCAATGCTAGCAAACAAGGCCTAGGGTTCATACTTTCACTAGTGCAAGTTCTCTCAACAATAATAACATAATTGGATCATATAACTATCCCTCAACATGCAACAAAGAGTCACTCCAAAGTCACTAATAGCGGAGAACAAACGAAGAGATTATTGTAGGGTACGAAACCACCTCAAAGTTATCCTTTCTGATCGATCTATTCAAGAGTCCATAGTAAAATAACACGAAGCTATTCTTTCCGTTCGATGTATCATAGAGTTCGTACTAGAATAACACCTTAAGACACAAATCAACCAAAACCCTAATGTCACCTAGATACTCCAATGTCACCTCGAGTATCCGTGGGTATGATTATACGATATGCATCACACAATCTCAGATTCATCTATTCAACCAACACATAGAGCTTGAAAGAGTGCCGCAAAATTTCTACCGGAGAGTCAAGACGAAAACGTGTGCCAACCCCTATGCATAAGTTCACAAGGTCACGGAACTCGCAAGTTGATCACCAAAACATACATCAAGTAGATCACGTGAATATCCCATTGTCACCACAGACAAGCACATGCAAGACATACGTCAAGTGTTCTCAAATCCTTAAAGACTCAATCCGATAAGATAACTTCAAAGGGAAAACTCAATCCATTACAAGAGAGTAGAGAGGGAGAAACATCATAAGATATAACTATAATAGCAAAGCTCGTGGTACATCAAGATCGTACCATCTCAAGAACACGAGAGAGAGAGAGAGAGAGAGAGAGATCAAACACATAGCTACTGGTACATACCCTCAGCCCCGAGGGTGAACTACTCCCTCCTCGTCATGGAGAGCGCCGGGATGATGAAGATGGCCACCGGTGAGGGATCCCCCCTCCGGCAGGGTGCCGGAACAGGGTCCCGATTGGTTTTTGGTGGCTACAGAGGCTTGTGGCGGCGGAACTCCCGATCTATTCTGCTCCTCGATGTTTTTAGGGTATATGGACATATATAGGCGAAAGAAGTCGGTCAGGGGAGCCATGAGGGTGGGAGCGCGCCCAGGGGGTAGGGCGTGCCTCCTTGCCTCGTGGCTTCCTCGAAGCTTCCCTGACGTCTACTCCAAGTCTCCTGGATTGCTTCCGTTCCAAAAATAACGCTCCCGAAGGTTTCATTCCGTTTGGACTCCGTTTGATATTCCTTTTCTTCGAAACACTGAAATAGGCAAGAAAACAGCAATTTGGGCTGGGCCTCCGGTTAATAGGTTAGTACAAAAAATAATATAAAAGTGTTTAGTAAAGCCCATAAACATCCAAAACAGATAATATAATAGCATGAATACTTCATAAATTATAGATACGTTGGAGACGTATCAGCATCCCCAAGCTTAATTCCTGCTCGTCCTCGAGTAGGTAAATGATAAAAGAGATAATTTATGAAGTGTGAATGCTAGCAGGTGCACAAGTTTGATCAATGATAATTTCAATCACCTTTTCTAGCATCATCATATGTCATAACAGTAGCTCATCTCATAAAACTTCTCATGATCAAGTAACAAACTATTCACATGTTAAAGTATAGATCATAAACTTTCTTGAAAACTAACAAACCGTGTTATTAGTCATCAAACAATTACAATTCATCTTATTTTCAAGAAGAGTCTATGTCAGAGCTTTGATTCAGCAAACTTCACATACTCAACTATCATTTAGTCTTTCACAATTGCTAACACTCACGTGATATTTATGGTTCAAAGTTTTAATCAGACACAGAGAAAGATAGGGGCTTATGGATTCGCCTCCCAACCTTTTACCTCAAGGGTAATGTCAACAATAATAGTTCATGATAACATTCATCCAATTGGATATATATATATATATATATATATATATATATATATATATATATATATATATCAGGATCTTTCCAACACAATGTGCTTGCCAAAGGATAAAATGTAAAAAGGAAAGGTGAAGATCACCACGACTCTTGCATAGGGTATAAGACAAGAATAAAAGATAGACCCTTCGCAGAGGGAAGCAGAGGTTGTCATGCGCTTTTATAGTTGGATGCACAAAATCTTAATGCGAAAGAACGTCACTTTATATTGCCACTTGTGATAGGGACCTTTATTATGAAGTCCCTCGCTTTTATTGCTTCCACATCACAAGATCGTATAAAGCTTTTTTTCTCCACACTAATAGATCATACATATTTAGAGAGCAATTTTTATTGCATGCACCGATGACAACTTACTTGAGGGATCTTACTCAATCCATAGGTAGGTATGGTGGACTCTCATGGCAATACTGGTTTAAGGGATGTTTGGAAGCACAAGTAGTATCTCTACTTGGTGCAAAGAATTTGGCTAGCATGAGGGGGAAAGGCAAGCTCAACATGTTGGATGATCCATGACAATATACTTTATTTCAGATATAAGAAAACATAACCCATTACGTGTCTTCCTTGTCCAACATCAACCTTTTAGCATGTCATATTTTAATGAGTGCTCACAATTACAAAAGATGTCCAAGATAGTATATTTATATGTGAAATATCTCTTCCTTCAATATTCTTTCAAGAATTGTTCAAGTGACCAATACAATGTTTCCTAACCTTCAATAAATTTACCACCTCTACTTCTTATATGTGAAGTCATTACTCCCCATAGGATAAGCATATAAAACATATATAATTTCAGATTTATGATATTCAATTCATTCAACCATTTACTCATAGGATAAATGTGAAGCACGCGAGTAAATGACAAACTACTCCAAAAAGATATAAGTGAAGATCAATGAGTAGTTAAATAATTATGTAGCTATGTGAAGACTCTCTCTCATTTAAGAATTTCAGATCTTGATATTTTATTCAAACAGCAAGCAAAACAAAATAAAATGACATTCTAAGAATATCAAACATCACGTGAAGAAGCAAAAACTTAGGATCAACCGATACTAACCGATAGTTGTTGAAGAAGAAAGGTGGGATGCCAACCGGGGCATCCCCAAGCTTAGACGCTTGAGACTTCTTGAAATATTATCTTGGGATGCCTTGGGCATCCCCAAGCTTGAGCTTTTGTGTCTCCTTAATTCCTCTCATATCACGGTCTCCCTAAATCTCAAAAGCTTCATCCACACAAAACTCAACAAAGACTCGCGAGATAAGTTAGTATAAACCAATGCAAAAACCTTATCATACTCTACTGTAGAAAATCACTAAAATTATTATTCAACATTGCACACTAAATGCCTCTGGATATTTAATAGTCCTATCCTCAAATAGAATCATTAAAGAAGCAAACATATGCAAACAACGCAAACATAACAGCAATCTGCCTAAACAGGGCAGTCTGTAAAGAATGCACCAAGACCCATACTTCCCTAGCTCCAAAAATTATGAAAGAAAATTCCCACTGTAGTAAATTTATCAGAGCTTATTATGCAAAAGGTTTCAACATTTTATCACATTCTGAATTTTCTAGGGAATTTTTGCAACAGCGGTAAACTTTCTGTTTTCAAACAGCAACATGAAGACTTGTAAAATAGGCATAGTAAAGGCTATCAATGCCACTTTTATTGAAATAAAAGATGCAAAACATTATTATAAATAACAGCAAGCAAATCCTAACAAAATAAATTGACGCTCCAAGCAAAACACATATCATGTGGTGAACAAAAATATAGCTCCAAGTAAAGTTACCGATGAACGAAGACGAAAGAGGGGATGCCTTCCGGGGCATCCCCAAGCTTAGGCTCTTGGTTGTCCTTGAATATTACCTTGGTGTGCCTTGGGCATCCCAAATCTTAGGCTCTTGCCACTCCTTATTCCATAGTCCATCGAATCTTTACCCAAAACTTGAAAACTTCACAACACAAAACTCAACAGAAAACTCGTAAGCTCCGTTAGTATAAGAAAATAAAAACCACCAGTTAGGTATTGTTGTGAACTCATTCTAAATTCATATTGGTGTCATATCTACTGTATTTCAACTTCTCTATGGTTCATACCTTCCGATACTACTCATAGATTCATCAAAATAAGCAAACAACACAATGAAAACAGAATCTGTCAAAAACAGAACAGTCTGTAGTAATCTGTATCAAACGTATACTTATGGAACTCCAAAAATTCTGAAATAAATTGGTGGACCAGAGGAATGTGTCTATTAATCATCTGCAAAAACAATCAACCTAAAATCACTCTCCAGTAAAAAATGGCAGCTAATCTCGTGAGCGCTAAAGTTTTTGTTTTTTACAGCATGATCATAAAGACTTCACCCAAGTCTTCCCAAAGGTTCTACTTGGTAAAAACACTAATTAAAACATAAAACCACATCTAACCAGAGGCTATATAGATTATTTATTGCTAAACAGGAGCAAAAGCAAAGGAACAAAAATAAAATTGGGTTGCCTCCCAACAAGCGCTAACGTTTAACGCCCCTAGCTAGGCATGATGATTTCAATGATGCTCACATAAAAGATAAGAATTGAAACATAAAGAGAGCATCATGAAACACATGGAAAGAACATTTAAGTCTAACCCACTTCCTATGCATAGGGATTTTGTGAGCAAACAACTTATGGGAACAATAATCAACTAGCATAGGAAGGCAAACCAAGCATAACTTCAAAACTTTAAGCACATAGAGAGGAAACTTGATATTATTGCAATTCCTACAAGCATATGTTCCTCCCTCATAATAATTTTCAGTAGCATCATGAATGAATTCAACAATATAACTATCACATAAAGCATTCTTTTCATGATCTACAAGCATAGAAATTTACTACTCTCTACATAAGCAAAATTCTTCTCAATCGGAATAGTGGGAGTATCATAACAAACTCGAATACTATAAATTGTTTCCACATTAAAAGAGTAATGTTTAGAAAAAGGGTAATCATAATCATGACAAGTTTTATAAATATAATCATCACTACTTTTTATAGCATAAGTTTCATCACAATAATCATCATAAGTAGCAACTTTGTTCTCATCATAATCGATTGAAACCTCTTCCAAGATAGTGGAATCATTACTAAATAAAGTCATGACCTCTCCAAATCCACTTTCATAATTGTTACAATAAGATTCACCACCCTCCGAAATAGTGGGATCATTACTTCCTAAAGTTGTCACTCTTCCAAACCCACTTTCATCAATATAACCATCATAAATAGGAGGCATGCTATCATCATAATAAATTTGCTCATCAAAACTTGGAAGGCTAAAAATATCATGTTCATTAAACATAGCATCCCCAAGCTTGTGGCTTTTCATATCATTAGCATCATGGATATTCAAGGAATTCATACTAACAACATTGCAATCATGATCATCATTCAAATATTTTATGCCAAGCATTCTATGTAATTCTTCTTCTAGTACTTGAGCACAATTTTCCTTCCCATCATTTTCACGAAAGACATTAAAAAGATGAAGCATATGAGGCACCCTTAATTCCATTTTTTGTAGTTTTCTTTTATAAACTAAACTAGTGATAAAACAAGAAACTAAAAGATTCGATTGCAAGATCTAAAGATATACCTTCAAGCACTAACCTCCCCGGCAACGGCGCCAGAAACTGCTTGATGTCTACTACACAACCTTCTTCTTGTAGACGTTGTTGGGCCTCCAAGTGCAGAGGTTTGTAGGACAGTAGCAAATTTCCCTCAAGTGGATGACCTAAGGTTTATCAATCCGCGGGAGGCGTAGGATGAAGATGGTCTCTCTCAAACAACCCTACAACCAAATAACAAAGAGTCTCTTGTGTCCCCAACACACCCAATACAATGGTAAATTGTATAGGTGCACTAGTTCGGCGAAGAGATGGTGATACAAGTGCAATATGGATGGTAGATATAGGTATTTGTAATCTGAATTTATAAAAACAGCAAGGTAACAAGCGATAAAAGTGAGCGTAAACGGTATTGCAATGCAAGGAAACAAGGCCTATGGTTCATACTTTCACTAGTGCAAGTTCTCTCAACAATAATAACATAATTGGATCATATAACTATCCCTCAACATGCAACAAAGAGTCACTCCAAAGTCACTAATAGCGGAGAACAAACGAAGAGATTATTGTAGGGTACGAAACCACCTCAAAGTTATCCTTTCTGATCGATCTATTCAAGAGTCCGTAGTAAAATAACACGAAGCTATTCTTTCCGTTCGATCTATCATAGAGTTCGTACTAGAATAACACCTTAAGACACAAATCAACCAAAACCCTAATGTCACCTAGATACTCCAATGTCACCTCAAGTATCCGTGGGTATGATTATACGATATGCATCACACAATCTCAGATTCATCTATTCAACCAACACATAGAGCTTGAAAGAGTGCCCCAAAATTTCTACCGGAGAGTCAAGACGAAAACGTGTGCCAACCCCTATGCATAAGTTCACAAGGTCACAGAACTCGCAAGTTGATCACCAAAACATACGTCAAGTAGATCACGTGAATATCCCATTGTCACCACAGACAAGCACAAGCAAGACATACGTCAAGTGTTCTCAAATCCTTAAAGACTCAATCGGATAAGATAACTTCAAAGGGAAAACTCAATCCATTACAAGAGAGTAGAGGGGGAGAAACAGCAGAAGATCCAACTATAACAGCAAAGCTCGCGGTACATCAAGATCGTACCATCTCAAGAACACGAGAGAGAGAGAGAGATCAAACACATAGCTACTGGTACATACCCTCAGCCCCGAGGGTGAACTACTCCCTCCTCGTCATGGAGAGCGCCGGGATGATGAAGATGGCCACCGGTGAGGGATCCCCCCTCCGGCAGGGTGCCGGAACAGGGTCCCGATTGGTTTTTGGTGGCTACAGAGGCTTGCGCCAGCGGAACTCCCGATCTATTCTGTTCCTTGATGTTTTTAGGGTATATGGATATATATAGGCGAAAGAAGTCGGTCAGGGGAGCCACGAGGGTGGGGGCGCGCCCAGGGGGGTAGGGCGTGCCTCCTTGCCTCGTGGCTTCCTCGAAGCTTCCCTGACGTCTATTCCAAGTCTCGTGGATTGCTTCCGTTCCAAAAATAACGCTCCCGAAGGTTTCATTCCGTTTGGACTCCGTTTGATATTCCTTTTCTTCGAAACACTGAAATAGGCAAGAAAACAGCAATTTGGGCTGGGCCTCCGGTTAATAGGTTAGTCCAAAAAATAATATAAAAGTGTTTAGTAAAGCCCATAAACATCCAAAACAGATAATATAATAGCATGAATACTTCATACATTATAGACACGTTGGAGACGTATCAGCATCCCCAAGCTTAATTCCTGCTCGTCCTCGAGTAGGTAAATGATAAAAGAGATAATTTATGAAGTGTGAATGCTAGCAGGTGCACAAGTTTGATCAATGATAATTTCAATCACCTTTTCTAGCATCATCATATGTCATAACAGTAGCTCATCTCATAAAACTTCTCATGATCAATTAACAAACTATTCACATGTTAAAGTATAGATCATAAACTTTCTTGAAAACTAACAAACCGTGTTATTAGTCATCAAACAATTACAATTCATCTTATTTTCAGGAAGGGTCTATGTCAGAGCTTTGATTCAGCAAACTTCACATACTCAACTATCGTTTAGTCTTTCACAATTGCTAACACTCACGTGATATTTATGGGTTCAAAGTTTTAATCAGACACAGAGAAAGATAGGGGCTTATAGATTCGCCTCCCAACCTTTTACCTGAAGGGTAATGTCAACAATAATAGTTCATGATAACTTACATCCAAGGGTAACAGTTGGGCCTAATTACAGCCTGCGTTGAATCCGGCCTGCTTACAGCCCATCTGATAATGGCCCGTGACACTTTTGGGCCTATGGCCCGCGGGGATACCGGCCTGCTTAAAGCCCATAATTTTATTGGGCCAAACGGGCCCGAGATATATTTTGGCATGTTAACTGCTCGTCCTATTTGGGCCAATCATGGGCCTTAGGCAGTTTCGGCCTGTATTGGCCCTTGAATTTTTCGGCTCAACGCTAGCCCAATCTAGGTTTTAGCCTGTTAAAAGCCCATTGTATTCTCTGGCCCAGCTGGCCAGAACTTTACTCGGCCTGTTAAAGGCGGGAAACAACCATAAGGTTTAGACCTGCTAATGGCCCAAGATGATTATAGGCCCACATTTTGGCCCATATGAGTAATGGGCCACCCTGAAGACCGACAACATTGAGATCCACTGAACCTTCCGGCCTAAATTACAACATACCGACCAAGAATAAACCTAGACTATACAACAAAGAAATTGCAGCATATTACATCCCCTCGGCATCAAAGTCGCCACCAGTGATAATAAAGGGCAACCAGACAACAGATTACATAAACTGGGCAGGTCGCCACCAGTGGAAGTTAACAGTATGGACAAAATAATAGACAGAACCGACAACACTTCAACACAGTTCAAGAAAGGTTAGCCCAACCCAGCAGCTGCAGCGCAAGCATCTTAGCAACCTGATGAGACTGCGCTTCTTTGGCGCTCATATCCACC
The DNA here is from genome assembly GCF_002575655.3 of Aegilops tauschii subsp. strangulata. Taxonomy (NCBI): domain Eukaryota; kingdom Viridiplantae; phylum Streptophyta; class Magnoliopsida; order Poales; family Poaceae; genus Aegilops; species Aegilops tauschii. Next base: position 91,581,505 of record NC_053041.3, on the reverse strand, counting down.
AACTTAAGCTGCATAGCATCAATAAACGTCCTATACTTACGGTTAATCTTGCATAGAGATTGGAGTTCCAGTCGTATTTGAGCGGAAGCATGTATTTCTGCTTGAATTTCAGACTGAAGAAGTCGAACAGATTCAGGCGGCGACTTCATCGAGCTTGTGTCACTGAGTAAGTTTGACACTATATCAAGATGTGACTTCGTGGTTGTATCCCTACCCTCAATATGTTTTTCCTTCTCCTCTGGAATATGTGTTAGAGGGACAAACAATGGGTTCGTCTCACTATCATTGTGGCAGTTCTTCCTAGCAGCAATGTTGTCACCCTGAAAGAGAAACAAGTAGGAAGATAACAGGTTTTGCACGTATAAGCATCATCGCTGTCAATTCATCTCATTTCTTTGTCAGAAAAGAGACACGGTTTAAAATAGCATTAACATAATAGGCATTGTTCATAGTTAAGACGACAGGAAATGACATTGTGCAGGAGCGGCCAGCTTCACCAGACCATTGGATTACAGATCAAGAACACAAGCATAGATGTAGTTCTAAACAACGCATAAGCATGAATGGTGAGTGTACTGTCAATTTATACCATTTCAGATTGGTAAATAAAGAGACATGATTTAAATAACATCAATATAATATGGCATTGTTCATAGTTGAGACATAGCAGGATATGACATTGTGCTGTTGTTGGTAGTCTCACCACACCACTGGATTACAGATCAAGAACACAAGCATACACATAGTGCTAAAGAAGATAACTTGCTATGTTTAGTTTAATTTACATGGTATGAATAAGGAACTAGATTGTACAACTAAAGACTGAAATTGAGAACGACAAACTTATCTTTATGTACTTCTACTTTATAAACTTTGAAAAAGCAATTTGATGCAAACGGCAAAAATAAACATCATTTGCACTCATAGCTATGCAAATATAAACAACAAAGTTTGAAGGCTCGAGGAGGACAAACTTACATTAGTAGTGAAGACAGGCTCTATAAAGGCCTTATCCATATTGAGGGGGGGGGGGCAATTCAAGAAGTTTACCTCACACTCTTCTTCAAGAGTATTGCCTTTATTCTACATTTTGTTAAGAGTAAATATAGATGTGAAAATATAGGAACAAATGGCAATTATTTAACTTAAGATGCAGAGTACAAATGTAAATACAACATACAGGCAGAAGGCACTGACAAGAGCAATGCAGAGCTAAACTTCTTCAGTAACATTGGTTTTATTCAATACTTTGGCAAGAGTAAATGTAGATCTGATGTGTAGAAAAATGGAGGACAAGGGAAAATAAGCTGCAAAGTGTACATGAAGAACTAGCTGACAAATATAAGGACAACAGATACTTACAAGAACAATGTAGAACTAAATTTCTTCATAGGCATTATTTAAGCATTAATATAGATATGATAATTTGGCGCGAACAGTGGATAAGCAAGCTATAATGCACAATGATGTCACATTATCCACCAGGTATAAATGTAAGGACATCGATAGGACAATAGGTACTGACAAGAGCAAAGCAGCGACCTGCATAGTTGTGATATCCTAGGTTTTGCGGCGCTGGTTCTATCGCCAATATACGTCGGGTGCTATGTGATTTCTCCGGTAGCACCCACTTTTTCAAGGACTTTGCTTGTACTCCTTCAGGTTCTGCAATCACCCTCTTCCTTTTGGATCTCTGAAACACAAGAACATCATTTGAATGGAAAAACATGGTATGACGACAAATGGAATAGGTGTTGATAATGGATGGGCATGGCATCTTCACATATATCATGAGTAAACTAAGCAGATGGCGGTCTAACGAAGCAAAAGAAATGCAAGACACCTTATGCAAGATATGTGCAACCAATAAAACCTTGCCAAATTAGAACAGGCACCTTATTGGGTGAACAGGATAGGCCCTCTGCCTTTGACTCCTTGAGCTCAGAATAGTCATTAGGATCATATTCTGGATACGGATCTATAGGTCGGGAGCATGTGGGTTTCATTGCATCCACAATGGACCTCAATCCCTTGATGCCAAGTTTGTTACCCATTGAACTGTTTCGCAATATTCTTCTGATGTGCGCATTCTTATATTCATTGTGATTATGTACAATATCTGTAGAGCATAAAAACACAAATAGTAGTGAGATTATCTTTGTAATGCAGAGGATATTGTAATATAATAGAGGCTCCCTGTGAACCCTTGTGTGCTATCACTGGATTCTAATGAGAGAGCCCATGTGTGCTGTAATATGGTGAGTAGATTAATATAATCCGGCACAACTACACACAAAAAATAGGCTCCCTGTTGGGGGCCCTAGATGTAAGGATAGTTGGCAGATGATAGGTTCATAATATACCGTATAGAAAGTTTATTTCCAAACCATGATAACGAGAGCGCAGAGCTAGTAGGCAGATCGTAGTGTAGATAATAGGGGTACACCATAAATAAATCAGGAAAGCGGAACTGGCTGGAAATTATAGGGTTTTGCCGCTACTAATATGCAGCCTATCGATCACCTACAGGCCAGCTCTATTCATCTGAAAGCGCACAACTGTTACTATCAGTTTAGTCTATCAAAGACCGTGCGGCTCCCACCATTTCCGGGGTATTATGGCAGACCAACTCGAAGTGCAAAATCATTTAGCAGAATCGGCCCAATAGAGGTGTCGACTGCAGATGTCCCTGCTCCCCTTCCTGACAAGGAACATACTATGCTTCCCATACAGAACACCGCACGGGCCGCCGGCCGAACCACCGGCCCCCATCGCCTGTGTTCCTCCGCCACCACCGCCCCCCAGCCCCGCCCCCACCCGCGTCGAGTTTTCTTTGTTCGGCGAGGCCCCACCATCGGCCCCCACAACCACCATCCCCACCCGAGCCCCTTCCTTCGCATCGGCGACTCCGGCGAGCTCTCAAAAATCGACTGACCCGATTTTGAAATTTAGTCTACTGTCATTTAACTAGTGTGGAATATAAAAGGGGAAAACCATAAGCATTGCGAGTATAGTGTTGAGCGTGCCATGGCGGATCTGAAGGTGCAAACCGGACAAAGGCAACTTCGCAACCAATGTTTGCTTTCAACTAACAAGTAAGTGATGGACAAGAAATCAGAGTAAAGCTGTGGCAATCTATTTTCTTGCTGCGATAAATAAGTTGAGCAGATACGAAAGAGTACCGCCTCTGGTGCGGCGCCGTGTATGCATTTTCTGAGAATTTGACGATGCTGCGGTAGTGATGGCTGTCGGCGGTGTGGAAGCAGATCTAGGAGGGTAGACGGTGGCGGCGGGGCGCGGTGGACGAGACGGTCGTGGGAGCGGCGCCGGCAAGGTGGACAACGGCGGGGATGAAGCGAGAGGACGGGATGCAAGGATCCCGGTCTGAAGCCATGGATGAGAGAGGTCGATCTCTTGTAATGGCCGACGGCGTCGGGGTATCAGCTCCGACATGGTGGAGGAGGACGGCGGTGGATAGGGTGGCGGACGGAGGAGGCTGGGGTGGAGAGGGTGTTTTGGCGCCCACGGAGTACGAATGGGGAAATGAAGGGAGAGAGGAAGGGGGGAACCATGTCTTCAGGGCGCGCTTGTCTCAAATGCGAGGAAATTTACAAACTTAGCCCCCATTTAAAATTTCGTACATCACAGCAATATTAGTCGGTTGGGGATAGGGTGGTAATCTCGCATACACCGAATATTTGCCGACGAGAGTTTGTTTTTGGCACCCACCGTGTATGAATCGGGGAGGGAGTCGATTTCGGCCGAGGAGACACTGTGTTTTGGCGCCCACCGTGTATGAATCCGGGTGAGAGGCGGTTATGTCACGTTTGAGTGAAATTACAAACCTACCCCTGTCGAAACCTATAGAAATCAAGCCGATAGGCTTTGCGTGGCAGGGATAGGCAGTAGTTTCTATCTCGCAGATTTTGGTTTCGGGTGGTTACTGCGACTTTCCCCGCTTCATTCAAATTTTTGCAGAGCAAGAGTGCACGTTTACCTTGCCAACTCAATTCAAATCCAGTTTGTATTCTATTTTTGTTCGGGCAGGATCCATTTTCGATTGGATTAAAATTCTATATACATCATTTTTTATACATATACTTTCAAAAGCACAACACCCTTTATACATAAATATGGTTTACAAATGGCATGATCTCAGATTCATAAGGCTGTATCCATCTTAATTTGGATTTTCAAATATTTGAAACCACTTTATGTTGAAATCCAATGTATGCATTCCTAGCTAAGTGTCTCCAATTAATGTGTGTTTCATGCGGATTTTCATTTTTTTACTTCTCAAACATGTATAATGTGTTTCACACACGCAACATATAGTGTAATCCCGTTTAGACATTAATTGCGTATAAACCATGCATTGTCTCTAATTAAAGAATATATGGATCACTAATATTGATAAACTATATAACATTACACGTGTCCCCAAATTCAAATGAATATGCATGTTTGGTACACCAATTTGCGTTATGATATTATCGATGTCGTGATCTCCAGTTTAAATATTTGAATCCCCTTTAATCCAGATATTCATCTCATATAGCTATCACTCATGCTTATATAGGAGTATCTCTCTAGACCTATACACGTTCATCGTCTCTCGGGTATCTCTCGTGCTACCTGTATGTCGACAATGATCTTTTATCTTCGTAACACACTGACGGTACTCTCTCCCTCGACCTCCATCACTCTATCTCTCTCTAAGTATATCTCGCTCCCTGCTATGTGTCTCTAACTATGATTCTCCATGTGAAATCTCTTTCTCTCACACAAACACAAACTTCGTCTCCCGGGGTCTCCTTTCTCTCTACTATTCCCCTGTGTGCCACTCGCACACACCCTCTCACACAGAGATGTCTTTCGCTCCTTAGGTACAAGAAGCTACGACTCTTCCTCTTAAATATCTCTTTCCCACACACAAACACAAACTCTGTCTCCCAGGGTCTCATATCTCTCCACCATTCTCTTGTATGTCGCTCACACACACTCTCTCTCTCCCTAGAGATATCTTGCGTTCCCTCATATGTCTCTCTAGCTATCACTCTCGTTGTGAAATATCTTTCTCTCTCGCAGACACAAAACTTCGTCTCTCGGGATCTCATTTCTCTCCGATATTTGTTTGTATGTGAGTCACATGCACCCTTTCTTCATCTCTCTCACACCCACACACATAACTCAGCCTTCTGATCCACTTGACTCCTATCTCTAACACACACTAGCTAGCATCTTTATCTTTCTATTTATCTGTTTCTCCATCAACCTTCTTTCTCGCCCTCACTCTTCCTTCCTATCATGCACACTATGTATGTTTCTCTCTACATGCAGTCAAGTGCCCTCTTTTTATCTTTCTCTCACACACACATAACTTCACCCTCTGAACTAGCCGGCGGTCATCTCCAACACTCAAACTAGCCAATGTCCCTCTAGCTAGCATTTCCATCTTTGTATCTATCTGTAGTTTCTCCGTCAACATTTCTTTCTCGCACGCACTCTTGCTTCATATCACCCACACTATATATGTCTCTCCATACATGCATTTATAGGTTGATCTCTTTTGCACAATCGTTGTGTCTCACTCCCTCTGCTCGCCATAGATGCATGCTCCAGCCCATGCCACTATCTCTTAAAGACAATAACACATGCTCAATTGTCGGGCCTTCTTCCCCGCACTCTCACATGCATGCATATTGTCATACCGATCCGTCTCTCCCATGTCATTGATCTTATGACTTATGACTTCTTTCTTTTATCTCGATCATGTGCGCGCGCGCACACACACACACACACATCCACGTATACATGTATACCTCTCGCAGTTGCACATTCAAGGTCTCTATGTCTCCATACGTAGTTAATTACCCTCAACCCTAACGCCACATCGAATCGTTCTCTTCTTGTGTGCACATAACTTCCGTCTAGATGGGTAAAACACACACTCACACTTAACAATCTCCTTCTAGCTACCCCCTCTCACTCTTCCCCTATATCCCCGAAACTAATAAGACCATCCCTTCGTTTAATTCCTGCCTACATGCACCATCGATATATAGTAGTCTTCCTCAGTGTCTCTCGAACAAAAATGTTCTCTCGATGTCGACTCCTCTCACGCGCACACACCTTCTCTTCCCTCTCTACGAGCCTTTTCTCTCTCGCACCCCATCGTTGGTGACCTCTGCCATACACATCACCTCTATGTGATGAAGCCACGCACACTTAAATTACATCCGCCACCGAGGACCCCGCGTCACACACACACGCGCGCGCGCACACCCCCACCCCCCACACGCACGCACCCCACCCCCCCCACACACACTAAGACTCCATCACACACACACACACACACACACACACACACACACGCACGCACGCACGCACCCACCCACCCCCAGACACACATGCACACAGTAAGACTCCATCTCACACACACATGCTCTAGGCGGAGCATTTGTTCCTACCACCTTCGTCCAACCTTACTCGTATGATAAACAGTCACCTTAATTTACTTGTATAACATGGACAAATTCCACTTTACTTTAGTAGTTAGCAAACTTATCATCTCTACTCTTATAAAAAACCGAGTTGGTGATGATGGTGTGCCTGCCATCTTGTAATATAGACCGTCCGATCTATATCTGACGGATAGAAAGCAAACTATGATAATTTTACAAAAGATACCCGCACCTCTCTCCACATCCTTATCTCCCACAACCTCATTGCTGAGCAATTAAAAAAGGAAGTCTCTGCAACAATCTAGCATGGTGGCCGCTGCCGCCTGCCGGCGCCGTCCATCCCCATGCCTCCGCCCAGTCCGACCACCAGTCACCACCACTCTCCACTCCTCCTCACCTTATCTCTCATCTTCCATTTTTTCGATGAAATTCTCGACATACCAGTTTTCTGATAAAATTCTAGAGATATCATTAGTTTTTACACATGGGATTACTCCTGCATGGGTCAATCACAACAGGTGTTTTGTAAAAAAATGCATATTGATGTTCCGTGCAATGCACGAGCATCTTTCTTGTAATTATATAACGCTAATCACAAGCAGGAAGTGACATTTTTTTTACACAACCACGTTATCATGGCCACGTAGATTACTAGATAAAGTGTAATACCATTATACTTATATCCCGATGCAAAAGGTCGAAGAGTAGAGTCGCACACACGCACTCTGTCTCTCAGAATCTCACACACACACCAGTTACGTGACGCCCACTTAAGCAGACATGTATGTTACAATTTGTGCACCCGCGGGTACACGTGATGGTGCGCATTTATTTAAGCCGGACGGCGAACCCAAACAATAGCCACATTCATTCCCCTCCCGCCGCCTCTTCTCTGGTCGCCGTCGCCCGGTAGCCATGGCCCGGCCGAAGGTAACGACATACGCCATACTCCCGCCGGAGCGACGCTTTAATCTGGAAATTTTAGTGGTCATGCATGCATCTTTTTGTGCTAGCACTCCTATATAAGGGTTGACCGGTCCCTTCCCGCAGATGTGCGCGGGCGGTGGAAGAGGAAGGAGAAGGGAAGCGGGCTGTGGAGTAACATTGTTTACCATAATTTCTTAGGAAACTGAGTGCAATAATTGAGTAGTTTTGCAAACTACCAGTACTACACCTGAAACGGTCCAAAACCAATACTCGCTTGCCAGCGCGCGCTTCCCGCGTGAAACGGTCAGCGTCTCCCTGGAGCGTCACTGCCGCATTAATGCCCGGCCAGAGCGGAGGCGTCCTCTCACTGGCGCCGGCTTTGAAGCAGTGCGACGGCCAAGAGAGCGCCGCTTCCCAGTGCACACGACTGTTCCGCGTCGAGGCTGGCCATAGTTTGGATGAGTCTCCATCGTGGGGAGCCACACTAACTGCGATGATATGGATCGTTCCATCTATGAAGAACATGTGGGACTGGAACTACGAGACGAACATGTACCCAGGAGTGGACGTACGAACCTGAGCAATGTAGCGCAGTAAGTGAAGTAGAAAGGCACAAATAGTATGAACATGCGTGGCATATAGGCATTTGTCTACTACGTACCACTAAATGTTGTACGTGCAATGCACGGTGATGTTATGGAGTACGTGCCTAAGTACTCTATGACTACTATATTAATTGGAGACACATATTAGGTTTTATAGTTGTTTACGTGTATGCCCCGAGACCTTCCAACTAGACGTGTCTTTCTCTCCGGGTCGCACTTTGTATCATTCATACCACTAGTACTACTACGTGTGGTCTCCTACCCAGAAGTGGAAGAAGTGGAGACGCTCTACCACGCTGTTCATGTCCCACTCCTTTCGCCGACGTGTGCGACATCCAGCACGTGCCGTGTTTGGCACTCCTTCGTCGTAAGAGTTGAAACGCTAGCATTCATCAAAAAAAAATCAGCAGTGATACTATACCACGCGGTTTCCTTGCTCCTCGATATCGGAAAGAATACTTCCATTTGCCAACATGTGGGACGTCGACCATCCTGGTCCACTTGCCATGCACGCAGAACTCCAAGGGAGAGTCACCCCGGTCGTCACGCTGCAGTAATAATGACTAATGAGCCGTCAAATCACAGGCCCAACCTTTCTCACTATGAAGTTGCTCGGACGAAGGAACCATCATGACTTCGTTTAATTCCGCTTCTTGAAGAAAACTACTGTACCAGCAGTACTGCTAGCCACAGTAGTTACTTCAGCAGAGGCCTTCTTTCGTTCATAGGATAGGAATTTTATAGGAATATGAAAATCATAGGAAGTGAGATGACATGCATCTCAATTCCTATAGAGAAAGAGATGCCATTTGATGCATATGATAGGAATTTTCCATTGAGTCTAGGCTAATGTACTGGTAATTTGCTCTAAAAACTATAGTAGTAAATAGTAGTACCAGTACATGCTCGTACTCAGACACAGACACACACACTAACTACTACTAGTACTACTACTTCTCACATGCTGGCCAGACGGCGTCGTTCTCCTTCCCGGCTTTGTCGGTGACACCCCACCGTGCTTGGATCTCCGCCGACCTCTCCGCAGCAGCGCGTGCGTCCTCTTCTTTCTTGCGGCGGCGGGCCTCTCTTTTCTTGAGTGCTTTCTGACCTCTCCGCTCTCTCTGTGCGTCTTTGTCCGCCTCTTGCTCTACCGCCCATTCAGCCTTGGCAGCTTCAAATTCTGCCCATGTAGGTGTGAGGTCGCGAGCGGCGATGAACTCGGCACGGCGGGATGCCATCGCTTCCCTACCATTTTTTGTGCGGTCGTGGGCGGCGAGGAACTCGCCGCGACGGGATGCCATCGCTTCCTTACCGGTTAGTGTGCGGCGCGGTGACATGAACGACGCTTGGTGAGAGCTCTGGGGTGGAGTGGCGGACAACCGTATAGTGCGTTGGTTTGTCAAGAGCTCAAGGACAGAAGACGAAGGAAATTTGGATTCCCCTTCAATCCTGGTCATTTATTACCAAGTAAAATGCATTGGCGGTCATCGAACTCGTGTTGATAGCTCACTTTGATCATTATATTATACGTGATGCACACATTAGCGCACACCGTCCATAGAGGCAAGTAGCATGTACGCGTGCAGACACTCACGCTCACGCTGTCAAATCATGCTAATGCATGCACGTCGCCCTCTCAATCAAAGTCCTGCTCATGGCGCAACGCAAAAGGCGAGCCCGTCACCTGCGCGCCCCGGCAATGCCTGACATTACTGTTTAGACGTTTGATGGAGGCCTCCGCGAACGCCGAGCATGTATTCACCTGGCTCAACACCAACGGTCATACTCGGGACTCGGCACCTTGCTCATGTATATCGTCCATCACAATGACAATATATAAAACAACCTAGCTAGAGAGGGTACTATGGTACAGAGTATGTACTATCATGAGCGACCGATCATAGTGCCACTGCACACGAGTGTGTGTCTGATCGATTCGTCCATTATTCGTAAGTTATGCATGGTTGTGTGGTGTCTAATGGTGGTCGTCGAAGGCTAGCTGGCGACAAGACCGGTTGCGTGGACGCCTGGTTGTCAATACGTGCTGCATACACTTCAAAGGCTCGTCATCCATGAGTTCACATTTTACCACCACGCCAGCGTCTGACCGCCCTGGCCTACCGAAACCCCTTCCATCGCTTGCGCGCGCTTCCCGCCTGAAACGGTCACCGTCTCTCCAAAACGTCAATGCCGCATTCACCGGACTTAACTGCAGGTACAGTTGGTGTGTCACTGACATGCGGGCCAGATGCCCGTTGGGCCCACATGTCAGTGACCCAATGCACCTGCAGTTAAGTCACTGAAGCAGCATCCGCATTCACGCCCGACGAACCTACTCGGCGCCAGCCGTCCGTCCGTCTGCCGCGACTCATTGCCATTCGCCCGCTATATTAACTTGAGCCCCAGCTCCCAGCCATAGCCAAAGACCCACACTCATTCTCCTCTGGTCCCTTCCTTCTGTCGGCACCACTCCAACCATGGCCTCCTGGCGCTCCAAAGCTCTCTTGGATGTACTGTTGCAGGAGCAGACAAAGGACATCGGCGGCTCCGCTCCGGGCGCGCTCCTAAGCTCTCTTGGACATACTGCCACAGGAGCAGACGAAGGAGATCGTCGGCTCCCCCCCGGCTGCCCTCCGCCGCCACTACCACGAAACCGGCGCGCGTGCGCGGGCGCAGCCGGCAGCGAGGAAGAGTAGTACACGGTAGGTCGCCGCCGCTCTGGTCCCAGGAATGTCACCGCTCCTTCACTCAGTCGACGCCAAGCTTGGTGGGATAAACATCGGCAGCCGATTAGCCGCTTGACGGCGACGTGGAGGCGGAAATCTTCAGAACCTTGTGCTCCGGAGGAGGAGGTTATCAGGGCGGATGAGGAGGAGGCAAAGGCAATGGCCGACTTTCTCGGGTTCATGGCCGGACATGGTGGTCGGGCGCCGGCGATCGTTTAGATTAGGTTTACAGTAGGTTTTAGTACGGTTTGTGCGAAATATGTAATGAATTTTGTCCAGTTTGTAGGAAAAGTTTTCAAAATGTAATGAATTTCATCCGGTTAATTTGAAATTTTCTTTGTTTGCATGAATTTCGTCCGATTAGTTCATATAGTTGTCGAAAGGTATGCGGGCAGCATTGGATGGCATCCATCATGTCCTCGGATAGATGCCGGTGTAAATTTGTGGGTCAGTGCTAGAGATTAACAGTGCTGCATTATTTGGCAGGGAACAGTTATCCCTCGATCAAAATCAGATCCGTCGTGTTTCGCACTCCTCCCACGTAAGAGTGTAAACTCTTGCTTACATAAAAATGGAGCAAGGGGACGACACTGTAGCACGTCATATCACTCAAACTAGCCCACCTAACGCGCGGGAAAGCACCGCCCTCATCATTTTGTTCTGGATTTCTATTGATCAATCGCACAAAAATGTTTCACTTTGCAAGTTCAAAAGAAAAGGCGACACACTTACGACTCGTACGCGTCGCACCCCCGACAGTCCGGCTCGCACGCCGCTCACCAGAAGGGACACGCATTGTCTTGCAATTTTAGTTGGCTATAAAAGATCGCCCGCCCGCCGCGCACGGACTCCAAGAAATATATGGTGATAATGTGAGGTGGGCCATGCGGGAGTCCGGACCGCTTCCAAGCCCTCCCCCCTCAGACGCCAGCTGCACACATTCATAGCAAGGAGTACCAGTAAAATACTGGCCTATAAGCCCGCTTATGTGGAGGAGAGAGAGGCATTGACAAAGTCAAGGAGTGGGCTCTGCAAGAGCCCGTCTCCACACGTGCTCCTAGGTATAAAAAAACTAATTCTAAAGAAAAGAGGCATAAAAAACAATTGTGTCTAAAAAAAGAAAGGTAAGAAACATTTGAGAGGAAATAGATAGAGAGAAAGTGAGAAAAAGTTGTAACTTTTATAGCCAACCTTATAGTCAACACTATGGTAGTATTACATGAGGAAGGAGGGATTGGTGCACATGCTAAGTTCACTGGGCTGCCGTGTTTCACACTCCTCCGTCGTAACGGTGGAGACAATAGCTTTCATAAAAAATAAACAATGAATACTCGTTGCTCGTCCTCTATATCGAAAAATAATACTTTCCATTCACCGACATGTGGGACGTCGACCATCCTGGTCCACCTACCATACACAAAATTATCCTGGTCCATCCCAGTCGTAGCGCAGGCCCAACCTTTCCCGCTGTAAGTTGGTCGGACGAAGGAACCATCATGACTTCGTTGAATTCCGATTCTTCAAGAAAACTTACTGTACCCGCAATACTGCTACCACACGCGAAGACTGGATGGCACTGTACCACGTCATATCACTGAAACCCACTAGGCCAAACTAGCCCGCCTAGGATTTGTACTCCCTCCGTTTCACAGTTAGTAGTACAAAGTTGAGTCATCTATTTTGGAACGGAGGGAGTACGTCTCTGTACTACTATGATTTTGTGTTGTACGTCTCTGTACTTTTGCTACGATTTTCCTACCCTATGAACCAAATGAGGCATGAATGTATCCATGTCGACTATTGTCTGATCGATCGCTGAGCCTACAATTTTAGGAGCTTGGGCTATTGGCCGATCGACGACGGATAAGTATAAGCATACCACGAGCTCATCAGCCCCAACGTTTCTCTTCGGTGAGTGTTTTGCAAGTACTATAGCTGGCATAGTAGCTAGCCTACTAACACCAAGAATCATCAAACAAGCCCTGCTGATATGATAAACAGTTCAAACTTACATCTAAGCATGCGATATATTACATCAAAAGCTAGTGAGGATACATCTATTTCCATAACTCGGAGAGGGTTCGCATGATTCACTATCAAACAAAAGTAGCAAGTACCGCCCACACAAGACAGTGCACTAGCCCAAAGATGGTTTGATAACACGCATCGTTAGGGTAATTAAACACAGGGCAATGCAAACTACCATGAAGGATTAGCGCGACCAACTATTTCTCGGGCAATGACCACAGCACGGACAACGGCATGGGAATCGATATCTGGGGTGATGTCCACAAGACTGACCGCGACATCGGAATCGATCTCTGGGGCTCTGTCCACAGGATGGACAGCGGCATCGAAATCGATCTCCAGGGCGATGTCAATAGGACGGACCGCGACATCGAAAACGATCTCTGGGACGTTGTCCACAGGACGGGCTGCGACATCAGAATCATCAAGGACGTCCACCAGCAGGTGCACAACCCTAACATATTAGCAAGCACATTGCAAATAATCAAAAACCACAACTATGGTAAGCCATTATTTTTTACCTTGTGCAGCTCACCGGGGGATCCCATCCCTCCGGGGGCCATCTCCTCATCCTCGATGGGGGCCATCACCTTGCCAGGGGAATACTGCTTCTCAACGGCGACTATCTCCTCAAACTCGGCCTTGAGCCTCGCATAGGTGGCCATTTGAGTTTCTGGGGTAGGCACGGTGGGGCCCTTGTTGTTCTTCCAACTTTCTTTGAGGAGTTCGTTCGCCAACGTCGTCAACTCTTTGGCCAGTGCTTGTTTCTTGGAGTTCTTCGTCTCCATGGGTTGGCCCGCCAACATGGTCAACTCGTTGGTCGGTGCTCGCTTCCTGGAGATCGCTGTCTCCAGTGGGTTGTCCACCGGCAACTCTTTGGCTAGTGCTCCAGGATCCATCAATGAACTGACAAACAAAAAGCAATTGAAAGGAAACCACAAATCGCAATGAAAACAAGAAAAGAATAGGCTGTGAGAATCGGTTAGTGCTTCGCAAAAAGAAGATTCTTGGAATGAAAATATAGCAGCATCACCGATTCGCCCACCTTTCCTTCATTGGTACAGAAGAAAAATGGCAGAAGTGAGTAGCCTGGAGTGAGGTTTTCTTCAAGAAAGGGGAGAAAGGGCTTCAATGAGCATTCCAGTGAAATGATGGTTGCTTCGTCCAGTCCAACTTCGAGGCCACTTCGAGGCCACTTTACCACTGCTGGTAAAGGTGGGGTTTGTGATATGACGGGTCATGACGGCCACACCGGGGTGATCGGTGAGTCTCAACTGTAGCACCTCGCTGTGATTTGGTGGATGGCACGCAGGCCCGGATGCTTTGATGTCCCACATGTAGATAGAGTGGCTAGTCATATAGGAGTGCTAAATCTTGTGAACCGCGACCAAGGCGGAGAGGAAAACGAGACAACTACGTAACTAATGCATGAGTTTAATTAGGGTAGTTTTGTAAAGTACGAGATACATTCCTCGAATCACAAAATGCCTTGGTTGATGAGATTTGAGATTTGAGCCCGTACTGCACGCGGTGAAATCTCTAGAAAGGCAAATACTCCTTTCCAGTTTACACGGCTATACTAGCAAGTACTAGTACTACAATAGTGGGCTCAAATAGCAATTTTGTCTCATGCAAGAGCCTGGCTATATGCGTGCTCCAAGGCTCCGCACCACGCCCCACCCCTACACAAAGACTGCCACGTGAGCGTTCGCAACTGCCAAGTTAGGGTTGCGCTTGGCTCTTCCCCTCTTCGAGAAGACGAACAATGATGTTACTACTGCTTCTACAGTAGTATCGAATCCACTGTTGCATGTCCGTCCACCGCGTGTGGGAGGGATAGCCACCGCGCGCATGGGCGAGGGAGAAGGCGTGTAGTAGTAAAATCAAGCTTCTCCTCGTTGTACGAGTTGACACGACACATCATAGCACTGGCCCCACATGGTTGCCTCTAAACTTGGCTGAAAGACCCGCAGTGTACAATACTCCATTTGCTGCAACCTCTAACATTTACCCCACCACAAATCTCTACTCTTATAAAAAACAGAGTTGGTGATGATGGTGTGCCTGCCATCCTGCAATATAGGCTGTCCGATTTATATCTGACGGATAGGAAGGAAACTATGGCAATTTTGGAAAAAGATACCCACTCCCCTCTCCACATTTGTAAATAAGGCCTTCCCTCGTTCATCCTCTTCTCACACAAGATAAACTACTCATACAAATGCATCTTGATGTTCCGTGCAACGCATGGGCATCTTGCTAGTTAAAATATATATTCCTATCTTGACCAGATGAGTGTGCAAACTAGAATCACCAGGATGACAGGTAGGGCCACAAGATTATTTTAATAAAAAAGCATGGAGCCGACCCCAACGATTTTAAGCTTACATGCACGGTACACGCTATCCTAGAATAATCTACACATGAAACTGCCATACGAGCGTCCGGGTTGTGCTTGGCTCTTCGCCTCTTTGGGAAGTCGAACAATGATGGAGTACTACTGCAGTGGAGGAGTACTACAGTATGCTTCTGGCCATCTGACACCGATTGAACTGTTGCATGTCCATCACGTGCGGGAGGGAGAGCGTGTAGCGAACGAAAGCTTCTCCTAGTCCTGCCAGCCACCACACTCATGGGCGAGGGAGGGACGCAGTTTCATTGACTTACTGCTCCTGCCTTTGCGTCTATGACAGGTGGGCCCAACAGGTCGGTGGCCCACCTGTCATGCAGCCAAAGGCAGGTGCGGTTAAGGCGAGAGGGCGTTGTAGTAATCAAACTTCTCGGTCTTGTACGAGTTGATGCGACACATCAAAGCACTGCACTCGATATATTTCCATAATTTGCGTTTACCGATGCATTAGTTACTCCCTCCGTTCCTAAATATAAGTCTTTTTAGACATTTCAAATGGACTACAACATACGGATGTATGTAGACATATTTTAGAGTGTAGATTCACTCATTTTGCTTTGTATGTAGTCACTTGTTGCAATCTTTAAAAAGACTTATATTTGGAAACGGAGGGAGTACAACGCATGCATGCATGTCGTGACTTTCCTTTTGATACTTGCATGTGTTGATTTGATGCACCTTGCCAAATTTTGACTATAAATTTAACTAACCAAATGTTCATGCATGTCACAAAAAATTACGGGGCTGTTTGGATGTTGACTATGTTTGTCTTATGTTGCCACATTATTTTTGCCACACTTGCCTAACTTGAGTTGCTCAAATTGTTAGACCCACTTTGGCTTGCCTAAGGGAATCTTGCCACACTTTTTGTGTCGATGACATGTGGGGTTCACTGCTAATAAAAAAAATTCTTGTCTTAGGTGTGGCTAGAACCAAACACCCACCTAACTTGGTCAAATTTGCCTAAGGTGATGTGTGGCAAAGTCTGGCAATATGTGGCTGGAAACCAAACAACCCCTACATCATTGAAAACTATGTTCAAATACGAATCAAATGATATAATTTTTGTTAACATGCACTAACATTTTGTCAGTTAAATCTTTGGTCAAAATTTAGCACCAATTACAAAGGGGCCCAATAAATATTGTACTCTCACATTTTGTTTTGAGGATACTCCCACATACTCCATCCGTTCCCAAATATAAGTCTTTTTAGAGATTCTAACAAGTGACTACATATGGAGCAAAATGAACGAATCCATACTCTAAAATATGTCTACATACATCCGTATGTTGTAGTCCATTTGCAATGTCTAAAAAGACTTATATTTAGGAACGGAGGGAGTAGAAAATATAAATAATAATGCATGTTGGGGCAGGCCACGTTTCCGATAATTTTAGCCGTGGGCTTGTTCACAATTTTTACGAGGGGGTGGTTGTTCATTTAATGGAGGGTCTTGTACCAGACTTGAACGATACAAAGCGCGACCTGGCACACCGTAACACCACTTGGAATAAGCGGGTAGCTATCTCAAAAAACAATCAACAACTAAAAAACGGTGACCTGGCATGTACCCAATTTTAAACGATTGTTTTGATGGAGTGAAAAAGGAAAACTACCCCACTACATATATATAGCCCGGAGCCTCCGCGATTGCTTGATATGGTTGCTCTATTCACACACTCTCATCCTCTCCAGATCTAAACAAGATAGCGGTGGTAACACTGTCTTTCTCCCTTCAAAAAAACATTGTCTTTCTATCCTCAATGCTGGTTACAGATCCGGACGTATCCCCCTCCACTGGTGAAGAGGAGGAGGGGCAACATTTAGGCCATCATCGACAGCGAAGGAGGAGACCCATTGCCGGCCGCACCGTTATCTCTGGCCGAGCGCCGGCACGGGAGGTGCTCCGATCCCTTCGTCGTTGCCCTAGTGTGGGCGGATCTGGCCTCCCGCCGCCCACCTATCCACATCCTGACGACCTTCAGGTATATCTTCCTTCGAAACCGCCGTAGCTCTAATTCCCCAGCTCTCTACGTCGCTGCATGTGCATCATTTTCTGCCTCTCAGCCCCTCTCGATCGAATGGTCCAACGTCACCTATTTTTCTTCTTCTATTGTTAGAGGTAAAGCTACTTCATGGAGTCGAATCTTGTACTTGGTTCAAACAAGAAATAAAGTGGGGGTGGGGGAATTTCGTATGTGCATCGGATTTGGTACAAACAGGAAGGATAGGAGGTGAAAGTAGTACAGTCTAGTCATCCAAGCGGTCTCTTGGTCGGAAAGGGAAATATAGGGGAAACGATGTACACAGTGGTATGACCAGGAATAGATTTGCTATCCACACATAAGATGGCTGCATGCATCATTATGATGCAGAGGCCGGGGGCACGCCTCCATTTTCAAAAAAAACATAGGAGTAGGTGGCTAGAGTGAACAAAAATGGGACCAACCCAGATAGGTTTCTTGGATGTTTGTTTCTCGTGGCAACAAACTCTGAGTCACCACTTTATGCCCCGGTTTAGGTACATGGTGCTGGACTGCTGGTGCACCCACTGTCCCATGCCCTTATACCAAATATTTAGCCGTTATTAATGTAATGCCCCTGGTAAAATGAAGCCATGCCACTGTTATAAGCCATGACAAATTTAGCCAAATGTTTTTGCCTGTAATTGCTTGAGACTCTGACTGTTTCCTCTGTAGCTATTTGTGCGAACAGGGATATCCATTTCACCTGGTTGATGCTGTGACCTTTTGGTGCACTGCACAAAACACTTCTTAAAAAGAAGTGACTTTTGTGTTGTTTAACTGGAATGTCAGAATGGAACAGTTGGTTCATTTCGGTGGAACTGCACAAAGGGAGATTTGTGTTCCAATCCTCATCATCCATATTGGCACCATAACCTTCCTTTAGGTAAGAATGATATTTAATGCATGTGTTCATCTCTATTTTGCGACTGCCATGAGAAAATAATGCTATTGTTTACTAGTACACTTGTACTCCCTCACTGACAAAACCAATTCTGAAATAGAAGGCCAATCATGTACTTGGTTTCACCAACTGGTGAGGAGAAAGAGAAATAGAGGATGAAGAGGAGGAAGAAGAAGAATAAACAGTGCCAAGGTGATATTACTGAAGCCGATGCCTCAGTCGAGGCCATTCAAGGGGTCCGGCAATGTCTACCTTACATGTGAGACGATCCTCCAGGGAGCCCTTCCACTTCTGCGTATTGTCCATGATGAATTTGATGCTACTGTTAGAGTAATATGCTAATGTCTTTGTATCCTTTCTCACTAAGCAAATGAAGGTTTCACCTTGTTCCTACTTGTGCAAACAGGGATCATGTTGTGCCAATCATACATTTTAGTGGAACTACACAAGACAATACAATGAACTGTATCCCAGCTAGTGCTTTAACTCTGCTGGAAGTTCTTGATAATCTTTCGATATAATCTCAGCACTGGTAAACAAGAGTGATTTCAACCATACATTTGAAGTGCACGAAAATATATACTATTGGGTGATTCCAGTGAGTGCTTTATCATCTCTTCTGGGACTACATGAATAAGCTTTTTTTCTCAGGTTGGTACCAACCTATGGCCTTCATCCATATTAGTTTGTTGTCATCTCTATTTGTATAGCGCTACTGTCATGAGAAACTCCTTTATCTTTGCACGCTAAAGTTTTGCAACCTATGATACATGGCAATGCTTTGAGTGTTGAGCTAATTGGCATTGATTAAATAAACAAATACCTCTCTTTAAGCAAGACTACTATGTTGCTAACTTTACCCATTAAGATAATGAGGATGCTTCTATTTGTTAGTGTATGTTTCATCAAATAGTCCCACTATTACAGTAATCTCACTCTCTCAATATATTTGCCAAGAGGGATGCTCGATTTTGGTGGAACTGCACAAAAACTTTGGGTGCTTCATTGCCTTGACAGCTTCCTTCCACTACAAAAAAAAGACACATTCGTGACATTTTGGGCCGAAGGAATTTTTTTTGTCATACATATGACACTTCTATGACGATAATTGTGGCAAAACCCGGTATCATCATAGATGTGGTGGGCTCCTACTTCTATGACAAAAAATCATGACAGAAAATGGGATTTTCGTCCTGGGCGGGCCGGAGACGCAGCTTCATGACATTCTTTGGGCCGTCCATGACGAAAAAACCGTGGTAGAAGCGAGGGCGAGGAAAATTTCGGGGAGTTCCCGGTTACGGTGGGAGGTCGGGGGCCGAGCGATGCGCGTTTCTCTCATACACGTACGCGCGTGTGTGCGAGGCGTTGGCGCTAACTGAACCCGAGCGAGGCGTTGGGCTCTAACTGAACCCGAGCGATTGCACTGCAGGCTACGCATTGCTGAACCCGAGCGATCGATCGATGGCTGTTAACTGAACCCGATCGAGCGATTCCTTCGCTACTGCTGCTAACTGAAGCCGATCGGTGCTGCCTCTGGATGAACAGTGAGCGGTTGCTGGGGGGTTTGGATGAACAGTTCCCGGTGGGGGTGGATGAACAGGACCCCGTGGTGTTGCCTCTAGATGAACAGGACCCCGATCGATCCAGCCGGTTGGGGCTGGATGAACAGGACCCCGTGGAGGGCAGGATGAGCAGGACCACCCCGTGGAGGCCAGGATGAACAGGACCACCCCGTGGAGGGCTGGATGAACAGTAGCCCGTGGAGGGGTGGTTGAACAGGAGCCCGTGGAGAGGGCTGGTTGAACAGGAGCCAGTGGAGTAGCGCGTGGTGGAGGCTGGATGAACAGGAGCCCGTGGATGAACAATCGCAGGTGGAGGCTGGAGGAGGTCGACGGTGGATGAACAGTAGCCCGTGGAGGCGGGAGGGGGTCGACGGTGGAGATTAACAGTGTCCCGTGGAGTCCCGTTTTGCGGTACGCCACACCCCTCCCGATGAACAGGACCCCCGTTTCGACCGTAGCGCTCCAACACAAGTCCGTTTCCTCCGTTTTGCGGTACGCCACACCCCTTCCCGATCAACAGGACCCCCGTTTCGACCGTAGGAGGTCCGTTTCCTCCGTTTTGCGGTACGCCAGACCCCTCCCGATGAACAGGATCCCGTTTCAAACGTGGCCGGTCGAACACAAGGCCGTTTCCTCCGTTCTATGGTACGCCATGCCTCGTTTCCATCGGCTGTTCCGTCCAAGCCCTCCCGATGAACACGACGACGCATTCCGTTCCGACCCAGCCGGTTGGCTCCCCATGAACACGACGACGATGCTGTTTCTCCGTTCCGACCCAGCCATGTACACGAGCCCTGGCCGTACGTATGCGCGAGTAGGCGTTCAAGACCCTGCCCGTATGTATGTACGTGGCCGTATTTTCTTTCTTGCACACTGGCCGCTGTACGTACGTGTACATGCTACGTGCGCGCCTCTACTACGACACGTGCGCGCCTCTACATCGACCAGTATCTACGTACACGTTCGCGACCAGAATGACAATGCTACATACGCTTCGACCAGGTGGGTCCCGACTGTCAGGCACTTCCTTGCCTGTGAAGATGTAGCTGGTGGGTCCCAGCAGTCGGGGGGGTGAATCGTTTTTTTGCCCGGACGCACTTCCTTGCGTGCGAAGATGTAGCTGGTGGGTCCCAGCAGTCAGGGGGAAACGTTTTTTTTGCGAAATACAGTGGCCCGTCCGGTGGGTCCCAGCTGTCGGGTGGAGGAATCATTATTTTCCGCGTAATAAGGAGGCACTTCCTTGCTGCGGCCGTGGACCCAGCTGTCAGCCTCTCCACGTACAGTCCACGTCCGATGGAAGTCGTTCCTTGACCACGTTGGCCATGCCGTGCCGAGAGCACCGGGGCGGTGGACGACGGTGAGGCCTAGGAAGGGGACGACGGGGAGCCAGGGAAGACGCGGCAGTGGAAGCCCGCGCGGAGAGGAGTACGAGGGTTCACTGGTTCGGCTGCGGTGTGAGGCTGCCGTCGTCGTAGGGCCTGGCCAGCGGTGGGAATAGTAGGGGCGGTGAGGCCTCCGCGGCAGCACAGCTGGCCACGGGAGGCAGGAGCATGCGGCACGACCGGCGCTGCTTTGGGCGGCTGGAGCAAGAAGACCAGAGGTTGAAGAAGCACTATGGCCGTTGGATGGACATCGTACGGTCACTGGAGCTAGAATCGTTCATCTTGACTAAAGTTGACAAAGGCCCCCGTCCCAGTCAATTTAGTAGGCCCACAAGTCAGCCTCCCACCATGGTGGGTCCCAGCTAGCAGGGGGAGTATTCATTTTTTTGTGCGTAATAAGGAGGCACTTCCTTGCGTGCGAAGATATAGCTGGTGGGTCCGAGCTGTCAGCTGCGGTAACGTTTTTTTCGTGAAATACAGGGGCCCTTTCGGTGGGTCCCTGATGTCAGGTGGAGGAATCATTATTTTGCGCGTAATAAGGAGGCATTTCCTTGCGTGCCGCCGTGGACCCAGTTGCCGGCCTCTCCATGTACAGTCCACTTCAGATGCATGTCGGTCGTTGACCACGTTGACCAGGCCGCGCCAAGAGCACCAGTGCGGTGGACGACGGCGAGGCCTAGGAAGGGAACGACACGGAGGCAGGGAAGACTCGGCAGTTGTTTCCCACGCGGAGGGGAGTATGACTGTACGAGGGTTTACTGGTTCGTCTGCCGTCGCCGGAGAATAATAGCAGGTGTGGGTGAGTAGAGGGATGGCTAGGCCAGCGATGGGAGTACGGTGGAGCGGTGAGGCCTGCGCGGCAGCACAGCCGGCCGCGGGGAGGAGGGAGCAGGCAGTCCCGCCGGCGCTTGTTTGAGCGGCTCGAGCAGGAAGAGCAGAGATTGAAGAAGCACGACGGCCGTTGGATGGACATCAACAGTCAGTGCTTGTGCGTCAACCTTTTTTTAGGAAAGCCTCAAATCTGTGGAAAACAGCATACAACCCATCTGCCATTATTTCTAATAATTTACAGCCCATTTGCTAATTCTTAAGGTTTTTTGGAGCCCATATTCTTTTTGTTAGCATTACAGCCCGTATTGTGGCCACGGTTAAAAAATTATATGAAATTTTGCATATTTCGGTGCGGTTCGAACTGTTTTTAATCCCGAAATTTTGACTCACATTCAAACTGATTTTAAAAATAAATGTATATCAATATAAAATCCAACAAATTCTCCACGCATAAAAATTAATGTAATTTAAAATCTTGAAATGAAAAAAAAGATATTTGAAACTAATTGCCGGTTTGATGTGTTTTAAAAATGTACAGCCCATTTCTCATTACTGATGGGCCATTTTCTCAGCCAGCCGAATGAAAGCTCTCCCCGTCTTGAAAGATTTGCAGCCCAACAGGCCTGACAAAGCGACTTACTTGGCAAATCACAAAAAAACTAGGCTGTGGCCGTGGACCCAGCTGTCAGCCTCTCCACGTACAGTACTCTTCCGATGGAAGTCATTCCTTAACCACGTTGACCACGCCGCGCGGAGAGCACCACGGCGGTGGACGACGGCGAGGCCTAGGAAGGGGACGACGTGGAGCCGGGGAAGACGCGGTAGTGGAAGCCCGCGCGGAGAGGAGTACGAGGGTTCACTGGTTCGGCTGCGGTGTGAGGCTGCCGTCACCGCAGGGCCTGGCCAGCGGTGGGAATAGTAGGGGGCGGTGAGGCCTCTGCGGCAGCACAGCCGGCCACGGGAGGTAGGAGCATGCGGCACGACCGGCGTTGCTTTGGGCGGCTGGAGCAAGAAGACCAGAGGTTGAAGAAGCACTATGGCCGTTGGATGGACATCGTACGGTCACTGGAGCTAGAATCGTTCATATTGACTAAGTTGACAAAGCCCTTCGTCCCCGTCAACTTAGTAGGCCCACAAGTTAGCCTCCCACCAAAGTGGGTCCTAGCTAGCCGGGGGAGTATTCATTTTTGTGCGTAATAAGGAGGCACTTCCGGTGGGTCCGAGCTGACAGCGGGGGGAACGTTTTTTTCGCGAAATACGGTCGCCCGTCCGATGGGTCCCAGCAGTCAGGGGGAAACAATTTTTTCGCAAAATACTGGTGGCCCGTCCGGTGGGTCCCCGCTGTCAGGTGGAGGAATAATTATTTTCCGCGTAATAAGGAGGCACTTCCTTGCGGCTGCCGTGGACCCAGCTGTCAGCCTCTTCACGTACAGTCCACGTCCGATGGAAGTTGTTCCTTCACCACGTTGACCACGCCGCGCCGAGAGCACCAGGGCGGTGGACGACGGCGAGGCCTAGGAAGGGGACGACGCGGAGCCGGGGAAGACGCGGCAGTGGATGCACACGCGGAGAGGAGTACGAGGGTTCACTGGTTCGGCTGCGTTGCCGTCGCCGCAGAATAACTGGGGGTGTGGGTTAGTGGAGGGATGGCCTGGCCAGCGGTGGGAGTAGTAGGGGGCGGTGAGGCCTCTGCGGCAGCACAGCCGGCCACGGGAGGCAGGAGCAGGCGGCACGACCGGCGCTGCTTTGGGCGGCTGGAGCAAGAAGACCAGAGGTTGAAGAAGCACGACGGCCGTTGGATGGACATCGTACGGTCACTGTAGCTAGAATCGTTTATATTGACTAAGTTGACAAAGCCCTTGGTACGTCAACTTAGTAGGCCCACAGGTGAGCTTCCGAAATGGTGCGCCCCAGATGTCAGGGGGAGGAATCATTTTTTGGGCGGGTGAAGCTACAATATCCGAGATTGAAGAAAAAGCACGGCATCCATTGGATGGACATCCAACGGCCACTGCTGCTAGAACCGTGTGTTGACTATAAGTTGACGAAGCCTTGCATACGCGTCAACTCTGTTTTCTTAGGGGACGCGTCAACTTACTAAGGCCAGAAGTGTGTGGCAGAGAACTTATAGCCCATTTGAGATTTGTAAGAATGTGTAGCCCATTTTTGAATTCTAATGGAATTTACTACAGCCCATTTACAGTTTGTTAAAAGTACAACCCATTTCAACCAACCGTTGAAAACAGAATTCAATAAAATTTCCCACATTTTGATGGGATCCGAAATATTTTTATCCCGAAATTTCTAGTCAGATTAAATACAATTTCAATATAAATTTATATTACGTAAAAATCCAACGAAACATTGCGCTCGCAACAATTGATGAAATTAAAATTTTCAATATCCAAAAATAATATTTTATAAAGTAATCACGTGTTTGGTGCATTTTTTATAGTTATTGCCCAGTTTTTATAATTACATCCCATTTATTATTTCTTAAAGCCCATTTTCTTGTTAAGCCTAATGCATCCCTCCTAGGAAAGATTTGCAGCCCAGCGGGGCGGAGAATAACAACTTGACCTTGCCTGGGTATTCCGAAAAAAAGTATAGATGGGCTAGCCATTTTCAGCTTGAAAAAAATTAATATCTGGGCTGGATATCTGGCCTGGGCTAGACGGGCCACAGCCCGCCCAGTTAATACCTGCAGCGATGTTTTCCTTGTTGTTCAGAGGAGAAAAATTAATATCTGGGCTAAACATCGAAAAACTCTGCAGTGCTCACACCTCAAAAACACAAATACTGCTCGAGCTACTTGGTCCCAGCCGTCGGCCGCTACTTGTGCAATTCTCTCGTTTATTGACTACTACATAGGTTGACAATGGTGTGGGACCGTGATGTCAGGAAACCAGGAGGAAGCAAAATAAATTATAGTTATATATATATATATATATATATAATAAGGAGGCACTTGCGTACGTGAGGCTATGGACCTGGTGGGTCCCCATTGTCATCCTCTCCAAGTAAAGTTATCTCCTCGCCCGCGCGCGCTTTCCGCGCGAAACAGTCAGCGCCGCCCGCCCCGCTTCCCGGTGCAGGCGATTGCCCCGCCTTCAAACGACACAAGTGCCGTCCGTCCGTCCATTTGCCGCCCACATTAATGATACGCGGTTGCCGAGGCAGCTACTCCGCCGCCACACGTCCGTCCCTCCGCCCGCCCACCATTGCTATATAAACTGTTGCGCCGGCCATAGCCGCAGTCATCCGCATCCGTTCCCTTTCTACTGTCCACACCACTACTGCCCACCATGGCTTCCTTGCGCTCTTCGGGACGGGCGGACTACGGACCACAAGGAGATGGCAGCCATTGCTGCCGACCGGCTGGCCGGCAGGCAGCCGGAGGACGACGACGTCCCAATGGAGAACATGGTAGTCGACGATCCGGCGCCAACCCCGTCCTCCGCGCCATCCTCGCCGGTGCATTGCACCATGACCATCGGCGAGGCCCGTGCCCAATATATGGACAGGGTGAGGCAGATGCGTGAGGAGCAGTTCCGGGAGGCGCAGGCCGACGCCGCCTACAACCACCATCTCCTCCAGGAGCACCTGCAAGCGGAGGAGCAGATTGCCGCGGAGCGGGCGGAGCAGGAGGCGCTGCTCGACTCGTACCGCTCCGCCCGCAAGGGCCGCCTCGAGCGCTGGCGGTACCGCATGCGGGTGACGGAGGCTGCGGCCGCCTACAAAGAGGCTAGCAAAGAGGGCGATGTAGCGGGCGAGGCGCTGTTTGGCGAGACCGAGGACGATGCAGAGGACAATGCCGGCTCCGGCGAGTCCCCGCTCCGCTGGCGTCGACGAGGCCCTGCTCCGTCGAGGCCCCGCGGCACCAACAACGAGGCAGAGGACACCGCCGGCTCCGCCGAGGCCCCGCCCCGCCAACAATGAGGCAGAGGACATCGCCGGCTCAGCCGAGGCCCTACCCTGCCGGCAACATGGGGGAGGATTTCCATCGCTCCGCTGAGGCGCCACCCGCCAGCAACGAGACAGAGGACATCGCCGGCTCCGCCGAGGCCCCGCCCCGCTGCCAACGAGGCCGTGCCACATAGAAAACGAGGAAGAGTAGAACACGGTAGGTCGCCACCGCTCGGGTCCAAGTAAGGCGACCGCTGCTACCCTCCGGTTGAAGCCAAGCTAGGCGGGTTGACCATTGACGGCCAGTTAGCTTCTTGGCGGCGACGTGGAGTCGGAGAGCTGCGCTGGAGAAGAACGCTGCTTCTACTTAACTGCTGGTGCAGTTGGCTGACTGACACGTGGGCCCAACAGGTCACATGTCAGTTACGCAACTGCACCTGCAGTTAAGTCACTGAAGCTTCTGTTCGGCTCAGCGGGACACATGTGGGTAGCTTCGGTTCATTAATTATACCTCCAGTGCACCCCTTTTTAGTTCAAGAATGTATGAAATGTAATGAAATCCGGCATGTTTATATGAAATCCGATCGCGTATGAATGAAT
Organism: Aegilops tauschii subsp. strangulata; assembly: GCF_002575655.3. NCBI lineage: Eukaryota > Viridiplantae > Streptophyta > Magnoliopsida > Poales > Poaceae > Aegilops > Aegilops tauschii. Next base: position 91,555,133 of record NC_053041.3, on the reverse strand, counting down.
TTATTTTGATTAGTTCGAATTCCTGTATCACTGACATTGGATGAACATGCAAAACAATACGTACTAGCATTATTCCCAGGGTGATCACCTCGTTTGCAGCAGTTTCACATGTACTCCCTCCGGTCCTTTCTAGTCTGCATACAAGTTTTGTCTGCAGTCAAAGTATCTCTACTTTAACCAATCTTATACAAAAAAGTATGTACTTTCACAATGTGTGAAGTAAAAAGGAACAGAAGGAGTACAAAGAGTTTGAGTAGCTTTTTAGCATTTCTGTACATTGCAATCAAACACACAGGCTTGGCAATTCATAGAGAACATTCAAAACAATCGATGATTATGCATCTCAGCGACTCACAAGTCAGAGGCAATATTTACTTCACAACTAAAGAATAAACAAAAAATTGATCGACGTTGCTGACAGCAAAGGGCGTCCCATTCGAAAATATCAAATGCATGTCTTGCTAAAATCAATGAGCAAAATTTGACAAGGTTGTCCCATTCCAAAATATCAAATGCCTACGATTGTGGAATGGGCAGGGTTTGCCATCAGTTCAGACATTGACAAATACAAAAAAGTGATTAGTATAAAGCAAACTGTACTATGAATTGACAGTTTCAACAGGCACATACATGGTCCATGTAGAGCACACTTTTAGAAAAATGGAACTCACCAGAAAGAATCCTAGAACAACATTGTACTCGCGCATCACAGCAAAAAAATGGAGATTTGTCAGTCCTTCTGAGCTGAAGTTAGTTTGGTCTTGTGGGGAGTAATGTAACCATCCTTCAACTGCTCCTTCTGATGAGAAGATAGACAGGGCTTCTTCATCCTGGCATAATCGGAACTAGTCACTTCAGGTACTCCATATTCTTCTTCAGAGGAAGATGATCCTGTTGTGCAAAGACAAGAGGACTACTAAATGCTAGCATCCCTGTTTGCTCGAAAAAAGGAAAGGAAATATTTAAAACAGCACAGATGAAGCACTTCTCAAGGACAATACCACTTTTTCATGACAGTATCTAAACAGTAGCACAACACCAATAGAGATGAAAAAGCTCAATCATATGGATGAAATCAGTGGGCGAGTACCAACCTTTGTCAGGAGGCTTATTGTGTAGAGCATACAGATGAAGCACTTCTCCGGAACCATCTGTTGCTATCTACGGTGGTGGCCATGCTTACTATATACTCCTCGATTAGTTTAATGTTTCCAACATCTTCTTGTGCAGTTGCACTAAAATATATGGTATCTTTAAAGAAGATCCCTGTTTGCACAAGTAGAGATAATTACATATTACATTAAGAGTGACAAAACAATTGCTCGTTACAGCCATAGCAATAAATTAAGATGCAAAACTATATCATTACTTGTGTCATCACAGTTCCAGTGCTTCATTACAGCACCGGGAGTTGATTTTTGTTTTTATTCCGCTTGTTCTTCCCCTTCATCACTTGGTTCAATAACAGACAAGCTTCGCCTTCAATGTAAGATTTGGCATGTCAATTAGGGAGCACAAGTATAGTACTAAACTTAATTTTCTGATGAAAGTGGCAAAATACAGGCCAACAGTTGTGAAATATCCTTATCTTACCTCAATGGGATATTACGGTGCACATACAGATTGGATGTCTTGTCTCCATTTGTGCAGTTCACTAAAATCAAGCAACATTATCGTACAAGTAGCACAACATATGAAAGCACACTGCAGAATCATGTGAAAGAAGGCTAGTACTGACCTCTCATGATGCGGAATTCAAAAAATTCACAAGAAGAAGATCTGAACCAAATTCGCCTTAATGGAAAGGAAGTAAGATCTCCTCTTGTGCAGTTCCACTAAGATCAAGCAATGAAGCAACGTTGTCGGTGTGACATTTTGGTTGAACTGCACAAAACACTCTTAAAACAAAAAGTGTTTTGTGCAGTGCAACAAAAGGTCACAATGGCAACGAGGTGAAGTAGATAACCCTGTTTACACAGAGGTGCAAAGGAAACAATTAGTGGTCAATAACTATGGATGACACAGAAGCCAACAAAAAGAAGCATCTACCTTATCTAAATGGGAAAGAAAGCAAGACAGTAGCATTTCTCAACTGGTGGCATTGATTAATATTAACATAGAGATTATATTAACAATAAAATTCGTTAAACATGTAATTTGCTTTTAACTGTGGCATTGCATTAATTTTCCAGCGGCATTATTAGAGGGTGTTTGTTTACAGGGACATTTTGGTGTAGGGGCTAAAAAAACTCCATGTCAGTCCCATCTAAACCAAACAGAGGGACTTTTAGGGACTAAAAGTGGGCATTTGGGACTAAAGAAAGAAGACCCCGAGGAAGTCTTTTTGGGACTTTTTCCAACAGTTGCCCCTGCCACGCATCGCACCTTGTCTCTATTAGTTCATTACTAGGGGTAACATGGTCTTTTAGCATGTCATTTAATAACCTCTAGTCCATGTTTAGTCCCTGGAACCAAGCAGGTAGGGACTAGGGAGTTTTTAACCAAACAGGGCCTTAGATTAACAACAGCTAATGAGTTGCACGAGACAGTGGACGCACCAGCACCATGTGCATCTACCGATGTACTGTGGTCATGCACAGTCTATTGCAACAAAGAACAAACAACCAAGGAGCATATTTGTGTTGGTCCCAGTTTTGTTATCTTTAGACACCTTTCCCTATGTGAGCGTAGCAAATCTAGTCCTGCTCAAACTCTACAGCCTTGTCCCTTCCTTTCCTTTTTGAACTAGTACTTTCGCCCCTTCCTTTCCTCTTTGAACCACGTCCTAGATTTATGCGATACAACTTTCCCCACTACTTTCCCCCATTCCTTTCCTCTTTGAACCACGTCCTAGATTCATGCTATACAACTTTCCCCCTTCATTTCCTCTTTGAACCACGTCCTAGATTCATGCTATATACAACTTTTCCCACTACTTTCCCCCACTCCTTTCCTCTTTGAACCACGTCCTAGATTCATGGTATACATGCAGCTAGAGCAATGCATGTGGAGTAAGTAAATTATACCTTAAGGTTCTTGGGGCGTGGTTCGGTGGGCGACAGGACGGTGGCGAAGAAGAAGGGGTCGGAGGCCCTCCCGCGCCGCCGCTGGGTGGAAAGTGAACAGCTGCGCCGGTAGTCCCTCGCCGATGGCGACAGCGTTAAGCCTCCTTCCCTTCCCGGCGGACGGATCCTGCCGGCTCTTTGAGTAGCAGTGAGGGGAGAGAGAGGCCAACGAAGTCTTGTTTAGATCTGGAGAGGGCGAGAGAGTGTGAAGAGAGCAACTACAAGCGCTGAGGCTCCAGTGTGAGAGGGCGAGAGAGTGTGAAGAGAGCAACTACAAGCGCTGAGGCTCCAGTGTGTATATATATACTGGAGAGAGAGTGCGAAGCGTGCAAACCCTAGAAAACATTTTGACCAGTCAAAGAATCCACCCGAGACCTCAAGTTTGATGAGCGAACAGGCTAACCAGCTACACAACCCTCCCGTTATGTTCAACGAGAGGGAAATAACCTTTTATACATTCCTGCATTCGTGTGACAAGCATGTCGTGTTTTTTCTGTGTGTGTGGGAGTCATTGGGATTTCAATCATAATCGTGTCATGTGGCTTTGGTGGTAAGACTATCCACAGTGGTGCAGAAATAATGCAGCCTTAGTCACCTTACCTCTCTCCACGTAGTACGTTGGGTCCCACCAGTCAGAGGGTGAAACAAACAAATTAATAAGAAAAATTAAAAGCGCCAGCGGTGTATCTTACCTCACACATCTCGCTACTACTCGGGAACACTGTCCAATTGATCCCTCTGTTCGCTCACGTACTATTTTCAGTGAATCCTTATTATAACATGCACACAAATTTTGGGCACTTGTATTCGACTTAAGTCAGTGTGCCACCGTATCTCGTATACTTACTACTCCCTCCGTCTAGGTGTAATAAGTCACGTTAGAAGGTGCAACGGGACCAATGTGCGTGCATGTGTGTGTGTGTGTGTGTGTGTGTTTAACAGCATGTGTGTGTTAGAGAGAGCGACAGATCGACCTACTCCTACAGAGAGATGTTGTGTAGTGCAGTACGATTTTAGCCGCGAGAGTCGGTGCATCCTCTCATTTCCGGGCGTGTCCGGTAGGGACATGTGGACAGCTGCCATGCCCGCTCCTAACCAGCCTGGCCCACCCAAAGCCCCTCCATCGCCCGCGCGCGCTTCCCGCCCGAAACGGTCAGCGCCGCTCCAAAGAATCGGTGCGCATTCATGCCCGGGCAGAGCGGACGCGACCTCTCACTGGCGCAAGAGTGATGGTTGCTTCGTCCGTCCAACTTACTGCTGGGTCTATGTGATTTGACGGCTCATTGGTCTTTATTACTGAGGTGGTAGGACTGCTGGATGTCCCACGCTTTCGGCGAAAGGAGGTACTACTACTAGATTACAATTTTCTCCATTCTTAGAGCGGAGGCGTGCAAGAGCAGTGAAAACACACATGCTCAGTGATTACATGGCCCACCTCACACTATCACCGTGCGACACCTAACTCTTTACATAGTACTCCCTCCGTTCCTAAATATTACTAGATGAGTCCCCGCGCGTTGCCGCGGAACAACGGTATATCTCTCTGCGCAAAATTATCGATTTCATAGAACTAAAAAAAACTCTATAACCGCATGACAAATGTGGTAGCCAAACTAAATAAACTCCCATCATCATTTAGATCATCCCACATAAGGAAAAAAGATCAGCCAACTCCTACTGCATAATGGGATTATATTTTCTTTTTGACATGTTAATGGGACTTAAAAGCTCACTTACATGCATGCTACCGGTGCATGCTTGCATGCAGACATATTGATGTGATTTAAAACCTACTCACATGCATGTGCCACGGTATTTCTGCATGTGGCTTAGTGCGGAGCCTCTCAACGTCTAGATCGGACGACTATTATGGACTGATTTACTTCATCCAACGGCGACATCAATTTTGATGATGTGGCTGAAGGAGAGGATAGAGAATTCCTAGTAGTGGGGGCTAGCTATTACTAGTAGATAAGTCTTTGTAGAGATTCCACTACATACGGAACAAAATGAATGAATCTACACTTAAAATGCATCTATATACATCCGCATGTGGTTCATGGTGAAATCTCTACAAAGACTTATATTTAGGAACGGAGGAAGTACTAGTATAGTACGTACTGTAATTTATCAGCGAGATAAATTTGTACAATGCTATGAAGCTTCCAGCTTCTGTTACATGTATCTTGCATCCAAGGTTGCCCGTTGCAACATTTCATCAAATACAAAGGAGACTAACATGCATGCTATTGCATCTCAATGATTGACAGATCATAGCAATGTACTCCCTCCGTTCCAAAATAAGTGTCTCAACTTTGTGCAAACTTTAGTACAAAGTTGTACTACTACTAAAGTTGACACTTATTTTGGAACAGAGGCAGCTAAAGAAAAAACGATCCATACAGTCCCTAGCCCTTGAATCGTGAACCCTGACCAGGCTTCAATTTGCTGCCAACGTTCGAGCTTCCTAATAAATGAAGTTTGCAACCTTTTGACCATCGGATCATTTTGTGTAGTTTCACCAAAATCGAGATGAGCATCCCTGTGGCAAAGAAATTGAAGAAGCGTGATTAGAATAAGATTACTGGGACTAGTTGATGAGACATAAACTCATCACAAATACAGTACGTAGAAGCCAGTAGAGGTATGTGCGGGGCAAAGAAGTAGAAAAATATCCACAGGGCCTGATGTGGGCAGCTGGAGCAGTGGTGCAAGCCGGCTGTAAAGGGAGTTGTACCTGAGGGACGTAGCTCAACCTTGAGGAGGGCGGCAGGAGGCGGCAACTGCCCACGTCGCGGCAGTGAGCAAGGGACGAAGGCAACCTCACCGGCTTTGTGAGAGAGAACGGCGGGGACCCCTGATCGGGACGTGCCGACAGTGGGGTTTCGCCGTCGGCGACGGCCACCGCATCTACACTAAGCATCCACCCCTTCCCCAAGCGGACGTGATGCGCCGGGATGTTAGAGATGTGGCCACAGCCGTTTTGTGCGAGAGTGTGTGAAGAGAGCAACTCCAGCAAGCAACCGTGTAGGCTGGCCCGTCCTAACTATGTATATAGTGGAGCGGTTTCCTTTTCTCTCCATATGAACCTATCATATTGCGTAAGTGCCACTGAAGAAAAAAAACTTTATTTATAAATGACGCGGCACCTACTACTCATTCTCCTATAACCTTGCGCTTGGCATCTCCAAAATATTAACCTTGCAATTGGCTCTTCGCCTCCTCGGGAAGTCGAGCAATAATGGTAGTGCAGTATATATCGTTCTGGCTATATGAGACCGAATGAATTGCTGCACGTCCACCACGTGGGCGAGGGTCGAGGGGCGAGGTAGAGTGCTACATACGGAGCAAAATGAGTGAATCTACACTCTAAAATACGTCTATATACATCAGTGTTTGGAGTATGTACTAGTAGTTCATATTGAAATCTACTAAAGGACATATATATTCCAAACAATATGATATAATCTCTATAACCAAGGTAGTAGGGACGAGGAGTAAATGGAGGGAGTAGTAAATTTTTCTCCTCGTCCTGCGAGCCACCGCGCATGGGCGAGGGAGCGGGCGTAAGGCGGAGCAAGCTTCACCTCATCCTGCGAGCCACCGCGCCCGTGGGCGGGAGAGACGGCGTCTAAACAAGCTTCTCCTCGTTCTGCGAGTTGACGGGACACATCAAAAGTACTCCAGTGTATAGAGCCTTGCCTCTAAGGTGGGCCCCACATGGTTTGCCTCTTTTTTTAACATAACACATCAAGTCGCAATTTGTTTGTTCACCCGTGGTAGACGATCCTCCCTCCACCAAGTGGACAACCAGTACACGTGCCAAATTACCACGTGGGCTACCTTTTTCGTACAGAAATGAGCTCCACCGTGTACCCGCGCGGGTGTGATTGGGAAAGAGACGGGAGTACGTGCGCCGTGCATGCACCTCTTCTCTTCGTGCACGTCCCCCACCTACGTGGGTGTGTGAGAGAGATACAAACCGCGTTCATGAGTGTTTTTTGTTTTGGGGTGGGGGTGGGGTGGGGGGTTGATTTCGTGAATTATTTGTGGGAATATGTGTCAATGACATCTCAAACAAATTTTTGCATGCAATGTGTGTGAAATGGAGGCCTATCCATATCATACATAGAGGGTCGGGCAATCCACGAGAAGAGAGGGAGGGGTCATAGATATCGATAGAGTCGAATAGAGGATCAAGTGGGTGGGTGCGAGATCGATGAAGAGAGCCATCGAAATTGTGTGTGTGTGTGTGTGCAAGTCAAAGATATAGGGCGACTGGCCGACCGGAACGTTAGAGGGCACATGTCAAGTTTGTGTGTGGCAGGGAGACATGACTAGAGCGCTCGATGTATCGGTGTGTGGGGGGAGGGGTAGGCAGAGGCCTAACTATAGAGGTAGAACGACTCGTATATGTGTTGAGAAGGAGAGACCCAGCTATGTCTTGAGGGAGATCGGTCGACATCCATACATAACTGAAGGACGGGAAATATGATGGGACAAAGAGAGAGAGAGGAGAGAGAGAGGGAGGGAGAGGGAGGGAGAGGGGTAGAGTGCTGGATGGGTGATGGAGTTGCTTGTCGAAGATGGTGGGAGAGGCCTACTAGACAAACTGAGGGTGGAACTGCAATGTTATCAATAAGAGTGGGGATGTGTTTCTGTGTGTGCCTGTGCGTGATAGATCTGTCGGGACGCATCCATGGATGATGAAGGGGAACCATGTGTTTGGTAAGCAAACCTAACTAGATCGGTAGATCAATTGTTGTTTGTCGGAGGAAGGGAGAGACACAACTAATGAGGTAGATCGATTGACGTGTGGGTAAAAATGAGTTATAAGGACCTAGCTAGCTATATGTATAGCGAGAGATCGGTCGGTGTACGTCCATTTGTTAGAGGCAAATAAGGCCCAGCGAGACGGATAGACAGAGAGAATGGAGCTAGGAGGTGGTGCGAGAGGCCCAACTACTAGCTAGATAGGGGGAGGAGTGTGCGGTTGTGAGATCGATGAAAAGAGGGGTGAGAGTTTACACTGTGTCTGACCGTATGAGAGACACGAGGCAAGGACACATAAAGGAGGAGATTGAAGGTGTGTGTGTATGTTGTAGGCAGGCATCGCTGGAGAGGTTTATCGATCGGTGTGTGTTGGAAAGTAGTTGTGGAGACTCTGGGAGAACGACCTAAAGAAAAAAATGAATATGCCCGGTGGATAGAATGCCGAGGGAGGGGGAGGGCGAGGAGGGCGTGTGCATGCACGAGAGAAAGTTAGTGGTAGCTACAAAGGTTAGAGGATTGTGTGGGTGTAAGAGACTAACAAAGATCATAATTTGATATGAAAGTGGATTCATATATTTGAATAGGAGATCATAGTGTTTTAAACATTGCATGCATGAATATAGCGGTGATACACGTGCTGTGCACATGTTATACCATAATGTGATAATGCATGGCGTTTGCAACTCACAGCTAAATGCCGAACAATCTAAACCATACTATACATCAAACAATCTCACATTTTATTTGAATTTGCGATAATGTGTGGCGTTTGCAGCTTACAACTAAATATCGAACAATCTAAACAATACTATATATCGAACATTCTCACATTTTATTTGAATTTGTGGTAATGTGTGGTGTTTGCAACTCACATCTAAATACTTGTAGGCGTAGGGGGCGGGGCACCATACATAATGTGATAAACACATTATACATATGAGACATGGTTTAGATTATGAAGATCTAGCTAGAGCTAGAAATGTAATGTGATTTGAAATCAAAATAAAGTGGATTCAAAAAATCTAGTTCGAGTTCATATAGTACACATAGTTCATATGTAACTCGAGACTAATCATGTGGTGTGTTGTGAAGATAATACACAAACGATGGTTTAACTTGACAATAATGATGATTGTAGATCTTATTAAAACAGAGAAACGAATTCAAATGCTTTGACTTCACAACAATCATTACTGTAGATCTTATTCAAATAGAGAAACGAATTCAAATTTAGTTCAGATTGAAGCGGTAGTATATACGTTTGGAATGCACTAAAACGTTCATTTGAGTAGTATGTTGCATGCATTATACACGTAGAGAAATATTTTAATTGAACATAACATGAATTCAAAGTTTTGAATGACATTTGTAGTGTGCATTGATTTGGTACAGTACACGTTAGGCTTGTCAGGAAATTTCAACCCGCGCCTTGTTAGCCCGAAATATTTAAGATATATCTTTGTCTTGTTGTGCTCCGACAACTCCCTCCATCTCAACCCGCACCTTGCTATTCTGAAATTACAACACGCGTGAAAACTCCCACCTCCTGTGAAATCCCGACACGCAAAATGCCCGTGGTATCCCTGAACCAAAAGAACCGCCTCAAATCGGTGGGGGTACTTTCGTAACTTACCCCACATTTCGGACAAGCGCGTCTCTAAGCCATGGTTCCCCACTGCCATCCCATCCGCCCACCCATTCGTACACCGAGGCCGCGAAAACCCGCGACGAAACCCCACACCCTGCTCCATCCGCCACCCAGCCGGAGCCTCTTCCCCGACGACGTCGTCCACAGCAACACCTCGACGTCCCTCATCCACCGTACCGGATGAGGATCCGTCGTCGATCTCATCGTCCCGCCGGTTCAGGCACCCCGTCCTCCACCTCCAAGGAGCTGCCCCGACGTTCCCCTCGTCTTTCGCGCCACCTCCATTCCCACACCGCCGTCTTCACTTGCACCATCGGAAGAGCATCATCATCACCGTTTCCTCGGATGAAGCTGCGGCCTAATCGGCGCCACCAAAGAGGTTGTACACTAATCGCCGCATTTTCTTCTTGATTCGATCTCACGGTGCTGCCGGCGCTCGGTCCCGAGCCGACACGGCGCGGCTCCATCCACGGCGGCGTCGCCGGCCACTTCCTCCACGGCGTCGCTCCCTCGGCGGCGACGTCCACATTAGTAGGAGCTGCTGCTGCTTTAGCTCTTGCTCGCGGTGCTGCTCTGCTCTTGCTCTCGGTCCCCTGCCTGGTCTGCTCTTGCTATTGCTCTTGCTCGCGCTGCTGCTCTCGCTCTTGCTCTTGCTCTTGCTTGCGATGCTGCTCCGATTTAGCTACACTTCAGTCGACTGAATCGACTTTTGGGTCAGTCGATTTTCAGGGGGTGGGGGGGGGGGGGCTCGCCGGGGTGAAGGAAGAACCAGCCGCAGCGGGGAGGGGGGCTCACCGGAGAGGTACCCCACTATCTATCTTAGGGTTCAGGATGGGGGCGGTGGTCGCCGGCGGTGGCAGGGCGGTGGCGTGGGGATCGCCGGAGAAAAAGCTCGGCACAGGGCGGCGGCGGACCGGCGGTGGGGAGTGTTTTCGGGGCGGGCGGGGCGGCGCACCACCGGCCGCGGGCGGCGGGGGGGGGGGGGGGGTGCTGTTTGGCCGGTGGTGGCTGGCGGCTCAGGGGGGTGGAGGTTGAAGATGAACCGGAGGCCCTTGATTTCGTATCCAACGGCTGCAAAATTGACTGACCAGAGATGAAAAAGTCAGTCGACCGACGTGTAGCCTCACCTTGCTAGTGCGTTCAGTTTCGACAGCAAAATTCAGTTTCGACAGTTAAGTTCAGTTTCGACAGTTAAGTTCAGAGATGAGAGGCTGATGTATTTTACATCTAGCACTTTGTGGTTATGTATTTTACGTCATGTATTGGAGATGCTATTAGAATTCCACTCAGGTTAACGTTGTTCGTTGTCTCTCTTGTCCTGCTTCAGCCTCGGCGTCGTACAACTCACCGGAGCTGCTCCAACGACGAAACCCTCCATCACAGCGGAGCAGTACCTCGGGCTGCATCTCCAGACGCCTAAGATCTTCTTCCCCTCCTCCGACAGCAAAGTCAGCCGGAGCATCCTCACCGGCCAACCCAATCACGCTGAGATCGACATGGCTTCGCCAAAGAGGTTGTACACTTGTTGCATCTCTTTTTTACTCTACATGTTATATATATTGTCCACTGAGCACACGGATATGTTCCTTTAGTGTCTCCTTGAAAGAAAAAAATGTAGGAATTTTAATTTTCACTTGTCCTCCTTTTCAAATTCCTATTCATGAAGCACAAGACTAAGAGATAGTAGCATAATAGCATTATAACCGTACATTTTCTTGTGGTTTGACTTAATCTCACCATGCTTCTTTGCATCCTGTGATCTTCCAATTGTTGTGAATCAAACACCCAGATTGGCAGAAATCATGTGTTTTTAAATTCTCTGTTTTGCACGTGCATTCCTATCCTATTCCTGTCTATTTCCTATCCCTACATTGTTGGAATCCTCCAATTCAAATGAGCCCTTATAGAATTACTTCTCTTACAGATAGTTTTCAAAGAAAACCTTGCGTGGTTTGTCCCGCTCCTGCTGCGCCGTCGTCCACCCCAGTTTAGCTGCTCCAACGACAGAAGGGTCCAGCACAACAGGGATCCGGCCTCCAGACTGTCTTTCACCGCCTCAGATCTTCTTCCCCGCCGCTGGCAGCCATGAAAACTGCATTACCATCATCAACCGAGCAGATGACCTCGAGGACTACACGGGTCCGCAAGAGAGGTCGCACTCTTTCGTGTCTGCTTACGTTATGCATCGCTTAATATTACATGCTACTTTATCGTCCTGTTCACCGATTAGCCTCTGAGTCAGCTCCAAACTAATGGTCAAACTTGAGTTTTTAAATGGTTGTGGGGTACATATCGGGGCCGCTATCAATAGTATCTATCTACTATCTGGTTAATCTCCGGTGTCTACTATGAGTTTCATGTTGGGTGGGAAACAAACAGTAAAGAAGCCATTATCTGTATTTTTTTAACTGAAGCCATTATCTGCCAACTATTATTGGTTTTGGGTCTATCCACAGGTTGCTACCATCACTCTGGATTTCTGCATGCACTCCTTACATAATCTCACTATGTTTTATTCCTATGCATGACAGTTATTGTAAACAATGGAACTGAACATGTAGAGCAAAAGAGACGAGCCTTGCGTGGCAATAAAATTTCATGCAGACGTCGCTCCATGGTAGGCGCAAAGGCAGCCCCCTCCATGCATTTCGGATTGTAATCAAGAGGAAGATATCTGTTCTGAGGGGGATTCAGAAGGAGAAGACAACTCCTATTTACCCCCTGAGGTCTTCGCTCTAACTTGGCATGCTGATGTTGGTTATATCATGCATATGGTGTCTTGCATTGCTTACTTTATACATCAAATATGTCATCTGCTTAGTTTAGACATCCTTTGTGCGAATGCCATCTGTTTAGTTTATTCATTGTTTATGTGAATTATGCAACGCCATCTTGTTTAGCCAGGCATCATATATGTGAATTTTGCAATGCCATCCTGCTTAGCCAGTCATCTTATATGTAAATTATATCAGGCCATCCTTTTTTTCGTTACATATTACATTTGTCAACAATGTTAGTACATTCAACTGCTCTTCGTGTGCATCAGCCATTTGACACGGTGATGGCAAATTCTGGAGTGAAAACAAGGTCTTCAGAGCAGACTATGCTATCTGACGAAGCAAATATCTCGCTGGTTACGGATAGCTCCTCAGAGGAGGATTCAGAGACAGATGACCAGTCCTATTCCCCCCCGAGGTGTATGCTCTAACTTGGCAGGGTTATGTTGCTCATATCGTGCGTATGGTGTCTCGCATTGCTATGTCATTTGATTAGTTTAGACATGCTTTGTGTGAATGCCACCTGTTCAGTGTCTAATTACCATATATGTGAATTATGCATTGCCATCTTGTTGCAAGACATTATATATGTGAATTATACAATGCTATCTTGTTGCAAAGGCATTATATATGTGAATTATGCAATGTCGTGTTGTTTAGCCAATCATCATGTATGTGAATTATATCATGCTATCATTTTTTTGTATTACGTGTTCCATTTGTCGACACCTTTTGTATATTCAACTACTCTTCCTATGCATCAGCCATTTGAAGCGGTGATGGAAGTATCTGGAGTGAAAACAAGGTATTCAGAGCAGACAATGCTACCTGCTGAAGCAGACATCTTGCTGGTTACAGAGAGCTCCTCAGAGGAGGATTCAGAGACTGATGACCAGTCCTATTTCCCCCCTGAGGTCTATGCTCAAACTTGGCAGGGTTATATTACCCATGTCATGCATGTTGTCTTGCATTGCTTAGTTTTTACATCATATATGGATTGCCATCTGCTTACTTGCTTACTATATAAATCATATATTTGAATTATATCATGCCATCATGTTTACATAGTACATACACATCATCTATCTGAATTATGGCATGGCAACCCATTTAATAAAGACATCATATAGTTATATCATCTCATCCTGTTTAGTGTTTACAGTCATCATATTTTGAATTATGGCATTCTATCCGTGAATGTATGTGAATTATGGCATGCCAACCTATTTAATAAACACATTATATAGTTATGTCGTGTCATCCTGTTTACATAGTCTCATATTTTGAACTATGTCTTTCCATCTTTTTTAGTTAGCCATCATAATGTGAAATTGTGTCATGCTATCCTGTTTAGTTAGCCATCATATATGTGAAATTGTGTCATGCTATCATGTTTGGTTAGACAACATAAATATGAATTATTTCATGCCCTCTTTTATTCCCCACTATCCATTGCACCTGTCTATCATACAATGTCTATACTTTCAATTACTTTTCTTGTTTATCAGCCATTTGAATTGGAGAGCGTGATGGCAGTATCTAAGGGAGTAACAACACGGTCTTCAGAAAAGATAGTGCTACCAATTGATGCAGATAGAACCACGGTTGTACTTGCCCAAGGACCAGATCCACCACACATAACCCAGACTCTCGCAGATTGTACCCCTACCCAGTTGGACAGAGAACCAGCTACACCCCTTCTAACCCCAACCCCAGCAGATAGTAACCCAGTTCCAGTTGACACAGCACCGTCTCCACCACAGAGCACCCAAACATGAGCAGTTAGTAAGGGAACTGCAGTGCCCAAAGCACGAGGACCACCACTCCGAATCCCAACTCAACGCTTAAAGGAGAAGAAGATTTGTTCTCAGGTCAGGTTCTGTAGCTATGGTTCATACTCCTTTGCTCTTGCATTACTGTATTTACTCATACCAACTATTTTCAAATTTGAAGGATGGAATTGAAACTCCAATGGCGCAACAGGTATGTTTTAAACCCGTTTCTTTAACTGGTTTGCTGTTGTAACCTGCTCTATGTTGATTTCAGTTTCAATTGAATAAACAGTTATGTTCTCATGTCATGCACATTACAAGTGTTGTTATTGCTCTATAGTTACCCACACTTATATTCTGTCTATTCTGCTTTGTCTTGAACACATATTATTTGAACTGTGTCTCTATCTTGATTTGGCAACAAAAACTAGAATGATATAGACCATAAAGTGACCATGGTACATAGATATATGTTTGTTTCATGCTGTTATCCTGTCCACTTTACTACTGAACTCATTTACCAAAATGAGTTTCATATACAACATGGTAAACATGTGATGTGTATGCTTGTTTCTCTTTTAGAATGCGGACAAAATATTGGAGAACAGTACCGCGTTATCCAATGGTAAAGGAAGTAATGCAGATAAGTTTCAAGATAGTGAGACATCCCTGTTGGTCTCCAAGAAAGCTGATAAAAACTATCTTGACGACAGTGAGGGAACCCAAAAGTCCTGTCTTGATGTAGTGTTCGAGTTACTGGCCACTACTGCTGGCACAAGCTCTTCGAACTCGCTGCCTGAATCAGTTCGTCTTCTTGAGTCTCAACTTCAAGTTGAAAGACATCGATCAGATGTGCTGCGACAGGAAGCTGAAGGACCGAGGAAGTCCCTGCAGAATTCAGATGCATATTTTCTGGTGCAACAGCAAGCGCTGGAGGATTTAAGCGCCAAACAAGAGAAAGTTAATAAGCTTGCTAAGCCTCTTGCCAGCATTATGGGTACCCACGATATTGTTTCTTGAGATCTTTTGATGTGGTTTCAGTTCTGGATTTGTTTTGCTGCGGCGTTTATTTGCGCTGGTCGCCAACTTTGACAACCAGTGTATATGATATGCTGCTTTGTTCCCTATATTTGTACTGGTGGCGAACTTTGATGCCCAGTGGATGTAATATGTGTAATAGCCGTGATAGCCTAGCGTTAGTTGCTTGCTTATTTATTTCCTTGTTGTCTTGTTGATTTGTTTGCTTGTCCCAGCAGAGTGCTTTCGCCCTTGGTGTTCTTTCCGATCTCAATGCATTTCACCGCTCCACCGGAAATTCCCTCTGCCCCTACCGTCTCATCCCTGGCGAATCCTACCCACATAGGAATGCAGAACCATCGGGGAAAGGCAAAACATATTCAATCCCAGGAGAGAAGTCACTGGTTCGATAGGACCAGGGAGAGGACCCTGATCACCTTGCCAACGAATTCAAGGCCTTAGGAAAATCATCCTACAATGGACCGTAGGGACTGAGAACGAAGAAGACACAAAAATAAGGTTAGGGGGGATAAAAAGAAAACCTTAGTAATTGCAGTTCTTTTTCCGCGGTTAGCTAGTGGCTGCAATAACCTATTCTTTAAAACTAGGCCACAATAACCATGGGCTAATATTTACTGTAGTGACACTGGGCCTCCTACTGGCCGTAGAAACAATGGGCCTTATACGGGCCATAGAAACAATGGGCCTCATACGGGCTATAGAAACAATGGGCCTTCTGCGGGCCGTATCATCAATGGGCCTTATACGGGCCGTATGATCGATTGGCCAAACATGGGCCAAACAGACCGCATTATGGCCGTAAACGGGCTAGAGTTGGAATCATCCGTTCATGGGCCGACCATAATGGGCCATCGTTAATAGGCCGTATTTGATGACGCTATGAAAACGACCCAACGTATTAACGGACCACAAATGGGCCGACTGTAACCACGGGCTGAATTTGGCCCACAAGCAGAAAATGACAGTAACGGACCGTAAGTAAATGAATGCTGGAAATGAGCCCAAGAATAAATGGGCTCTGAGCAGGCCGAAAGATAACATGGGCTGGAAACGTCCCAACGGAATAACGGGCGGTTAATGGGTATAAAGTGATACACTGTTCATTACGGGCCAGTTTCACCACGGGCCGTTAATGGGTGTAAAGTGAAACATTGTTCATTACGGGCGAGTTTCACCACGAGGCGTTAATAGGCCAAGAGTTACATAGGGCCTCATATGGGCCGAAAGACGTCATGGGCCATACATGGGCCAGAAGTGAAAACGGGCTGGAATCATATTGGATGGCCTAGATGACGCTACTGGGCCTAATTCAGATAGGGCGTAATGGGCCTTGGGTTAGCGGGCTGTAAATGGGCTATATGCGAACAGGCTGTTAACAGGCTTTCCATGGGCCGGCCCGCCACCTTTTGACCAAGTCAAACGGGTCGGCCTTTTCACAGGAATGGGCCTCTGTTGGGCCGTGCCACGTGTCGACGTATCATAGGCGCCTTCTGTCCAATGAGTAGATGACATCTGTCCCAACGATGAGCCTACACGTGTTTCCTCCAGCCAATGATGATTTTACACGTGGAAAATCCCCATTGGTCGGGGCTGTTAAAGGGTTATCGGATCCCAAACCCGACCCGATAGCTTAACGGCGTTCCGTTACGGTGGATGCCACGTGTCGGTCACCCTTGACGAAAGCACTTCTGTGACGCGCGATTTATCGTCATGGAAGTTGACACTTCCGTGATGATAATTTTCGTAATGTCATGGAACACTTCTACGACAGCACAGGAATGACTATCTTGATACTGTCATAAATTTGTCATGGATGTACATGCATGACAAAAAACGCGACCTACTGTGACAAACACGTATCATCACGGAAGTGTATTTTTTTTGTAGTGTTCCTTTCCTGTCAGTCGCTAATCTCGGCTTGCATTCTTCCTTTGCTGTCAGTCGCTTGGCTTAACTCGGCTTCCAGTCAAAGGAAATAGTAATTGATATGCTACCTCACACAGGTTGGTACTGGTCTTTATCCTGATTATTGTGCTTGTCATATGTATTGGTAATTTGGTATTGTGCTACTGTTTGCCGATTTCATAAAGGAGTAACTTGGAGCCTGAACTCGCACGCAAATCATTACATTGGGTGATTTCGGTAGAACTGCACAAAAAGATCAGATGGACAGGTACTTATGCTGCTGCTATGTACTCCAAAGTTCACTCAGACAAGCATCGATGTTGACAGGAAGAAGTGCCTACATTCATTCAAGTATCAACCAGCGTCAACCAGTTGTCAAACTCCAAGTATTAGGAGAGTGAACGCCAAAAATATTGCTTGGCACATAGCCCAGAAAAACGCAGTCCAGTCTTTGGTCCCAACTTGTGCCTTTTGGTTACCGGCACATATGGTAGCAAACTGTATGGCATGGAGTCTAAAGATTCCAGACAAGTTGGTTGACGCGTATATTCATCTGGCACTTAATCAGTCTGCACGCCAGGGATGCTCCATTTCAGTTGAACTGCACAAAAAATTTGGGTGGTTCATTTTCTCAACTGCCTTCTTTCTTGTCTGCAGTGTAGAATTTTGGCGAGCTACAGGACCAAGATGAGCCAGTAAACTAGTTGGATGAAAGTAGTGGCCAAGTTGCTCAAACCTCCCTCGGCACGAGGCCACTATTTGAGGATAAACCTACAAGCAAAGTTCAGATTGTCTGTGCTGCCTCTTATGTACTCGAAAGTTTACTCGTACAAGCATTAATTTTAGCAAGAAGTACCTCCAACTGAACACCATTTACCAGTCTATACCCTAGGTAATTAAAGTTCGTCCATGGATGATATTTGTTGTGATCTCAATCATTTGGATGCATAAACATACTGAACATGTGTATATCTGAATCTTTTTGTGAATTATCTATGAATATTGTCGTGTGATCTATCAACCATTTGGATGCATAGACATGCTGAACTTGTGTATATATGAATCTTTTGAGTTGTTGATTGTGAATGTTGGCTATGAATATGAACATGTCCTGTGAACATGAGTTTGATACGAATGTTTACCTTTTCTGTTGTACTTGTGTATGAACTTGTTAGTATGCTTACTGTGGGATTTGTGACGTGTGGGTGTCAACGGCACACCTTCTTCCCGAGAAGAATTGCACCTGCTTTGTTAGGGTAGCAACGGCGCATCAGCTCTTTTTAATCTTTTTGCTCTGTCTTCCCCCCTCCCCCGCTCAACGCCTGCCGTAATGTTTTCGGCCTCAAAACAAACATAGTACTGCGTTGTTTCTGGGGCTTGATGAAAAATTGAGTGCTGGTTTCTGTAGGTTGGCCCGCCCAGCAAATGGGTTGTTGGTCCACCACGGACTGGGAGGCTAAAAATACAAGTTGTATGGTGCAGAGGCAAGTAAAAAAAACGCCATCGAGAGCCATCCACTGAAGAAGAAAAATCGCTCCTGATGTCCTTCTTCAGTCGCGCTGCCGGCCCCTGTTTAATCCAGTTCGCTCGGGGATCTAGCTGGTATCATTTTTTTCCAGAGGGCGAACAAGTATCAGCTAGGCCAAGGTTTTGTTTTTTAACATGCTTAGCCCACGACATACGGAGACAGTGGTTTCAACTTGTTTTTTGAGGTCCATACCGGCCTATGGGCTTTTTCTTAAAGATCGGCAGCCCAATGTATTTTTCTTAGTAAAACGCAGATCTCTGTTCTATTTATCTATATATAAGAATAATAATGCTGTCTCCAATTTATGTTTTCCCTTCTAACCACATTATATATATTTATATTATCACTATTATCGTATATTTTATAGAGACTTATATATACATTATAAAAACATCCCACGTGTTATTAACTTATAAAAGTAAATGTTTAACAGAAGTTGGGAAGGAAAATCCTGGTTGTTTTTTACTCACAGGCAAGGAAAATCCTGGTGATTGCGTACAAAAGCTTGCGAGGATTTTAAGGACCAATGTAATAATAACGCGCTCATTTTTATTTTGAGTAATAACTCGCTAATTTTTTAATTTTATATATAAAAAATGTGTTGCTTCGGTTTATTTTTTGATATTAATTGCTCCTTCTAACCTAACATTATATATAGAACGAGCCCAGCTAATTCGTGTATTTCAAGAAAGTGGAAATGGGCTGGGATTTCTTAGAAAATATAAATGGGCCGCATTGACGCGAAATTATTTGTTCACCTAGCCTAGCAAATGGACAAAACATGGGTTAAATATATGCCACATTTTTGCAGGCTGACATGTGGGCCAATAGGTCGAAGCCTACGCAGGGCATTGTCAACTTGGTCGACAAATGATTATGACATCCACAGCCATTGGATTTATATCCAACGGCCGGCATGCACCTTCAATCTTCGTCTTCTTCCTCCAACGGCCGGCTAGCGGTTCTGCTTAGCATGCGTCACTGCGAAGCGCTACCCCACCGCCGGCTAGGCTATCCCTCCACCTCTCCACACCTCCTGTTATTCTCCACCGACTGCAGCCCCATGCCCCACCAGAACCAGTTATAACCCTTCTCCTCGTCTCAATCTACGACTCCACTGTCGCGTCTTCCCAGCTCCGGGTCGTTCCCGTCCGGGGCCTCGCCGTCGTCCACCGCCTGCTCGGTGCGGCGTGGTCAACAAACGAGAGTCATCGGAAGAGGACTGTACGTGGAGAGCCTGGCGGCTGGAACCCACGAGGCCCATGGTCGCATGCAAGGAAAGTTCCTCCTTATTAAGCTGAAAAAAATGTTTCCTCCCCTGACAGCTAGGACCCACCGGCTGTATCTTCACACGGAATGAAGTGCCTCCTTGTTATGCGAAAAAAATTACTCCTCCCGTTGACAGCTGGTACCCGTCAGATTTGGTGGCTGGCTTGTGGGCCTACTAAGCGGACGTGTACGCAGGGCTTTGTCAACTTAATCAACAAATGATTCTAGCATCTGGACCGTTGGATGTTAATCCAACAGCCGTACTCCTTCTTCAACCTCTATTCTTGCTCCTCTCTCCCGTGGGCGGCACCGCGGCAGTGCTGCCGCGCACCCAAACCAGTCAAGTTTCCCACTCGTCTCCATCTGCGACTCCACTGCCGCGCCTTCCCCATCTCCGGGTCGTTCCAGTCTGGGGCCTCACCGTCGTCCACCAGCCTTGGTGCGCTCGGCACGGTGTGGTCAACGTGGTCAACAACTAAGAGTCATTGAAAGATGACTGTACGTGAGAGGCTGACAGTGGGGACACACCACGCCCATGGACGCATGCATGCAACTGCATCCTTTTTACCCTGAAAAATAATTTTTTTTCTACCCCTGACTGCTAGGACCCACCAGCTACATCTTCGCACGCAAGGAAGTGTGTCCATATTACGGGAAAAAATGATTCGCCCCTGACTGCTGGGACGCACCAGCTACATCTTCGCACGCAAGGAAGTGCCTAACAGTCGGGACCCACCTGGTCGAAGCGTACGTAGCGTTGTCATTCTGGTCGCGAACATGTACGTACATATGATCGGTTTGTCTGTAGGCTGTAACGATGAACCGTGGCCGTGCAAGGAAGGGAACATGTCGTAGTAGAGGTGCGCACGTGTCGTACTAGAGGCGCGCACATAGCCTGTACACGTATGTACAGCGGCCAGGGTGCAAAAAAGTAAATACGGCCACGTACGTACATACGGGCGGGGTCTCGAACGCCTACTCGATCATACGTACGGCCAGGACTCGTGTACATGGCTATGGCTGGGTCGGAACGGAGAAACTGTGTCGTCGCCGTGTTCATGGGGAGCCAACCGGCTGGGTCGGAATGGAATGCGTCATCGTGTTCATCGGGAGCCAACCGTCTTGGACGGAACAGGCGATGGAAACGAGGCCTGGCATACTGCAGAACGAAGGAAACGGCCTTGTGTTCGACCGACCATGGTGGAAACGGGATCCTGTTCATCGGGAGGGGTCTGGCGTACCCAAAAAATGGAGGAAATGGACCTCCTACGGTCGAAACGGGGTCCTGTTGATCGGGAGGGGTGTGGCGTACCGCAAAACGGAGGAAACAGACTTGTGTTGGAGCACTACGGTCGAAACGGGGGTCCTGTTCATCGGGAGGGGTGTGGCGTACCGCAAAACGGGACTCCACAGGATACTGTTCATCTCCACCGTCGACCTCCTCCAGCCTCCACGGGCTACTGTTCATCCACCGTCGACCTCCTCTAGCCTCCACCTGTGACTTTTCATCCACGGGCTCCTGTTCATCCAGCCTCCAACGCGCACTCCTCCACCGGCTACTGTTCAACCAGCCCTCTCCCCGGGGGTCCTATTTGATACGTCTCCAACGTATCTATAATTTATGAAGTATTCATGCTATTATATTATCAACCTTGGATGTTTTATGTGCATTTATATGCTATTTTATATGATTTTTGGGACTAACCTATTAACCTAGTGCCCAGTGCCAGTTTCTGTTTTTTCCTTGTTTTTGAGTTTTATAGAAAAGGAATATCAAACGGAGTCCAATTGACGTGCCAATCTTTGACGATTTTTTATGGACCAAAAGAAGACCCCGGAGTAAAAGAGTTGGGCCAGGAGAGTCCCGGGGCGTCCACGAGGGTGGGGGCGCGCCCACCCCCCCCCCCCCCCCCCCCCCCAGGCGCGTGGGCCTGCCTCGTGGACGCCTCGGGCACCTCCTTGACGTGAGACCGACGCCAAAAATTCCTATAAATACAGAAACCTCGGAAAATTAACCTAGATCAGAAGTTCCGCCGCCGCAAGCCTCTGTAGCCACGAGAAATCAATCTAGGCCCTCTCTGGCACCCTGCCGGAGGGGGCCATCATCACCGGTTGCCATGGAGGAGTATCCCGAAGAGGCCATCATCGCCATGACGGCCAAGGACCAGAGGGAGAACCTTTCCCCATCTAGGGGGAGGCCATGGAGGAGGAAGCACAACGGGGAGAACCTCTCCTCCTCTCTCTTGGTGGCACCGGAGTGCCATTGAGAGGGGAATCATCGCCGCGGTGATCGTCTTCATCAACATCACCACCATCATCACCATCCTCATCTCTTTTACGCGGTTCACTCTCCCGCACCCCGCTGTAATCCCTACTTGAACATGGTGCTTTATGCCACATATTATGATCCAATGATGTGTTGCCATCCTATGATGTTTTGTGTAAATATCCTTTGTCTTTGGGTTGATTAATGATCTAGATTGGTACGAGTTGTATGTTTTATTTTGGTGTTGCCCTATGGTGCCCTCCGTGTCGCGCAAGCGTGAGGGATTTCCGCTGTAGGGTGTTGCAATACGTTCATGATTCGCTTATAGTGGGTTGGTGAGTGACTGAAACACAAACCCGAGTAAGGGGGTTGTTGCGTATGGGAATAAAGAGGACTTGATGCTTTAATGCTATGGTTGGGTTTCACCTTAATGATCTTTAGTAGTTGCGGATGCTTGCTAGAGTTCCAATCATAAGTGCATATGATCCAAGTAGAGAAAGTATGTTAGCTTATACCTCTCCATCATATGAAATTGCAATGACGACTATCGGTCTTGTTAACAATTGCCTAGGACAATTCCGCACACCGATCCATCACTATTCCACACTCGCTATTTATAATATTTAGTAACATATTCTAACTTTATGATAACAGCAGCTACTTTTATATTTTAGCTCTCCGATATCATACAAAGTTATCCACTTCATACCCACAACGAAGTTTTATTTCTCGTTGCTAGTTGGAAGCAAAAGTTCGGTGTACGTAGAGTCGTATCAGTGGAAGATAGGGCTTGAGAGAATATTGATCTTACCTTTAGCTCCTTGTGGGTTCGACACCCCATACTTATCACTTCCACCTTTGGAAATTGCTGCGATGATTCCTTGCACTTGGGGATTATCAAGCTCTTTTCTGGCGCCGTTGCCGGGGAGCAATAGCGTGGGGTTGATATTCTCGTGTGTGCTTGTTTGCTTTCTTCACTAAGTAGATTTTGTTTTTTTCCTTTTTGTTTCTGTTTAGTTGTGGGTGAAACATACAAAAAAAATAAAAGAATGAAAATGCAAAAAAAATTACTTGCCTCTCATGCCTAAAAAAGTTTTTCAAAAAGAGAAGCGATTGGAAAGTTATGCATTGAAGAAGTGAGGGTCGACCTTGAGCACTTGTGTTCATGCTCACGGAAACAATGTAGAATTTTTCATGGAATTTTCTCTGTAAATAATTATCCCCTTGTATATATCCATTGTATTATAAAAATAATGTGCCAAGCTTTGGTTTTAGGATGATTAGATTGCTTGTTTACTATGTGCAGAACAAAAACAGAAACTTCGGCTGTAGCGCGTGAT
The DNA here is from genome assembly GCF_002575655.3 of Aegilops tauschii subsp. strangulata. NCBI lineage: Eukaryota > Viridiplantae > Streptophyta > Magnoliopsida > Poales > Poaceae > Aegilops > Aegilops tauschii. The sequence goes on along the minus strand of NC_053041.3, from coordinate 91,531,752 downwards.
TTTACATTTCTTACTGGAAAGTCAAATGGATCTGAATTTTTTTTCACATTACTTCTGTACAAAATTTTCAAATTGTCAAATTTATTTCATAATTGTTTGAGTTACAGAAGTTTTCTAAACTTCCAGATTACTACAGACTGTCCTGTTTAAGACAGATTCTGTTTTTGATGCATTGCTTGCTTGTTTTGATGAAACTATCGATTTCTATCAGTGGATTAAGCCATGGAAAAGTTATATTACAGTAGCTATAATGCAAAAACATAAAAATGAATTGGTTTTCAACAGTGCTTAGAGTAGTGATTTGCTTTGTTATACTAACGAATCTCACAAAGTTTTTGTTAAGTTTTTGTGGATGAAGTGTTCGAAGAACGAGGAGTTACCGACGTGAGAAGAATAAAGAGAGGCAAGAGTTGAATCTTGGGGATGCCCAAGGCACCCCAAGTAAATATTTCAAGGATACTCAAGCATCTAAGCTTGGGGATGCCCCAGTTGGCATCCCATCTTTCTTCTTCAACAATTATCGGTATACCTCGGTTTTTGTTTTGTTCACATGATTTGTGTCCCTTGTGTTTTCCTTTTTCTTTAAGAACCATGCTAGTATGAGATGTCCCTTAATCAATTTATATAATACTTCATGTGCTTCACTTATATCTTTTAAGTATGATCCTATAGAATTGCTCTTTGTGCTTCACTTAAATCTTTTTGAGTATGGTTTTATAGAATGCTTCGTGTGCTTCACTTATATATTTTGAGCTTGGATATTGGTTAGTCTATATTAATTGTATAATGCTCCATGAACTTCACTTATATCTTTTGGAGTATGAATAATACTATCATCTAAAGCGGGTTTGGAAGAGTGTCAACTTTAGGAACTAATGATCCCGCTATTCCGAATGAGAAGAATTTTGCTTATGTGGAGAGTAGAAAAATTTCTATGCTTGTAGATCATGAAAAGAATGCTTTATGTGATGGTTATATTGTTGAATTCATTCATGATGCTACTGAAAATTATTATGAGGGAGGAATATATGCTTGTAGGAGTTGCAATAATATCAAGTTTCCTCTCTATGTGCTTAAAGTTTTGAAGTTATACTTGTTTTGCCTTCCTATGCTAGTTGATTCTTGTTCCTATAAATTGTGTGTTCACAAAATCCCTAGGCATAGGAAGTTGGTTAGATTCAAATGTGCTAGTGATATTCTTCATGATGCTCTATTTATGTTTCAATTCTTATCTTTTATGTGAGCATCATTGAAATCATCATGCCTAGCTAAAAGGCATTAAAGAAAAGCGCTTGTTGGGAGACAACCCAATATTTACCCTTACTGTTTTCGTGTGTTTACATGATTAAGCTACTGTAGTAATCATGTTTTATAGCTTTTTTTCAATAAAGTGCCAAGTAAGACCTTTGGGAAGACTTGGGTGAAAGTTAATGTGATCTTGCTGTAAAAAACAGAAACTTTGCACTCACGAGATTAGCTACCATTTTTTACAGACGAGTGCTTTTGAGTTGATTCTTTTTGAAGAAGATTAATAGACAAATTCCTCACGTCCACCAATTTATTTCATAATTGTTTGAGTAGCAGAAGTATGGTTAGTGTTCAGATCATTACAGACTGTTCTGTTTCTGACAGATTCTGTTTTCATTGCATAGTTTGCTTCTTTTCTAGTTTCTATGACTTATATTTCTCAATATAAATTGTAGAAATGATATGGTACAGTAGGCATTGTGTGAGAACAATTATGAACCTTGTCTTTGACAGTACCAAAGTGAATGGTTTACTCTTTATCATACTAACCTAACTCACGAAGTTCCGTTAAGTTTTGTGTGTTTGAAGTTTTCAAGCTTTGGGTGAGATATCGATATGAGGAGAATAAGGAGTGGAAAGACCCTAATCTTGGGGATGCAAGAGGCACCCCAAGGTAATATTCAAGGAAGACTCAAGCGCCTAAGCTTGGGGATGCCCCGGAAGGCATCCCCTCTTTCGTCTTCAAAACTATAGGTATGCCTTACTCGGAGCTATATTTTTATTCGTCACATGATATTGTTTTGCTTGGAGCGTATTTTCAATTTTACTTGCTGTTTGAATAAAATCATTGGATCTGAATTATTAAACAAAAAATAATCCTCCCATGGCTAGTTAGTTATTTGAATACTCAGTGTCCTTCACTATTATCTTTTGGAGTAGTTTGTCATTTACTCACGTGCTTCACGTATATCCTATGAGCAAATGGTTGAATAATTGAATATCATAAATCAAAATTTATATATGTTTCATATGCTTATACCATGGGGAGTAATGACTTCACATAGAATAAGTATAGGTAGTAACTTATTGAAAGTTAGCAAACGTAGAATTGGTCACTTGAACAATTCATGAAAGAATATTGAAGGAAGAGAGATTTCACATATAAATATACTATCTTGGACATCTTTTGTAATTGTGGGCACTCATTAAAATATGACATGCTAAAAGGTTGATGTCAGACAAGGAAGACAATGCAATGGGTTATGTTTTCTTATATCCGAAATAAAGTATATTGTCTTGGATCATCCAACATGTTGAGCTTGCTTTTCCCCCTCATGCTAGCCAAATTCTTTGCACCAAGTAGAGATACTACTTGTGCTTCCAAACATTCCTTAAACCAGTTTTGCCATGAGAGTCCACCATACCTACCTATGGATTGAGTAAGATCCTTCAAGTAAGTTGTCATTGGTGCATGCAATAAAAATTTCCCTCTAAATATGTATGATCTATTAATGTGGAGGAAATAAGCTTTATACGATCTTGTGATGTGGAAGAAATAAAAGCGACGGACTGCATAATAAAGGTCCATATCACAAGTGGCAATATAAAGTGACGTTCTTTTGCATTAAGATTTTGTGCATCCAACCATAAAAGCGCATGACAACCTCTGCTTCCCTCTGCGAAGGGCCTATCTTTTACTTTTATCTTCTACCCTTATGCAAGAGTCATGGTGATTTTCACCTTTCCTTTTTACATTTTATCCTTTGGCAAGCACATTGTGTTGGAAAGAAGTTTGATGAACTATTATTGTTGACATTACCCTTGAGGTAAAAGGTTGGGAGGCGAATTTATAAGCCCCTATCTTTCTCTATGTCCAATTAAAACTTTGAACCCATAAATATCACGTGAGTGTTAGTAATTGTGAAAGACTAAATGATAGTTGAGTATGTGGAGTTTGCTAAATCAAAGATCTGACATAGACCCTTCCTGAAAATAAGATGAATTGCAATTGTTTGATGACTGAGAATATAGTTTGTTAGTTTCAAGAAAGTTCATAATCTATGCTTTAACATGTGAATAGCTTGTTACTTGATCATGAAAAGTTTTATGAAGATGAGCTACTTTATGATATATAATGATGCTATAAAAAGTGATTGAAACTATCATTGATGAAACTTATGCACTTGCTAGCATTCACACTTCATAAGTTATTTCTTTTATCATTTACCTACTTGAGGACGAGCAGGAATTAAGCTTGGGGATGCTGATACGTCTCCAACGTATCTATAATTTATGAAGTATTCATGCTATTATATTATCAACCTTGGATGTTTTATGTGTATTTATATGCTATTTTATATGATTTTTGGGACTAACCTATTAACCTAGTGCCCAGTGCCAGTTTCTGTTTTTTCCTTGTTTTTAAGTTTTACAGAAAAGGAATATCAAATGGAGTCCAATTGACGTGCCAATTTTGATGATTTTTGATGGACCAAAAGAAGAACCCGGAGTAAAAGAGTTGGGCCAGGAGAGTCCCGGGGCGTCCACGAGGGTGGGGGCGCGCCCACCCCCTCCCCTCCCAGGCGTGTGGGCCTGCCTCGTGGACACCTCGGGCACCTCCTTGACGTGAGACCGACGCCAAAAATTCCTATAAATACAGAAACCTCGGAAAATTAACCTAGATCGGAAGTTCCGCCGCCGCAAGCCTCTGTAGCCACGAGAAATCAATCTAGGCCCTCTCTGGCACCCTGCCGGAGGGGGCCATCATCACCGGTGGCCATGGAGGAGTATCCCGGAAGGGCCGTCATCGCCATGACGGCCAAGGACCAGAGGGAGAACCTTTCCCCATCTAGGGGGAGGCCATGGAGGAGGAAGCACAACGGGGAGAACCTCTCCTCCTCTCTCTTGGTGGCACCGGAGTGCCATTGAGAGGGGAATCATCGCCGCGGTGATCGTCTTCATCAACATCACCACCATCATCACCATCCTCATCTCTTTTACGCCGTCCACTCTCCCGCACCCCGCTGTAATCCCTACTTGAACATGGTGCTTTATGCCACATATTATGATCCAATGATGTGTTGCCATCATATGATGTTTTGAGTAGATATCCTTTGTCTTTGGGTTGATTGATGATCTAGATTGGTACGAGTTGTATGTTTTATTTTGGTGATGTCCTATGGTGCCCTCCGTGTCGCGCAAGCGCGAGGGATTTCCGCTGTAGGGTGTTGCAATACGTTCATGATTCTCTTATAGTGGGTTGGTGAGTGACTGAAACACAAACCCGAGTAAGGGGGTTGTTGCGTATGGGAATAAAGAGGACTTGATGCTTTAATGCTATGGTTGGGTTTCACCTTAATGATCTTTAGTAGTTGCGGATGCTTGCTAGAGTTCCAATCATAAGTGCATATGATCCAAGTAGAGAAAGTATGTTAGCTTATGCCTCTCCCTCATATGAAATTGCAATGATGACTATCGGTCTTGTTAACAATTGCCTAGGACAATTCCGCACACCGATCCATCACTATTCCACACTCGCTATTTATAATATTTAGTAATATATTCTAACTTTATGATAACATCACCTACTTTTATATTTTAGCTCTCCGATATCATACAAAGTTATCCACTTCATACCCACAACGTAGTTTTATTTCTCGTTGCTAGTTGGAAGCAAACGTTCGGTGTACGTAGAGTCGTATCAGTGGCAGATAGGGCTTGAGAGAATATTGATCTTACCGTTAGCTCCTTGTGTGTTCGACACTCCATACTTATCACTTCCACCTTTGGAGATTGTTGCGATGATTCCTTGCACTTGGGGATTATCACTGTTCAACCACCCCTCCACGGGCTACTGTTCATCCAGCCCTCCACCGGCTACTGTTCAACCAGCCCTCCACCGGCTACTATTCAACCAGCCCTCCACGGGGTCCTGTTCATCCAGCCCTCCACAGGGTCCTGTTCATCCACCGGCTCGATCGATCGGGGTACTGGTCATCCAGCGACAACGGCCTCTACTACCACGGGTTCCTGTTCATCCAACCCCCACCGGGAACTGTTCGTCCAAACCCCCCAACAACGCTCACTGTTCATCCAGAGGCAGCATTGATCGGCTTCAGTTAGCAGCAGTAGCGAAGGAATCACTCGGGTTCAGTTAACATCATGGGATCGATCGATCGCTCGGGTTCAGTGTAACGCGTAGCCTGCAGTGCAATCGCTCGTGTTCAGTTAGAGCCCAACGCCTCGCACCCACGCGCGTACGTGTACGAGAGAAACGCGCATCGCTCGGCCCCCGACCACCCACCGTAACTGGGAGCTCCCCGATATTTTCCGCGCCCTTGATTCTACCATGGTTTTTTCCGTCATGGACGGCCCAAAGAATGTCATGCAGCTGCGACTCCGGCCCGCCCAGGACGAAAAGCCCAGTTTCTGTCATGATTTTTTGTCATAGAAGTAGGAGCCCACCACATCTATGATGATACCGGGTTTTGTCACAATTATCGTCATAGAAGTGTCATAAGTATGACGGAAAAAAATTCGTTCGGCCCAAAATGTCACGGATGTGTCTTTTTTTGTAGTGAGGTAGTGGATCTATTTGAATGAGTGGTGACGCCGGCTGACAATGTAAGGTTGTGTGCTCCGTTCACGGATCAGGAGATCTCATGCAGTGTTCCAGATCGGGCCTTTGAAGGCACCAGGCCCAGATGGATTTCCCGCATGGTTCTTGTTGGGGAACGCAGTAATTTCAAAAAAATTCCTACGCACACGCAAGATCCATCTAGGTGATGCATAGCAACGAGAGGGGAGAGTGCTGTCCATGTACCCTCGTAGACCGTAAGCGGAAGCGTTATGACAACATGGTTGATATAGTCGTACATCTTCACGATCCGACCGATCCTAGCACCGAAAGTACGGCACCTCTGTGATCTGCACACGTTCAGCTCGGTGACGTACCACAAACTCTAGATCTAGATGAGGCCGAGGAAGAGTTTTGTCAGCACGACGGTGATGATGAAGTTACCGACGTAGGGCTTCGCCTAAGCACTACAACGATATGACCGAGGTGGAAATCTGTGGAGGGGGGCACCGCACACGGCTAAGACAACTGTCAACTTGTGTGTCCTAGGGTGCCCCCTGCCCCCGTTTATAAAGGAGCAAGGGGGGCCGGCCAGCCCTATGGGCGCGCCAAGGAGGGGAGGAATCCTCCTCCTAGTAGGAGTAGGATTCCTCCTTTCCTAGTCCTACTAGGAGGGGGAAGGAAGGAGAGGGAGAGAGGGAGGGAAAGAGGGGGCGCCGCCCCCCTCCTTGTCCAATTCAGACTCCTCAAGGGGAGGTGCGGCCAGCCCTAAGGCCCCCTCCTCTCTCTCTCACAAGGCCCATGTTGGCCCATTAGTTCCCCCGGGGGTTCCGATAACCCCCCAGCACTCCGATAATTATCCAGTGACCCCCGGAACTCATCCGGTGTCCGAATATAGTCATCCAATATATCAATCTTTATGTCTCGACCATTTCGAGACTCCTCGTCATGTCCGTGATAACATCTGGGACTCCAAACTACCTTCGGTACATCAAAACACATAAACTCATAATACCGATCGTCACCGAACGTTACGCGTGCGGACCCTACGGGTTCGAGAACTATGTAGACATGACCGAGACTCATCTCCGGTCAACAACCAATAGCGGAACCTGGATGCTCATATTGGTTCCTACATATTCTACGAAGATCGTTATCGGTCAAACCGCATAACAACATACGTTATTCCCTTTGTCATCGGTATGTTACTTGCCCGAGATTCGATTGTCGGTATCTCAATACCTAGTTCAATCTCGTTACCGGGAAGTCTCTTACTCAGTCCATAATGCATCATCCCGTAACTAACTCATTAGTCACATTGCTTGCAAGGCTTATAGTGATGTTGCATTACCGAGAGGGCCCAGAGATACCTCTCCGATACATGGAGTGACAAATCCTAATCTTGATCTATGCCAACCCAACAAACACCATCGGAGACACCGGTATTGCATCTTTATAATCACCCAGTTACGTTGTGATGTTTGATAGCACACAAGGTGTTCCTCCGGTATTCGGGAGTTGCATAATCTCATAGTCAGAGGAACATGTATAAGTCATGAAGAAAGCAATAGCAATAAAACTTAACGATCATTATGCTAAGCTAATGGATGGGTCTTGTCCATCACATCATTCTCCTAATGATGTGATCACATTCGTCAAATGACAACACATGTCTATGGTCAGGAAACTTAACCACCTTTGATTAACGAGCTAGTCTAGTAGAGGCACACTAGGGACACTTTGTTTTGTCTATGTATTCACACATGTAACAAGTTTCCGGTTAATACAATTCTAGCATGAATAATAAACATTTATCATGATAAAAGGAAATAAATAATAACTTTATTATTGCCTCTAGGGCATATTTCCATCAGTCTCTCACTTGCACTAGAGTCAATAATGTAGTTCACATCGCCATGTGATTTACCACCAATAGTTCACATCACCATGTAATTAACACCTAAAGGGTTTACTAGAGTCAATAATCTAGTTCACATTGCCATGTGATTAACAGCCAAATAGTACTAAGGTGTGATCATGTTTTGCTTGTGAGAGAAGTTTAGTCAACGGGTCTGCCACATTCAGATCCGTATGTATTTTGCAAATTTCTATGTCTACAATGCTCTGCAAGGAGCTACTTTAGCTAATTGCTCCCACTATCAATATGTATCTGGATTGTGACTTAGAGTCATCCAGATTGGTGTCAAATCTTGCATCGACGTAACTCTTTACGACGAACTCTTTATCAACTCCATAACCGAGAAATATTTCCTTAGTTCTCTAAGGATAATTTTGACCGCTGTCCAGTGATCTACTCCTAGATCAAAATTGTACTCCCTTGCCAAACTCAGGGCAGGGTATACAATAGGTCTGGTACACAGCATGGCATACTTTATAGAACCTATGGCTGAGGCATAGGGAATGACTTTCATTCTCTCTCTATCTTCTGCCGTGGTTGGGCTTTGAGTCTTACTCAACTTCACACCTTGCAACACTGGAAAGAACTCTTTCTTTCACTGTTCCATTTTGAGCTACTTCAAAAACTTGTCGAGGTATGTACTCATTGAATAAACTTATCAAGCGTCTTGATCTATCTCTATAGATCTTAATGCTCAATATGAAAGTAGCTTCACCGAGGTCTTTCTTTGAAAAACTCCTTTCAAACACTCATTTATGCTTTCTAGAAAATTCTACATCATTTCCCATCGACAATATGTCATTCACATATACTTATTAGAAAGGCTGTAGTGCTCCCACTCACTTTCTTGTAAATACAGGCTTCACCGCAAGTCTCTATAAAACTATATGCTTTGATCAACTCATCAAAGCGTATATTTCAACTCTGAGATGCTTGCACCAGTCCATAGATAGATCGCTAGACCTTTGCACACTTTGTTAGCACCTCTAGGATCACAAAACCTTCTGGTTGCATCATATACAACTCTTCTTTAAGAAATCCATTAAGGAATGCAGGTTTGACATCCATTTGTCAAATTTCATAAAATGCAGCAATTGCCAACATGATTCGCACAGACTTTTAAGCATCGATACAAGTGAGAAAATCTCATCGTAGTAAACACCTTGAACTTGTCAACAACCTTTTTCGATAATTCGAGCTTTGTAGATAGTATCACTACTATCAGCTTCCGTCTTCCTCTTGAAGATCCATTTATTCTTAATGGCTTGCCGATCATCGGGCAAGTCCACCAAAGTCCACACTTTGTTCTCATATATGGATCCTATCTCAGATTTCATGGCCTCAAGCCATTTTGCGGAATCTGGGCTCATCATCGCTTCCTCATAGTTCATAGGTTCGTCATGGTCAAGTAACATGACCTCCAGAATAGGATTACCATACCACTCTGGTGCGGATCTTACTCTGATTGACCTACGAGGTTCGGTATTAAATTGATCTGAAGTTTCATGATCATCATCATTAGCTTCCTGACTAATTGGTGTAGGAATCACTGGAACTGATTTCTATGATGAACTACTTTCCAATTTAGGAGAAGGTACAATTACCTCATCAAGTTCTACTTTCCTCCCACTCACTTCTTTCGAGAGAAACTCCTTCTCTAGAAAGGATCCACTCTTAGCAACAAAGATCTTGCCTTCGGATCTGTGATAGAAGGTGTCGGTGTCAAAACCGGCGGATCTCGGGTAGGGGGTCCCGAACTGTGCGTCTAAGGCGGATGGTAACAGGAGGCGGGGGACACGATGTTTACCCAGGTTTGGGCCCTCTCGATGGAGGTAATACCCTACTTCCTGCTTGATTGATCTTGATGATATGAGTATTACAAGAGTTGATCTACCACGAGATCGTAGAGGCTAAACCCTAGAAGCTAGCCTATGGTATGATTGTTGTTGTCCTACGGACTAAACCCTCTGGTTTATATAGACACCGGAGGGGGCTAGGGTTACACAGAGTCGGTTACAAGGGAGGAGATCTACATATCCGTATTGCCAAGCTTGCCTTCCACGCCAAGGAGAGTCCCATCCGGACACGGGACGAAGTCTTCAATCTTGTATCTTCATAGTCCAACAGTCTGGCTAAAGGATATAGTCCGGCTGTCTGAGGACCCCCTAATCCAGGATTCCCTCAGTAGCCCCTAAACCAGGCTTCAATGTCGATGAGTCCGGCGCGCAGATTGTCTTCGGCATTGCAAGGCGGGTTCCTCCTCCGAATACTCCGTAGAATATTTCAAACACAAGGATAGTGTCCAGCTCTACAAAACAAATTACGCATACCATCATAGAAAGAATAATATTTCCAAAAATCTAATCTGGCGACACATTCTGCAGCGTGACATCACACCACGGCCCTGGTCATTATTCGAACCGTTTTTCTCAACCAGCTACTGCACATATTGCGAGGCGGTTTTCTTGGCACGTCTTGTCGAAGCAGAGATCGTGTCCCCTTATCACGGGATTCTCATCAATACGGGTGTGGGTAACCCAACCGCGCCATCAATTACGGCGCTTGGGGAATACCCGACTTTACCAGGCTGGCGGGAGGCGCATAGTTTCTTCCGCCTTTATAAAGTGACAAGGATTCACCTTTCTCACCCACACCCTCTTCCCCCTTGCTCATCCATTCTTGCGCACTCGAGCTCCAGCACCCAAGTTCGCATTTTCTCCTCAATCCACTCCAAGCATGTCCGGAGCGGGAGGCAAGTGGATGGTCTCCTCCATCACAGAGGAGGACATCAAAAAGCTACGAGGAGCGGATATCTGGCCGTGGATATCGCACACCGTTTGCCAGATGAGGGGCAGATCGTCCTGACTCCAGAACCCCATGAGAGGGTGGTTTTCTTACCCACTTCTTCCGCGGACTGGGATTTCCCCTCCACCCGTTTGTCCGCGGGCTCATGTTCTACTACGGGCTGGATTTTCACGATCTGGCCCCCAATTTCATCCTCAACATCTCGACGTTTATCATCGTGTGCGAGGCCTTTCTCCGCATCAAGCCCCACTTCGGCCTGTGGCTCAAGACCTTCAATGTTAAACCGAAGCTGGTGGTCGGCCAGCAAGCGGAGTGCAGAGCCGCCATGGTGGGCAAAATGCCCAACGTCACCTGGCTCGAAGGCTCCTATGTGGAGACCATAAAGGGGTGGCAATCGGGGTGGTTCTACATCACAGAGCCGCGCGACACCAACTGGGTGGCGGCCCCGAATTTCGATCCGAAATCCCCATGCGGCTCACCTCCTGGAAGGAGAAGGGCCTGTCCTGGGGTTCCCCGGTAGAGCTGACCGGACTCCAGACATGCATCAAAAACATGATGAGCAAGAAAATCAAGCTCATCAACGTGGTCCTAGTCATGCTCTTCCGCCGGATCCTCCCGTGTCAAAGACGGGCATTCAATTTGTGGGACTTCGACCCGGCCGAGCACCAGACGCTGCGAGAGCTCTTCGACACGACGCACAAGGACGTCTGGAAGGTGCTGTTCGAGGGCGCCGAGGTACCTCCTCCCCTTACCGAGGACCGCGGACTCAGCGCAAAGCGCCCTGCCAATCTGGTAAGTCTTTGATATCTCATAAGATGTTCATTTTCCCCAGCTTAACCATGCGCGGGATATAAGTCTCCATGCTATTTAACAGGACTGGGTAGAGACAGCGGAGCAGATCGATTGTCCAGCCCCCCTACCCAAAGATCTAGGAGATGCTCTCCTAACGAAGATGCTGGTTCCGGCGCCCTATGAGGTGCCGGCGAAGAAGGCCAAGAAGAAGGCCACGGGGACCAGGAAGGGTCTCCGGCGCAAGGTTATATCGGACTCATCGTCTGAAAACACCGAGGCGCACTCTTCCCACGAGAATGAGGAGGAGGAAGAGGAAAGTTCTCCCCCCCCCCCCCCCCCGCCGGGGGAGACAAGAAAAGGAAGGCCGCCCCATTCGGGGAGGCCGAAGGGTCCAAGAAGGGAAGGACCCTCCTCCCGGACTGCTCCACGACGGCCGCCTATAGCGACGACGAGTGGTTGCCCAGGGACAAGCCCCTGGCGAAGTTGTAAGTATACGGATACCATAATAATTCCTGGTAATGCTTATTGTACTATTTCTTATCACGCTGAGCGCGATTATGCAGCCCCTCCCGAGCCCACATCGACGTAGCTTCGTCGGATGATTCTTTGGGCCCGTCGAACCTGAACAGCGATTCACTTCCGACCGCCTCCTCCCCTCGCCCTACGGACAACGTCGAGGTGTTGTCTCAAAGGGCACCGAACCGAGGGGAGGTAGTCCTGGAGGCACCTTAAGGCGACATCCCGGACACTGGGCGCAAGGGGAGCAAGACTCCCAAGGGGTCCGATGACGGGGGCAGCAAATTCGGCCCCCAGCCGAATACTGCGCCGGAACCTCCAGCGGTTCCGGGCTCTGTCAGGCGACCCCTCACTAAGGGGGGCGAGCCATCTGTGCTGATGACCTCTGTCCAACCAGAGGCATCGGACAACTTGCTGGAAGCACTTCGCGGCGCTTCCATTGATGAAGAGCACCGCACTATCATGAGTGCGGTGGTCAAGAAGGTTCGGTCTGCCAAGAGCGGACTAACTGAAGCCTGTGCCAGCCTCCTAACAGGCTTTGAGGTAAGTAATCAAATTATAAGGAAATGTTACAGCATAGACAGTAGCCTCTGATGCTATGTGCGGTGTTTCGCGAAGAAAGGCCGAATAGAGGATCAAATAATAATCGCAGGAGTCTAATCAGAATATGTCTATGTGCATAAGCAGGCTTCGCTGCTGGCTGCTGCTGCACGTACTGCGGAGGTTGCCGCACTGAAGCAGGACCTTGAGCGGTCCAAGGAAGAGCTCGGCCTTACCAAGAGGCAGCTCGAAGAGAACAAAGGTAAGTGATACCCCGTCTGTATATTATAAAGAAAAATTTGGTTTTGGAATAATAGGATCGTCATGAATTGTGCTAGGTGCCACGACCGAAGTGGCGGCCCTGCAGAAGGCGCTGTCCGAGGTCGAAGACAAAGCGGCCAAGGAGCGCATCGAGCGAGAAAAGCAAGAAGCCCAAGTAGGCAAGGTGCAGCAAGAGCTCCAGGCTCTCGCCGAAAAGCATGAGTCCTTGGAGCGTGACTCTAAGACGCAAGGGTCCGAGCTTGCGAAGGCCCTCGAAAGCGCACAACTTGCCAACGCCGAAGCCCAAAAGGCCCTCCAGGAAATTGAGGCGGTTAAGAAGATAGCAGCGGGTAAGGCATTATGCAGAGCAAGCATGTGAAGGAAACTTTCTTTTTACTTACCCGAGTTCGGAGCTCTCCGGGAGCGTTCGCAGATCTGCCCTGCAGTGTGTCGGATGCCGTGGAGTTCTACCGGGCTGAGGAGAGGAGCTTGATGGAGAAGTTGTTCTGGTCTAAGTATACTGGGACCGAACACCCAATGACCTTGAGCGACCAGCTGAAGCAACTGGTCGAGCTCCACAAGGCGGCCGAACATGCCATGAATGGTCTTATAGTCCGGATGTGGCCTGGCGAGCCCCTGCCTGATAGCTACTTCGGTCTGGTGAGGCGGCTTGTGAATGCCTGCCCACGGCTTGAAGTCATAAAGCATTTTGTCTGCATCGAGGGTGCGCACAGGGCTTTTGCCCGGGCGAAGGTGCACTGGGCGAAGCTGGACACCGAGAAGCGGTGAAGGAGGCTCCGCCGGAAGGCAAGGAGCATCGCCACCCCGAAATGTATTATAACAGTGTCCTGAAGGGTGCTCGCCTTGTGGTGGATGAATGTGTGAAGGATGTAATATTTGAATAAATGTAATCATGCGATCCTGTAATATGAAACGAGTTCATTTGCGCTATGCAACGCTTGTGAATTTAAAATATTACCTTCTGTGCGGCCGTTTATAAAATCTGAGAGTTGGCCAGTCGTCGGCTTCTGCCCCCATGTAACTAGTACTGGGGTGTTCGGGATAAATCTGAGCACTCTTTATCCCAGTTTTGGGTCCTTCGAGGGAGGTGTTCAGCACAACGAACTAGGCAATCGGACTATAAGGCTTTATCACTCTCACTTAGCCATAGAAGTCTACAATTTAAAATTTTGGCGAAGCCCCTAGTATTCGGAAGGCCGAATTTGGGGCGCTATATACGCCTAAGTCGGGCAAGGCCGACTCCTCGCCCGAAGCGGAAAAAGTCTTTAAGGACTTGAGACCTCTCGAAGAGAGACCAGCTCTCGCCTCATCATGACAGTCAGTTTTCGGCTTTCTCTACTGAGGTGCTCGTCCGGAAGAACCGGGACACAATCGCAGTAGTTCTCCCAGCGCTACCTTAGCCGATATTGCGGAACGTAAGGTACCAAAACATGGGAGCCGGGCAAACCCAACTATTGACCCAAGACATGATTCAGAGCTGATGCATATAATCCTATAAGTTCGGGGTGCCGCACTGTCGAAAGTGTTCGGACTTCTCACGCCGTGTTATGGGGTATACTGAAGCCCCTGGCGTACCGGTCGTACCAGAATGTACGGGTGCAATTTGTCGTAAATAAACAGACAAGAGAAAAAGGAAAGGATAATGTAATAATAGACTAACGATATGCATTGTTATTAAATAATACGTCGAAGCGTATGGATACAAGTAGTGCAATAAGCAAAAAAAAGGACTATTTGACATGTCCTATCGAAGGGCAAGCTGCGTATGGGTATTTAAAACAGGTATTTCGATCGTTATCAGAGACCACCTGGGGATTCCCTTGAACGTCTTAGCTTCTTGCCTCCTTGGTATTTCCTTCCCGTAATGCGTCCAGCAATCAAACTGCCGAAAAGGGCTTCCGGAGAGTAAGGTCCTGAAAGAGAGAAAATTATTAAGGTATACAGCCCCTAGGGCGGTTGAGCCGCATTGTGGGACGTGTCCTGGTCGTGCCTCCGCCTATGCCCATGGTATTTTTAATGCGTAATTATGTACGTGCGGCACAGATTTCGTCACTTGACTGGGACTAGGACGGAGGACGAATTGCTAGGCGAGCTCTGAACGTGCCAGGCGATCCTGTTGGAGGTTATTCCGGACTCGCTTGAAGGTGTCCGGGGGCTTTATCGCCGAATTGGCGGTTTTCCTTGAAAGGCTGCTTTGTGCTTCTGCTGCGAGGGCCGCAGTGTGCTCCTGCGTGTGGAGCGAGCGTTCTGTGTTTCCATTGACTGTTATAACCCCCCAAGGTCCTCGCATCTTGAGCTTGAGGTATGCATAATGTGGCACCGCATTGAATCTGGCAAATGCGGTTCATCCGAGCAGATAGCCACTGCGGAATGGGACGATATCGAAGATTAACTCCTCGCTTCGGAAGTTGTCAGGAGATTCGAAGACCACTTCCAGTGTGATTGAGCCCGTGCAGCGGGCCTCTACACCTGAGATGACACCTTTAAAGGTGGTTTTAGTGGGTTTGATCCTCGAGGGGTCTATACCCATTTTGCGCACTTTATCCTGATAAAGCAGGTTCAGGCTGCTGCCGCCGTCCATAAGGACTCGGGTGAGGTGAAATCCGTCAATGATGGGATCAAGTACCAATGCGGCAGAACCGCCATGACGGATACTAGTGGGGTGGTCCCTACGATCGAAAGTGATCGGACAGGAAGACCATGGGTTGAACTTTGGGGCAACTGGCTCCATCGCGTAGACGTCCCTTAGTGCACGCTTCCGTTCCCTCTTGGGAATATGGGTTGCGTATATCATGTTCACCGTTTTCACTTGGGGAGGAAATTTCTTCTATCCTCCTGTGTTCGGCGGCCGGGACTCATGCTCATCCTCGCTATGCAGCTCCTTTTCCTTGTTTTCGGTATTCAACTTGCCGGCCTGCTTGAACACCCAGCATTCTTTGTTGGTGTGATTGGCTGGCTTATCGGGGGTGCCATGAATTTGACACGAGCGATCGAGTATGCGGTCCAAACTAGATGGGCCCGGATTGCATCTTTTGAACGGCTTCTTCCGCTGACCGGATTTAGAGTCACTGAATTCGGCATTAACTGTCGTGTCTTCGGCGTTGTCATCGTTGTTGCGGCGCTTGTGTCTGTTGCGACGTGGTCTGCCGTTAGAGTCACTGAACGGGCCCGGATTGCTTCTTTTGAACGGCTTCTTCCGCTGACCGGATTTAGAGTCACTGAATTCGGCATTAACTGTCGTGTCTTCGGTGTTGTCACCGTTGTTGCGGTGCTTGTGTCTGTTGCGACGTGGTCTGCCGTTACTACCTTTGGCATCTGAATTGCCATGACTTCTTGATGTGTTGTTGCTGCGAGCCAGCCAGCTGTCCTCGCCCGCGCAAAAGTGGGTCATGAGTGTCGTGAGGGCTGCCATGGACTTCGGCTTCTCTTGGCCGAGGTGTCGGGCAAGCCACTCGTGCTGGATGTTATGTTTAAATGCCGCTAAGGCCTCGGCATCCGGACAGTCGACAATTTGGTTTTTCTTAGTTAGGAACCTGGTCCAGAATTTCCTGGCCGATTCCCCTGGCTGCTGAGTTATGTGGCTCAAGTCATCAGCATCCGGTGGTTGCACATAAGTGCCCTGGAAGTTGTCAAGGAATGCATCTTCCAAATCCTCCCAACTGCCAATGGAGTGTGCTGGCCAGCTATTTAGCCAATGCCGAGCTGGTCCTTTGAGTTTTAGTGGGAGGTACTTGATGGCATGTAGATCATCACCGCAAGCCATGTGGATGTGTAGGAGGAAATCCTCTATCCATACCGCGGGATCTGTTGTACCATCATATGATTCAATGTTTATGGGTTTAAAGCCCTCTGGGAATTCGTGATCCATTACTTCATCAGTGAAGCATAGGGGGTGTGCGGCGCCTCTGTGCCGGGCTATATCACGACGCAGTTCATACGAGTCTTGTCTGCTGTATTCGGCCCGGCCGGATTTGCTTTTAGCGTGTCCGGCGTGATGGTCATCGTCCCGCATTTGGGCGCACCCCCGTGATCCGTAGATCGATCTTTCATGTTTTGCTTTCTTTTCCAATACGTCGCGCAGGTCCCGCGTGTTGCCCCGGTCCTTGGTATTTTTGTTTGAGTGGCGGCGGGGTGCGGGCTGGACTTCGGGCTGATGTGCCTCTCTGTCTCGGCCACGAGGTGGCCGATCAGCCGCATCATACGCTGGTGATGTGGGTTTCAATGCTTCCTCCTCGAGTTGGGGTAGCAACCTGCGCTTTGGGTAACTCTTGGTTGGGCGCTCGAGTTCGTATTCCTCGGCCGCCAGGACTTCAGTCCATCTATCCGCTAGCAGATCTTGATCAGCTCGAAGCTGTTGTTGCTTTTTCTTCAGGCTGTTTGCTGTGGCTATAAGCCGGCGCTTGAAGCGCTCCTGCTCGACGGGATCCTCAGGCATGATAAATTCTTCGTTGCTGAGGCTCACTTCGTCTTCGGAGAGAGGCATGTAATTGTCATCCTCTGATTCTCCGTTTACTGCCTGTTCCGGAGGGCTAGCTTGTCCATCATCCCGCTCGAGGTCTGGCTGGAGGGGATTGTTGTCGTCTTCGGCACTATCCGGAGCGTTATTGTCTCTTGTGCTGGTATCGCTGCTTTTGCTATGGCGGGACTTATATCGGCGCCACTGACGTCGGTGCTTGGATTGATTCTTGGAGGGATTATCCTCCGTTGTCTTATTGCCATCGCCTTCTTTGGGGGTGTCCACCATGTATATATCATATGATGAGGTGGCAGTCCAGCGCCTTGTGGGCAGTGGTTCTTGTTCGACTCCTGCATCGTCGTCCATACCGTCGATGTCTTTGGAGCCGAAGTCGAGCATGTCGGTTAAATCGTCGACAGTGGCTACTAAGTGGGTGGTGGGTGGGGAGCAAATTTCTTCGTCGTCCGCATCCCATTCTAGCCGAACATAGTTCAGCCAAGGGTCTGCTGACAAGGAGAGAGACCTCAACGAGTTTAGCACATCGCCAAAGGGTGAGTGCTAAAAGATATCCGCGGAGGTAAACTACATGATCAGTGCCCAATCGGATTCGATAGGCATGGACGCAGGCGGCTCAGAGCCCATGGCCGGGGACGAATCCAACGGTTCGGCAACACGGGTCTCGTAGGAGGTGAAGTTAGTATTCGGCTCTATCGCTGCTGAGTGTGCGGCCTCCGTGGCGGGGTCAATCCACCCGTCCTCGGATGGCGCAATTTGTTCCGGATTAAGGGCCGGAGTAGTTGCAGGTGTGATCTCCCGAACACTGTCCGACGGTAGAGCTAAGTCATGCTCGTCGTGATTGTGCGGCGCACCTGACATGGGCTCGAATCCGTCGAAGATCAAGTCTCCGCGGATGTCGGCAGTATAGTTCAAGTTTCCAAACTGACCCGATGGCCAGGGGCGTAGCTCTCGATCTGCTCCAGATGGCCAAGAGAGTTGGCCCGCAGTGCGAAGCCGCCGAATACGAAGATCTGTCCGGGGAGGAAAACCTCACCCTGGATCGCATCGTTGCCGATGATCGAAGGAGCCATCTAGCCTTACAGTGACGGCACAGTGGAACTCTCAATGAAAGCACCAATGTCGGTGTCAAAACCGGCGGATCTCTGGTAGGGGGTCCCGAACTGTGCGTCTAAGGCGGATGGTAACAGGAGGCGGGGGACACGATGCTTAACCAGGTTCGGGCCCTCTCGATCGAGGTAATACCCTACTTCCTGCTTGATTCATCTTGATGATATGAGTATTACAAGAGTTGATCTACCACGAGATCGTAGAGGCTAAACCCTAGAAGCTAGCCTATGGTATGATTGGTGTTGTCCTACGGACTAAACCCTCCGGTTTATATAGACACCGGAGGGGGCTAGGGTTACACAGAGTCGGTTACAAGGGAGGAGATCTACATATTCGTATTGCCAAACTTGCCTTCCACGCCAAGGAGAGTCCCATTCGGACACAGGACGAAGTCTTCAATCTTGTATCTTCCTAGTCCAACAGTCCGGCTAAAGGATATAGTCCGGCTGTCCGAGGACCCCCTAATCCTGGATCCCTCAGAAGGTGTACCCAATAGTTTCTTTTGGGTATCCTATGAAGACGCATTTCTCCAATTTGGGTTCGAGCTTATCAGGTTGAAGCTTTTCGCATAAGCATCGCAGACCCAAACTTTAAGAAACAACAGCTTAGGTCTATTGCTAAACCACAGTTCATACGGTGTCGTCTCAACGGATTTGGATGGTGCCCTATTTAACGGGAATGCAGCTGTCTCTAATGCATAATCCCAAAACGATAGTGGTAAATCGGTAAGAGACATCATAGATCGCACCATATCCAATAAAGTACGGTTATGATGTTCGGACACACCATTACGCTGTGGTGTTCCAGGTGGCGTGAGTTGTGAAACTATTCCACATTGTTTTAAATGAAGACCAAACTCATAACTCAAATATTCTTCTCCGCGATCAGATCGTAGAAACTTTTTTTTCTTGTTACGATGATTTTCTACTTCACTCTGAAATTCTTTGAACTTCTCAAATGTTTCAGACTTATGTTTCATTGAGTAGATATACCCATATCTGCTCAAATCATCTGTGAAGGTCAGAAAATAACGATACCCGCCGCGAGCCTTAACACTCATCATACCGTATACATCAGTATGTATTGTTTCCAGTAAGTCAGTTGCTCGCTCCATTGTTCCATAGAACGGAGTCTTAGTCATCTTGCCCATGAGGCATGGTTCGCAAGCATCAAGTGATTCATAATCAAGTGATTCCAAAAGCCCATCAGCATGGAGTTTCTTCATGCGCTTTACACCAAAATGACCTAAATGGTAGTGCCACAAATAAGTTGCATTATCATTATTTACTTGGGCCATTTGCATTTCGGTCCGTAACTCGAACCACCTAATCAGATATACCCCTAATTCCAAAGCCTACTAAAAAATGCCCCTCCGCCGTGGTGTGCCCTTACCTCTGAGCCGTTTCCTTCCAGTCAAGGCTGTTTGAACACTAACGTGTCGTTTCTTTGACATTTTTGCCCCTCCTCCCGTACATCTGGGCCCAACTAACCGATTCACTCTCTCTCGCCTCTTTCTTCTTCCTCACGACAACATGGTCATTTTTGAGCATGCACTGGATCCGGCGTTTCCGCGATCGGAGAGAGAGGGGCAGGTCGGGCACGGCGTGGTGAGCGATGTGTATGTCGGGCACGGCGGGGATGTCTTCTACGAGCTCGCCGATGGCCGCCAATGTACGTTTCAGCATCGGTTTGGGGGAGATATGGGCATATTTCGGAATTTGGGTTCATCAATTTGGGTTTTTTTGCTGCTATTAGGTTGATGGCGTCGGGATAGTTCAGTTTCAATCGGAGTTTTACATCCCCGATCTGACATTCTGTGGCCTTGAGGTTCGCTCGACGCGGTGGTGCCCTAGCCATGGGCTTATTCCTGCTCGTCACGTCGCCTAGGGAGGAGAAAGCTCTGGCAGAAGGTTTCTCGGCTGCCCTCTTGACCTAAGTTTTTGGCTTTTAAGCTTGATTCGATTATGCTCTTTCCCCTCATTCTAATTCGATCATCGATTTTGCAGCTTCCTGATGAATGTGAGTGGGTTGTCTGGATTGACCCGCCACCGACCGAACGTGTTGCTCGTGCATTTGAGGAGCTTCATGCAGGATTGGAGAAGAGCTGGCTAAAATCTCATGATTTAGAGAGGATGGTGATGTATCTAACCCAGAAGAACAAGAACCTGAAGCTGAAGAAGAGGAACGAGCTTATGCAAGCATGGGGATTTATCATAGTTCTTGCTATTAGCATTTTGGCCACATTTGTTTCTGGGTGGTCTAATATTCCATACTAAATGGATTTCTGTTTGTAGTGTATGTTGTGATGGAGCTTAGTTTGGGTATGTATTATCCGAGAACAATGTTGTGATTTGGGAATGTTGTGATGTTGCTATTTGGAAATGACTCAAGAATCTTGCTTTGATCAATGACTGAAATAGCATAGATTCAAATATTTGAACAAATGATGTGTTGTGACAAAATAGGAGCCCACAAAATATTTGAAAGTAGCAGCTGACAACATAGCAGCTCACATAATACCATATTTGAAACTAGCAGCTCACAAAATAGTGTAAATTCATCATTGCACAAAAGGAGCATTGCACATTCAAGATAGCAGCTCACAAGTTCACCATTACATAAGTTCATAATTTCAGCATCACACACTTAAGATAGCAGCTAACAAGTTCACAAATAGTTGTTAAACAACAAAAACAACAGTAAATGATTCCAGTCACAGATCTTTCATCTTCTTGCTCCTGGTGTTGCAAGCAGGGTTAGTTAAGAGCCTTGAACTCCTCCTGGTGGTGACAGTTTTGCCCACTTCTTTGCTTAGCTGGTTGCTTCCAGTTACAGATCCTACTGTAGGATCTGGTGCACACTTGAGCCTCTTCTTGGCTGGTGACATCCCTCTATCAACTGCCTTTTTGTAGTTCTTCCTTGGGCTACAATTGAAATGAGAACATTAAATGAAGCAAAAAAGGAAATGAGAACATTAAATGAAGCAAAAATTGAAATGAAAACATCTGTAGCAATTGCACCTTACAGCAGATGACACTGTTGGTGCATCTGTAGCAATTGCAGCATCAGGTTCAACCTCTGTAGCATTTTCAGCATCAGGTTCAACCTCTGTAGCATTTTCAACATCAGTTTCAACCTCAGTAGCATTTTCAGCATCAGTTTCAGCACCTAAATGATCATCTGTTGCATTTTCAGCCCCCAGTGCTCTTCTTCCCCAAAAGATGGGTCAATGGATTCCTTGCAGTGAGTGCCACGATGGCCAAGCCTTCCACACCTGCCACATTTCTTTCTCCTTCCTCCAAGTCCTTTTCCCTCAGATTTTGCCCTAATTCTTGTCTTCCTAGGTCTACCAGGGGCCCTGTTTTGCAATGGAGCAGACAATTTAAACCCAGGGTCCACCACATCCCACTGTTGTTTGCCCTCCATTGCAGGCAAATTTTCAGCATAAGTTGCATTGAATCTAGCAACAGAAAAGTACTGATGTACATACTGATCAATCTCACTTACTGGGCCTCTCATTCAAGTAATAAAATACAAAGCATGTATGCAAGGCTGTCCAGTTAACTGCCACTTTCTACAACTGCAAGTCCCGGTGGCCAAATTTACTGGATATCTCCACTCTCTCTTTTCCTTGTCAACTGTTGTGACCTCTGCCTCATATGTGCTTCTCTTCACTATCTCCATATCAAGGTCCTTAGATTTTGCATGAAGCATTTTCATGACTTTGGGGATTATGATGTGGCCAATGAATGTAGCAGCTCTAATCTGCTGTCTGAGATCAAACTTCTCCATTATAAACTGTCTTATTTTTTCTAACAAGTCCACAATGTGTACACCCTTCCATTTTTTAATCTCTGAATTAAAGGACTCGGCTAGATTGTTATTAACATAATCTACTTTACATACTTAATTGAACAGTGACCTTGCCCATAGCTTGCTATGATGCTCCTCTAAGTACTTCTTCACACCAGCCTTACTGTGCAACTGCCTAAGATGGTAGTTGTGTTTCTTTATGCTGTATGTCAATGAGCAGGGCCATAAATTTTCATCAAAGAATTTTCCTCTAAACTTTTTTGTGAAATGTGCAGCCAAATGCCTCTTGCATTCTCTGTGCTCCACACCTGGGAACACATCTTCCACTGCAGTCTCCAGGCCTTTGCATGCATCAGTGTGGATAACAAGATCTAGTGGATGTCCTATA